>NC_092730.1:19061768-19223197 GCF_047496885.1 Scyliorhinus torazame | reverse complement strand
TTTCGAGTGAGCGTTTCGCCCACTCCCCCGGATGTTTTTATGAGCTGCTCCCCCCGCCCGCCCTGCCACCTTCAATGATCGATGCCCAAACGCGCCCGGGTCCCTCGGCCCCCCCTTGCACCCCTTTAAGAATTGCACCCCCTGATTTTGATTGTCTCGCCACTTCGCCACGACCGAAACTCCCCATTTCGCCCCATTGAACTGTTTCTGCCACCTGACTGCCCAGTCCACCAAGCTCACCGCCACCTTCTCCAGGGGCAACTAGGGGGACGGGCAATAAATGTTGGGCCTATGGCCCAGCGATGCTCTCATCCCAGAGGACAAACAACGAAGAGAAAGAGAATGAGTTGTTGCCGGGAGGTGGCGGGGAGCAACAGTTGTGCGTGTGGTCCTGTTGAATGTGACTAGCTTGACATCTTCAGAGGAGATGGCCATGCTGAATTGCCCCCCCCCCCCGGTGTCCAAAGATGTGCAGGTTAGGTGGGGTTATGAGGGGGGGAAGTGGGCCTAGGTAGGGTTCTTTTTCAGAGGGGCGGTGCAGACTCGATGGGCCGAATGGCCTCCTTCTGCACCATAGGGATTCTATCGAGATGAGGTACCAATTGCGGACTTTCCCCCCAAAACCCTGGCTTTAATATTGCCCTCAAATAGGATTTGGAGATGATAAACGACTATGTCAGCAGCAAAGATGGTTTTTGTACAGAGGGACATTGATCTCAAGAATACATAGGCTCCTGTTCGATTGACGCTATTTAGGCGCCCCCACATAATCCATCTCTGCCTTAATGACACAACGCCCGTGCCTGAATGAGCACCACACTCTCTTTTAACAGGCAGAGGATTCCACTCTAGCCTCAGCACGCCAACCTTGACACAAACAAACACTCCCAAATCACCATGGGAGATACCGCCATGCCTCCCACAGTGGACGCATCGCCTGATCTCTCCGCCCTAAGAGTGTGTGCCAATTTGAGAAGGAGCGTTCCGTCAGCAGGAAGGCCGTCCGCAGGTGGGGTTCATAGAGTACCATTCACAGAATCCCCGCAGTGCAGAAGGGGGCCATTCTGCCCATCGGGTCTGCACCAGCCCTCCGGAAGACCACTCCGCCCAAGCCCACTCCCCCATCATGACCCTGCCCGAACATCGTGACCCAACCTGCACATTCTTGGACACGAGGGGGCAATTGACCATGGTCAATCCACCTAACCTGCACATCTTTGGACACTAAGGGGCAATTTAGCACGGCCAATCCACCTAACCTGCACATCTTTGGACACTAAGCGACAATTTAGCACGGCCAATCCACCTAACCTGCACATCTTTGGACACTAAGGGACATTTTAGCACGGCCAATCCACCTAACCTGCACATCTTTGGACACTAAGGGACAATTTAGCACGGCCAATCCACCTAACCTGCACATCTTTGGACACTAAGGTGCAATTTAGCACGACCAATCCACCTAACCTGCGCATCTTTGGACACTAAAGGACAATTTAGCACGGCCAATCCACCTAACCTACACATCTTTGGATACTAAGCGTCAATTTAGCACGGCCAATCCACCTAACCTGCACATCTTTGGACACTAAGGGACAATTTAGCACGGCCAATCCACCTAACCTGCACATCTTTGGACACTAAGGGACAATTTAGCACGGCCAATCCACCTAACCTGCACATCTTTGGACACTAAGTGAGTGTTTGATGGGGACAGTGTAGAGGCAGCTTTACTCTGTATCTAACCCCGTGCTGTATCTGTCCTGGGACTGTTTGATGGGGACAGTGCAGAGGGAGCTTTACTCTGTATCTAACCCCGTGCTGTACCTGTCCTGGGAATGTTTGATGGGGACAGTGCAGAGGGAGCTTTACTCTGTATCTAACCCTGTGCTGTACCTGTCCTGGGAGTGTTTGATGGGGACAGTGTAGAGGGAGCTTTACTCTGTATCTAACCCCGTGCTGTACCTGTCCAGGGAGTGTTTGATAGGGACAGTGTAGAGGGAGCTTTACTCTGTATCTAACCCCGTGCTGTACCTGTCCTGAGAGTGTTTGATGGGGACAGTGTGGAGGGAGCTTTACTCTGTATCTAACCCCGTGCTGCACCTGTCCTGGGAGTGTTTGATAGGAACAGTGTAGAGGGAGCTTTACTCTGTATCTAACCCCGTGCTGTACCTGTCCTGGGAGTGTTTGATGGGGACATTGTAGAGGGAGCTTTACTCTGTATCTAACCCCGTGCTGTACCTGTCCTGGGAGTGTTTAATGGGGACAGTGTAGAGGGAGCTTTACTCTGTATCTAACCCCGTGCTGTACCTGTCCTGGGAGTGTTTGATGTACAGTTTGGAGGGTATTTTGAGATTGTAAAGTTAGTGTACGTGCAGCTTCCCATATTTCTCAGGAAGATGTATTTTAAGATCTGAAACAGATTGTCTTCCTCGTCTCCTGTGAAGATAGCGATTGAGGTGTCACTTTCAGACTCTGCAGGGATGTTCGTCGAGGAGGACCTTGAAATATTCCCGCTGAACGAAAGGCAAACTATCAGGATCTGGTTTCCACAGACGACAGCTGCTTTTAGGATTGTTTTGTTGAGATAAGAATTTCTCTGGCATGTGTGCCCTCCAAACAGTTCCTATAATCCACAAACTTCGGCACTCCGAGTTATCTAATAACACTTTCGAGACATGTTCACTCCTGCTTTACTGCCACTTCTTCACCCGCCCAGCCCTTCCCAGAACTGTGATAGACCTCCCCTATCAGGACAGGTACAGCACGGGGTTAGATACAGAGTAAAGCTCCCTCTACACTGTCCCCATCAAACACTCCCAGGACAGGTACAGCACGGGGTTAGATACAGAGTAATGCTCCCTCTACACCGTCCCCATCAAACACTCCCAGGACAGGTACAGCACGGGGTTAGATACAGAGTAAAGCTCCCTCTACACCGTCCCCATCAAACACTCCCAGGACAGGTACAGCACGGGGTTAGATACAGAGTAAAGCTCCCTCTACACTGTCCCCATCAAACACTCCCAGGACAGGTACAGCACGGGGTTAGATACAGAGTAAAGCTCCCTCTACACTGTCCCCATCAAACACTCCCAGGACAGGTACAGCACGGGGTTAGATACAGAGTAATGCTCCCTCTACACCGTCCCCATCAAACACTCCCAGGACAGGTACAGCACGGGGTTAGATACAGAGTAAAGCTCCCTCTACACCGTCCCCATCAAACACTCCCAGGACAGGTACAGCACGGGGTTAGATACAGAGTAAAGCTCCCTCTACACCGTCCCCATCAAACACTCCCAGGACAGGTACAGCACGGGGTTAGATACAGAGTAAAGCTCCCTCTACACTGTCCCCATCAAACACTCCCAGGACAGGTACAGCACGGGGTTAGATACAGAGTAAAGCTCCCTCTACACTGTCCCCATCAAACTCTCCCAGGACAGGTACAGCACGGGGTTAGATACAGACTAAAGCTCCCTCTACACTGTCCCCATCAAACACTCCCAGGACAGGTACAGCACGGGGTTAGATACAGAGTAAAGCTCCTTCTACACTGTCCCCATCAAACACTCCCAGGACAGGTACAGCACGGGGTTAGATACAGAGTAAAGCTCTCTCTACACTGTCCCCATCAAACACTCCCAGGACAGGTACAGCACGGGGTCAGATACAGAGTAAAGCTCCCTCTACACTGTCCCCATCAAACACTCCCAGGACAGGTACAGCACGGGGTCAGATACAGAGTAAAGCTCCCTCTACACTGTCCCCATCAAACACTCCCAGGACAGGTACAGCACTGGGTTAGATACAGAGTAAAGCTCCCTCTACACTGTCCCCATCAAACACTCCCTGGACAGGTACAGCACGGGGTTAGATACAGAGTAAAGCTCCCTCTACACGGTCCCCATCAAACACTCCCAGGACAGGTACAGCACGGGGTTAAATACAGAGTAAAGCTCCCTCTACACTGTCCCCATCAAATACTCCCAGGACAGGTACAGCACGGGGTTAGATACAGAGTAAAGCTCCCTCTACGCTGTCCCCATCAAACACTCCCAAGACAGTTACAGCACGGGGTTAGATACAGAGTAAAGCTCCCTCTACACTGTCCCCATCAAACACTCCCAGGACAGGTACAGCACTGGGTTAGATACAGAGTAAAGCTCCCTCTACACTGTCCCCATCAAACACTCCCTGGACAGGTACAGCACGGGGTTAGATACAGAGTAAAGCTCCCTCTACACGGTCCCCATCAAACACTCCCAGGACAGGTACAGCACGGGGTTAGATACAGAGTAAAGCTCCCTCTACACGGTCCCCATCAAACACTCCCAGGACAGGTACAGCACGGGGTTAGATACAGAGTAAAGCTCCCTCTACACTGTCCCCATCAAACACTCCCAGGACAGGTACAGCACGGGGTTAGATACAGAGTAAAGCTCCCTCTACACTCTCCCCATCAAATACTCCCAGGACAGGTACAGCACGGGGTTAAATACAGAGTAAAGCTCCCTCTACACTGTCCCCATCAAACACTCCCAGGACAGGTACAGCACGGGGTTAGATACAGAGTAAAGCTCCCTCTACACTGTCCCCCATCAAACACTCCCAGTACAGGTACAGCACGGGGTTAGATACAGAGTAAAGCTCCCTGTACACTGTCCCCATCAAACACTCCCAGGACAGGTACAGCACGGGGTTAGATACAGAGTAAAGCTCCCTCTACACTGCCCCCATCAAACACTCCCAGGACAGGTACAGCACGGGGTTAGGTACAGAGTAAAGCTCCCTCGACACTGTCCCCATCAAACACTCCCAGGACAGGTACAGCACGGGGTTAGATACAGAGTAAAGCTCCCTCTACACTGCCCCCATCAAACACTCCCAGGACAGGTACAGCACGGGGTTAGGTACAGAGTAAAGCTCCCTCGACACTGTCCCCATCAAACACTCCTGGGACAGGTACAGCACGGGGTTAAATACAGAGTAAAGCTCCCTCTACACTGACCTCACCTTCCACCCTGACTGCCCCCCCCCATTGAATGGATCGCCTCCCTCCAGCCCCAGCGTGCGGTTACCACAATGGCGTCATCCGTTTCAGCGTCCCCGGGGGGGGGGGGGGGGGGGGGGGGGGGGGGGCGTGGGAGAACGTTCCCTCTCCTCCTCATAACACCCACTCCTTCCTGCAGTCTGCCAGTGTGTCCCCTGTTGCTTCCTGCCGCTTCTCATTTCAATTGTCCCCCCCCCCCCCACCTCCCCACCACCCCTCTGACCGCCCCACCCTCGGCGGTCAGCGCAAGCCGGAGGAAGGGCACCTCATCCAGCCGTCTTGGCACCCTTCCGGACTCCGATCTGAGATCATAACCTGTGCCTCCCCTGTTTGGATTTTGGTGGATGTCCTTCGACTTCTTCCTTTTTAGTCAGAGAGTCAAGAACAAAGGACAAAGAAAATGACAGCCCAGGAACAGGCCCTTCGGCCCTCCCAGCCTGCGCCGATCCAGATCCTTTATCTAAACCTGTCGCCTATTTTCCAAGGATCGACTTCCCTCTGTTCCCCGCCCGTTCATATATCTGTCTAGATGCATCTTAAATGATGCTATTGTGCCCGCCTCTACCACCTCCGCTGGCAAAGCGTTCCAGGCACCCACCATCCTCTGCGTAAAAACCTTTCCACGCACATCTCCCTTAAACTTTCCCCCTCTCACCTTGAAATCGTGACCCCTTGTAATTGACACCCCCACTCTTGGAAAAAGCTTGTTGCTATCCACCCTGTCCATGCCTCTCAGAATTTTGTAGACCTCAATCAGGTCCCCCCTCAACCTCCGTCTTTCCAACAATCCTAATCTACTCAACCTTTCTTCATAGCTAGCGCCCTCCAGACCTGGCGACATCCTGGTGAACCTCCTCTGCACCCTCTCTAAAGCATCCACATCTTTCTGGTAATGTGGCGACCAGAACTGCACGCAGTATTCCAAATAGTCATCGGGTTTTTCCGCACGGCCAGAGCCCCTTCAGTCCATCGGATCTGTGCTGGCCACCAAGCTCCTATCCATTCGAATCCCCTTTGGGTCTGTAGCCTTGTACGCCATGGCGCTGAAAGTGCTGATAAACACTTTATTGTTCTTCGAGTTCCCGCCTCCACCACCCTTTCCAGGCAGCGGGTTCCAGATTCCCGCCACCCTCCGGGCGAAAAGGTATTTCCTGAAACCCCTCTGAACCTCCTGCCCCTTAGCTTAAATATGCCCCTTGTTATGATCTCTGTATGTGCATGTACATAAGGAGTTAATGTGTAATCAGTAGAATCAGATGATCACCAGGGGGCAGTACTAACAGGGGTATAAAAGCAAACTCATTATGCTCCCCGCTCTCTTTTGGGTGTACTATGACGTAACGACAGATGTGTAGATTAGCTCAGAGTGTTAGTGTAGATAAACACAGTTCCAGTATTTAGATCTTGTTAAACTCATTGGTAGTATTTATATTAAAGTAAAGAACTCACAAAATTATTGTTTTAGTTACTCAATAAATCTTTTATTATTACGAGATGACTTCGAGTCTTTCTCATCAAGATTCAGAAAACCTAATCAACAACAGCATTGAGTACTGAGTAACATATATTACATTCAGTAGTATAACATAACGTACTACCAGAAGTGTAATAAAGTGGAATAAAACATGGTACCAGGAGTGTAATAAAACATGGTACCAGGAGTGGGCAAATCCCCTCTAGACCTTCTGCCCCTTAGCTTAAATATCCCCCTGGTTATTGATCCCTCCACCAAGGGGAAAAGTTCCCCCCTATCCACCCTATCTAATTCCCTCATAATTTTGTGCACCTCGATCAGATCTGCCCTCGGCCTTCTCTGCTCCGAGGAAAACAAACCCAGCCTAACCAGCCCCTCATCATCGCTGAAATGCTCCAGCTCCAGGCAACATCCTGGGTGAATCTCCTCCACACCCTCTCCAGGGGCAGTCACATCCTTCCTATAAAGTGGCGACGAGAACTGCACACAGTACTCTAGCTGCGGCCTAACCGACGTCGTATACAGCTCCGTCATAACCTCCCTGCTCTTATAATCTATGCCACGGTTAATAAAAGCCATAAGCCTCCATAGCCACCTTATCTACCTGTCCTACTGCCTTCAGAGATCTATGGACCTGCACCCCGAGGTCCCTCTGGTCCTCCTATCATGTGACTGTCCCTTTAAGAAAGGTTGAGTCTCTTATCATGTGACTTGTAGCACATTGGGCTGTGGCTGGGAGGTGAGAAGGGGGTTTCGGTTTCAGTTTGACTGCTGTGGACTGCGGAGGGCGAAAGAAGAGTTTTCCCTGTTTTACATTTTACAAGCCGTTCCGGTAAAAAGCACGTTGGGGTGTGGCGAACTGTCTCGGTAAAGTGAAAGATATTGTTGCTGTCCGGAAGGAGCTTGAAACCGCTGGTTGGACCTGGATCCAAATCTCAGGGACAGGACCGGTCCCATTCAGATGAGAATGCAGAGTGCCGGGCCAAGCCCTCGAAAGGGGTTTTGGTTTGTTGGATTTTGTTATTGAAGTGAATTTCGCAATATACATCAATGATCTGCAAGAAGGAACTGAAGGCACTGGTGCTAAGTTTGCAGATGAAACAAAGATCTGTAGAGGGGACAGGTAGTATTCAGGAAGCAAGGCGGGCTGCAGAAGGACTTGGACAAGTTCGGACAGTGGGCAATGAAGTGGCAGATGGAATACAAGGTGGAAAAGTGTGAGGTTATGCATTTTGGAAGGAGGAATCTAGGCATAGACTATTTTCCAAATGGGGAAATGCTGAGGAAATCAGAAGCACAAAGGGACTTGGGAGTCCTTGTTCACGATTCTCTGAAGGTTAACGTGCAGGTTCAATCGGCAGTTAGGAAGGCAAATGCAATGTTAGCATTCACATCGAGAGGGCTAGAATACAAGAGCAGGGATGTACTTCTGAGGCTGTATAAGGCTCTGGTCAGTCCCCACTTGGAGTATTGTGAGCAGTTTTGGGCCCCGTATCTAAGGAAGGATGTGCTGGGGCTTTGGAAAGGGTCCAGAGGAGGTTCACAAGAATGATCCCTGGAATGAAGAGCTTGTCGTATGAGGAACGGTTGAGGACTCTGGGTCTGTACTCGCTGGAGTTTAGAAGGATGAGGGGGGATCTTATTGAAACTTACAGGATACCGCGAGGCCTAGATAGTGGACGTGGAGAGGATGTTTCCACTTGTAGGAACAACTAGAAGCAGAGGACACAGCCTCAGACTGAAGGGACGATCCTTTAAAACAGAGACGAGGAGGAATTACTTCAGCCAGAGGGTGATGAATCTGTGGAACTCTTTGCCGCAGAAGGCTGCAGAGGCCAAATCACTGAGTGTCTTTCAGACAGAGATAGATAGGTTCTTGAATAATAAGGGGATCAGGGGTTATGGGGACAAGGCAGGAGAATGGGGATGAGAAAATATCAGCCATGATTGAATGACGGAGCAGACTCGATGGGCCGAGTGGCCTAATTCTGCTCCTAAGCGTTATGGTCTTATGGTCGAATTGGAACAGCTAAGGGGGGAATTCATTAAGTGTTTTGTACAGAGATTATTATAGCTGTGTGGTGTGGTTATGTTTTTAATTGATAAAAATTCTTCTGTGTTTATGTACATATATATATATGTTAACTACATTCTTAGAATAATCCTTATTTTGATTGAAGTGTCCAGGAAGTCTGATTGAATCACTCTTGCAGTGAAGGCTGTCGTGATCGTCCTAGCCAAGTTCAACATCGAGGTTGTCGGCGTCAGGTGAACTTCATAATGCACTTTGAAGTTTCCAAGACCTGGCCCGTAACACTCTGTACTTCCCAGCGTCCTGCCCTTCATTGTGTATCCCCTTGTCTTGCTGGTCTTCCAAAAAACACACCACCTTGCACGTTTCAGGGTTGCCATTATTCCGCCCGTGTGACCACCCCGTCCACATCACCCTGTAATTTCAGGCGTTCCTCTTCGCTGTTTACCACACCGCCAATTTCCATGTCCTCTACGAACTTACTGATCATGTAACCACCCCCCCCCCTCCCATACTCCTTCACTTCCCCCTTGGGACGATCGGCGTACGACCATCCACACCTGGTTCCGACAGATGGCAGACTTCTTGAATGAGTGGCGGGGGAGCCACGCCTCGATTTCGCGGAGGATGCTGGGGCACCGACGCGACATCCCTGCCCCTACCCATCCAGGCGCGTGCCACGCGAATGGTCACCCCTGGCAGCGTGCACCCAGAGGCACTGCGGCGAGCCTGTTCTAGCGTTGGAGAGGGCATCCGCGGGCATTTTTACGCGGTTTCGAGGGGGTAGGTCAATATACTTCAGGCGTCAGAAGAGGCACCGGACAAGATGGAATGAGAGGCAATTGGTGGTATTGATTGGAGTTCCTGGGGGCTGGATCAAATTACAGGGGAGGAATTGATGGCCAAGGATAGCACTGCAGTTGCCGTTCCATCTGATACATCAGCTACAAGGGTCTGGAAAAGATCTGATGGACAGACTCAATTCCAATCAGACACATACACAAACATGCATTCATAAACGCCAGGTACATACCATTGCAAGTGAGACTTCACGACAAACAGTTCATACTGCCAAGCGACATCATGAAACACCAACAGAATTAAAGGCAAGAGAAACTGAATACTGGAGAAATAAGTTATTTTTTTTCAGCATTGTCAAGACATGCGGAGCACGGAAGGGATCGAGAGATATCAAGAGGAAGGTGTTCAGTTTCAGACACGAACCAATACGGCCCATTCTTAAGCTGGAGGGCATGAGATGAGAACTCGGGATACACTCTGACAGCCCCATACCCCTCACTGTAACACTCTCTGATATATCCCACACCCCTCACTGTAACACTCTCTGATATACCCCACACCCCTCACTGTAACACTCTCTGATATACCCCACACCCCTCACTGGAACACTCTGCTATATCCCACACCCCTCACTGTAACACTCTGACAACCCCACACCCCTCACTGTAACACTCTCTGATATACCCCACTCCCCTCATTGTAACACTCTCTGATATACCCCACACCCCTCACTGTAACACTCTCTGATATACCCACACCCCTCACTGTAACACTGATATACAGTTTACGTTATTTGTTTACGTTAATGATGGAAAGGGATAAGTATACACCGCAGGGCAAGAGTTATAGCTGGGGGAAGGGCAATTATGATGCCATTAGACGTGACTTGGGGGGGATAAGGTGGAGAAGTAGGCTGCAAGTGTTGGGCACACTGGATAAGTGGGGCTTGTTCAAGGATCAGCTACTGCGTGTTCTTGATAAGTATGTACCGGTCAGACAGGGAGGAAGGCGTCGAGCGAGGGAACCGTGGTTTACCAGGGAAGTGGGATCTCTTGTTAAGAGGAAGAAGGAGGCCTATGTGAAGATGAAGTGTGAAGTTTCGGTTGGGGCGATGGATAGTTACAAGGTAGCGAGGAAGGATCTAAAGAGAGAGCTAAGACGAACAAGGAGGGGACATGAGAAGTATTTGGCAGGAAGGATCAAGGAAAACCCAAAAGCTTTCTATAGGTATGTCAGGAATAAGCGAATGACTAGGGAAAGAGTAGGACCAGTCAAGGACAGGGATGGGAAATTGTGTGTGGAGTCTGAAGAGATAGGCGAGATACTAAATGAATATTTTTCGTCAGTATTCACTCAGGAAAAAGATAATGTTGTGGAGGAGAATGCTGAGTCCCAGGCTAATAGAATAGATGGCATTGAGGTACGTAGGGAAGAGGTGTTGGCAATTCTGGACAGGCTGAAAATAGATAAGTCCCCGGGACCTGATGGGATTTATCCTAGGATTCTATGGGAGGCCAGGGAAGAGATTGCTGGACCTTTGGCTTTGATTTTTATGTCATCATTGGCTACAGGAATAGTGCCAGAGGACTGGAGGACAGCAAATGTGGTCCCTTTGTTCAAAAAGGGGAGCAGAGACAACCCCGGCAACTATAGACCGGTGAGCCTCACGTCTGTAGTGGGTAAAGTCTTGGAGGGGATTATAAGGGACAAGATTTATAATCATCTAGATAGGAATGATATGATCAGGGATAGTCAGCATGGCTTTGTGAAGGGTAGGTCATGCCTCACAAACCTTATTGAGTTCTTTGAGAAGGTGACTGAACAGGTAGACGAGGGTAGAGCAGTTGATGTGGTGTATATGGATTTCAGCAAAGCGTTTGATAAGGTTCCCCACGGTAGGCTATTGCAAAAAATACGGAGGCTGGGGATTGAGGGTGATTTAGAGATGTGGATCAGAAATTGGCTAGCTGAAAGAAGACAGAGGGTGGTGGTTGATGGGAAATGTTCAGAATGGAGTACAGTCACAAGTGGAGTACCACAAGGATCTGTTCTGGGGCCGTTGCTGTTTGTCATTTTTATCAATGACCTAGAGGAAGGCACAGAAGGGTGGGTGAGTAAATTTGCAGATGATACTAAAGTCGGTGGTGTTGTCGATAGTGTGGAAGGATGTAGCAGGTTACAGAGGGATATAGATAAGCTGCAGAGCTGGGCTGAGAGGTGGCAAATGGAGTTTAATGTAGAGAAGTGTGAGGTGATTCACTTTGGAAGGAATAACAGGAATGCGGAATATTTGGCTAATGGTAAAGTTTTTGAAAGTGTGGCTGAGCAGAGGGATCTAGGTGTCCATGTACATAGATCCCTGAAAGTTGCCACCCAGGTTGATAGGGTTGTGAAGAAGGCCTATGGAGTGTTGGCCTTTATTGGTAGAGGGATTGAGTTCCGGAGTCGAGAGGTCATGTTGCAGCTGTACAGAACTCTGGTCCGGCCGCATTTGGAGTATTGCGTACAGTTCTGGTCACCGCATTATAGGAAGGACGTGGAGGCTTTGGAGCGGGTGCAGAGGAGATTTACCAGGATGTTGCCTGGTATGGAGGGAAAATCTTATGAGGAAAGGCTGACGGACTTGAGGTTGTTTTCGTTGGAGAGAAGAAGGCTAAGAGGAGACTTAATAGAGGCATACAAAATGATCAGGGGGTTGGATAGGGTGGACAGTGAGAGCCTTCTCCCGCGGATGGATATGGCTGGCACGAGGGGACATAACTTTAAACTGAGGGGTAATAGATATAGGACAGAGGTCAGAGGTAGGTTCTTTACGCAAAGAGTAGTGAGGCCGTGGAATGCCCTACCTGCTACAGTAGTGAACTCGCCAACATTGAGGGCATTTAAAAGTTTATTGGATAAACATATGGATGATAATGGCATAGTGTAGGTTAGATGGCTTTTGTTTCGGTGCAACATCGTGGGCCGAAGGGCCTGTACTGCGCTGTATTGTTCTATGTTCTATGTTCTATACCCCACACCCCTCACTGTAACACTGATATATCCCACACCCCGGACAGTAACACTCTCTGATATTCCCCACACCCCTCACTGTAACACTCTCTGATATACCCCACACCCCTCACTGTAACACTCTCTGAAATACCCCACACCCCTCACTGTAACACTCTGACAACCCCACACCCCTCACTGTAACACGCTCTGATATACCCCACTCCCCTCATTGTAACACTCTCTGATATACCCCACACCCCTCGCTGTAACAATCTCAGATATACCCCATACCCCTCACTGTAACACTCTCTGATATACCCCACACCCCTCACTGTAACACTCACTGATATACCCCTCACCCCTCACTGTAACACTCTGATATACCGCACACCACTCACTGTAACACTCTCTGATATATCCCACACCCCTCACTGTAACACTTTCTGATATACCCCACACCCCTCACTGTAACACTCTCTGATATACCCCATACCCCTCACTGTAACACTCTCTGATATATCCCACACCCCTCACTGTAACTCTCTCTGATATACCCCACACCCCTCACTGTAACACTCTCTGGTACACCCCACACCCCTCACTGTAACACTCTCTGATATACCCCACACCCCTCACTGTAACACTCTGATATACCCCACACCCCTCACTGTAACACTCTGATATACCCCACACACCTCACTGTAACACTCTCTGATATACCTCACACCCCTCACTGTAACACTCTCTGATATACCTCACACCCCTCACTGTAACACTCTCTGATATATCCCACACCCCTCACTGTAACACTTTCTGATATACCCCACACCGCTCACTGTAACACTCTGATATACCCCACACCCCTCACTGTAACACTCTGATATACCCCACACCCCTCACTGTAACACTCTCTGATATACCCCATACCCCTCACTGTAACACTCTCTGATGTACCCCACACCCCTCACTGTAACACTCTCTGATATACACCATACCCCTCACTGTAACACTCTCTGATATATCCCACACCCCTCACTGTAACTCTCTCTGATATACCCCACACCCCTCACTGTAATACTCTCTGGTACACCCCACACCCCTCACTGTAACACTCTCTGATATACCCCATACCCCTCACTGTAACACTCTCTGATATATCCCACACCCCTCACTGTAACACTCTCTGATATACCCCACACCCCTCACTGTAACACTCTCTGATATACCCCACACCCCTCACTGTAACACTCCCTGATATACCTCACACCCCTCACTGAAACACTCTTTGATATACTCCACACCCCTCACTGTAGCACACTCTGATATACCCCACACCCTCACTGTAACACTCTCTGATATACCCCACACCCCTCACTGTAACACTCTCTGATATACCCCATACCCCTCACTGTAACACTCTCTGATATATCCCACACCCCTCACTGTAACACTCTCTGATATACCCCACACCCCTCACTGTAACACTCTCTGATATACCCCACACCCCTCACTGTAACACACTCTGATATATCCCACACCCCTCACTGTAACACTCTCTGATATACCACACTCCCCTCACTGTAACACTCTCTGATATATCCCACACCCCTCACTGTAACACTCTCTGATATACCCCACATCCCTCACTGTCACACTCTCTGATATATCCCACACCCCTCACTGTAACACTCTCTGATATACCCCACTCCCCTCACTGTAACACTCTCTGATATATCCCACACCCCTCACTGTAACACTCTCTGATATACCCCACACCCCTCACTGTAACACTCTCTGATATACCCCACACCCCTCACTGTAACACTCTCTGATATACCTCACACCCCTCACTATAACACTCTCTGATATACCCACACCCCTCACTGTAACACTCCCTGATATACCTCACACCCCTCACTGTAACACTTTCTGATATACCCAACACCCTGCACTGTAACACTCTCTGATATACCCCACAACCCTCACTGTAACACTCTCTGATATACCCCTCACTGTAACACTCTCTGATATACCCCACACCCCTCACTGTAACACTCTCTGATATATCCCACACCCCTCATTGTAACACTCCCTGATATATCCCACACCCCTCATTGTAACACTCTCTGATATACCCCACACCCCTCACTGTAACACTCTCTGATATATCCCACACCCCTCATTGTAACACTCTCTGATTTACCCCACACCCCTCACTGTAACACTCTCGGATATATCCCACACCCCTCATTGTAACACTCTCTGATACATTCCACACCCCTGACAGTAACATTCTCTGATACACCCCACACTCCTCACTGTAACACTCTCTGATATACCCCATACACCTCACTGTAACACTCTCTGATACACCCCACACCCCTCACTGTAACACTCTCTGATATACCCCACACCCGTCACTGTAACACTCTCTGATATACCCCACACCCCTCACTGTAACACTCTCTGATATATCCCACACCTCTCACTGTAACACTCTCTGATATATCCCACACCCCTCATTGTAACACTCTCTGATACACCCCACACCCCTCACTGTAACACTCTCTGATATACCCCACACCCCTCATTGTAACGCTCTCTGATACACCCCACACCCCTCACTGTAACACTCTCTGATATACCCCACACGCCTCACTGTAACACTCTCTGATATACCCCACACCCCTCACTGTAACACTCTCTGATATATCCCACACCCCTCATTGTAACACTCTCTGATATACCCCACACCCCTCACTGTAACACTCTCTGATATACCCCACACCCCTCACTGTAACACTCTCTGATATACCCCACACCCCTCACTGTAACACTCTCCGATATACCCCACACACCTCACTGTAACACTCTCTGATATACCCCACACCCCTCACTGTAACACGTCTGATATACCCCACACCCCTCACTGTAACACTCTCTGATATACCCCACACCCTCACTGTAACACTCTCTGATGTACCGCACACACCCTCACTGTAACACTCTCTGATATACCCACACCCCTCACTGTAACACTCTCTGATATACCCCACACCCCTCACTGTAACACTCTCTGATATAACCCACACCCCTCACTGTAATACTCTCTGATATACCCCACACCCCTCACTGTAACACTCTCTGATATACCCCACACCCCTCACTGTAACACTCTCTGATATACCCCACTCCCCTCACTGTAACACTCTCTGATATACCCCACACCCCTCACTGTAACAGTCTCTGATATACCCCACACCCCTCACTGTAACACTCTCTGATATACCCCACACCCCTCACTGTAACACTCTCTGATATACCCCACTCCCCTCACTGTAACACTCTCTGATATACCACACACCCTCACTGTAACACTCTCTGATGTACCGCACACACCCTCACTGTAACACTCTCTGATATACCCACACCCCTCACTGTATCACCCTCTGATATACCCCACACCCCTCACTGTAACACTCTCTGATATAACCCACACCCCTCACTGTAACACTCTCTGATATACCCCACGCCCCTCACTGTAACACTCTCTGATATACCCCACACCCCTCACTGTAACACCCTCTGATATACCCCACACCCCTCACTGTAACACTCTCTGATATACCCCCTCCCCTCACTGTAACACTCTCTGATATACCCCACACCCCTCACTGTAACACTCTCTGATATACCCCACACCCCTCACTGTAACACTCTCTGATATACCCCACACCCCTCACTGTAACACTCTCTGATATACCCCACACCCCTCACTGCAACACTCTCTGATATACCCCACACTCCTCACTGTAACACTCTCTGATATACCCCACTCCCCTCACTGTAACACACTCTGATATACCCCACACCCCTCACTGTAACACTCTCTGATATACCCCACATCCCTCACTGTAACACTCTCTGATATACCCCACACCCCTCACTGTAACACTCTCTGATATACCCCACACCCCTCACTGCAACACTCTCTGATATACCCCACACCCCTCACTGTAACACTCTCTGATATACCCCACACCCCTCACTGTAACACTCTCCGATATACCCCACACCCCTCACTGTAACACTCTCTGAAATACCCCACACCCCTCACTGTAACACTCTCTGATATACCCCACACCCCTCACTGTAACACTCTATGATAATAAGAACATAAGAACTAGGAGCAGGAGTAGGCCATCTGGCCCCTCGAGATCATGAGATCATGGCTTATCTTTTGTGGACTCAGCTCCACTTTCCAGCCCGAACACCAGAACCCTTTATTCCTTTATTCTTCAAAAAGCTATCTATCTTTATCTTGAAAACATTTCATGAAGGAGCCCCACACCTCTCAGTATAACACTGCGGCCCAGCTAACTGGGGAGGGGGGTGGGGGTGTGGATGCCGTACTGTGCTCCATTTCCACGCCTCTCTGCACCAGCTCCGGGGGAATGGGCTGGGTGTGGCGGACTGGTGCCCGTCTGTCCCCTGCTCCCCCCCGCCCACCTGCCTCCCAATCGGGGACCCTCCCACTCCACCCTTCTTGAGTGGGAATGTTCGGTACTCCCTCGAAAATCCCCCTCACCTCGTTCCCGGCAGCCCTGCGTTTTATATTCCGTGGTCCCGTTGGCCAGGAACGCGCGTGTCCGTGGCCCTCTGCCGGGAACGCCGACGTTACCATTAACGTAACAGATAACCGGGTTCGTGGTTGGGACTCTCCGGACAGGTTGGACCCCGAATTGAGCAGCGTGAGGGCGCCCAACTTGAAAGTGCCGACCCGACCGTTTGGTCGCTTCGTCGCTTAAATGATTTAACGCCTTATGTCCGATTTGTGATTCAATTTTGGTTTCAGGCAGTTATTCATTGATCCCTCAGTTTCTTTCATTCCGTTGACCACGTTGTGTCTGTGACAATATATTTGGTCCGTCCCCTTCCGCCGTCCGTTCTTGACCCCCTGCAAATGACCATTTTTGTGGTTAAACGACATCACTTAATAGCTGTCACATTGGAAACAGTTTGATGCGAGGATTGTACGGCCTCCGTGTGGCCCTGTCCCCAGGCTTCAAGGTGCTCAGCCGCAAGTTGTTTACCAAGTACATTCATCGCTCAACGTGGCCCCTGATTCTCGGAGGGGTGACGCCTCGGGTGTTTGGTCTCGGAACCATTACGTTTGTTCGATCTGCGTGTGGCGGGGTCGGGTCGGGGAAACAGTGACTGGCGCACGTGGGCACTGCGATTTCGGGTGGTTGCGAAAGCTTGAGCCAATGGTGTGCGGAACATCACCGCCCCCCCCCCGCCCTCAAGGAACAAGCAAGCCCCAGGTGAACAACAGCAAGCCTGTCCCAGGCCCCGAGCAAAAGTTTGGAGCCTCGATAGCTGAGGGGTCAATTCGGGGTGGGCAGCAAAATGGTGGGGTTCCCAGCGACGCCCATGTCCCGCAGACGGACAAATGAGGCCCAGCCTGACCTTCGAACTCCACTCCACTTTCCCGCCCGCCCCCTTGATTCCCCTAGAGCCAGAAATCTATCAATCTCAGCCTTCCTCAACATACTCAACCACCAAGCACACACTGCCCTCGGTGGTAAGAAATGACTCCTCGTCTCGGTCCCCAAAATGGCCGACTCCTTCTCCGAGTGAAGAAATTTCCCCTCACCTCGGTCTCAAAATGGTCTGGCCCTAATTTTTAGTCGATGCCCCCTGGGTTTAGAATCTCCAACCTGTGGAAACAGTTAATCTTTATCTACCCTGTCTTTCCCTGTTAGTATCTTGAATACTTTGATCAGATCATCCCTTAACCTTATAAATTGTAGAGGAAAGAGGCCTAATTTGAGTAATTGCTCCTCGGAACTCAATCCCCCATAGTCCAGGCATCATTTTTGTAAACCTACGTTACTCTCCATCCAAGGCCAAAATAGCCTTCCCAAGGTGTGATGCCCAGAATGTCTCAAAGTGACTCCAAGTGGGGCCTAACCAGGGCCTTGTAAAGCTGCAGCATAACCCCTATGTCTTCATAGCCCAATCCTCCAGATATAAAGGCCAGATTTCCATTAGCCTTTTTGATGAATTCCTGCACTTGTTCCTGGCATTTTAAAGGTCAATGCGTCTTTGGGTAACACGGTGGTGCAGTGCTTAGCACCGCTGCCTCACGGCGCTGAGGACCCGGGTTCGATTCCGGCCCCGAGTCACTGTCCATGTGGAGTTTGCACATTCTCCCCGTGTCTGCGTGGGTTTCACTCCCATAACCCAAAGATGTGCAGGTTGGGTGGATTGGCCATGCTAAATTGCCCCTTATTGTCCAAAGATGTGCAGGTTAGGTGGATTGGCCTTGCTAAATTGCCCCTTATTGTCCGAAGATGTGCAGGTTAGGTGGATTGGCCGTGCTAAATTGCCCCTTATTTTCCGAAGATGTGCTGGTGAGGTGGATTGGCCGCGCTAAATTGCCCCTTAGTGTCCAAAGATGTGCAGGTTAGGTGGATTGGCCGTGCTAAATTGCATCTTAATGTCCAAAGATGTGCAGGTTAGGTGGATTGGCCGTGCTAAATTGCCCCTTAGTGTCCAAAGATGTGCAGGTTAGGTGGATTGGCCGTGCTAAATTGTCCTTTAGTGTCCAAAGATGTGCAGGTTAGGTGGATTGGCCATGCTAAATTGTCCCTTAGTGTCCAAAGATGTCCAGGTTAGATGGATTGGCCGTACTAAATTGTCCCTTTGTGTCCAAAGATGTGCAGGTTAGGTGGATTGGCCGTGCTACGTTGTCCATTAGTGTCCAAAGATGTGAAGGTTAGGTGGATTGGCCATGATAAATTGCCCGTTAGCGTTCAAAGATGTGCAGGTTAGGTGGAATGGCCGTGCTAAATTGTCCCTTAGTGTCCAAAGATGTGCAGGTTAGGTTGATTGGCCATGCATGACTGGGACAGTTCTGTGTTATATTACCAATTATATACAGGACTGGGACAATGCTGTGTTATATTACAGATTATATACAGGACTGGGACAGTGCTGTGTTATATTACAGATTATATACAGGACTGGGACAATGCTGTGTTATATTACAGATTATATACAGGACTGGGAGAGTGCTGTGTTATGTTACAGATTATATGCAGGACTGGGACAGTGTTATGTTATATTACAAATTATATACAGGACTGGGACAGTGCTGTGTTATATTACAGATTATATACAGGACTGGGACAATGCTGTGTTATATTACAGATTATATACAGGACTGGGACAGTGCTGTGTTATGTTACAGATTATATGCAGGACTGGGACAGTGCTATGTTATATTACAGATTATATACATGACTGGGACAGTGCTGTGTTACATTACAGATTATATGCAGGACTGGGACAGTGCTGTGTTACATTACAGATTATGTACAGGACTGGGACAGTGCTGTGTTATATTACTGATTATATACAGGACTGGGACAGTGCTGTGTTATATTACAGACTGGGACAGTGCTGTGTTATATTACAGACTGGGACAGTGCTGTGTTATATTACAGATTATCTCCAGGACAGGGACAGTGCCATGCTATATTAGAGATTATATACAGGACTGGGACAGTGCTGGGTTATATTACAGATTATCTCCAGGACTGGGACAGTGCTGTGTTATATTACAGATTATATACAGGACTGGGACAGTGCTGGGTTATATTACAGATTATCTCGAGGACTGGGACAGTGCTGTGTTATATTACAGGTTATGTGCAGGACTGGGACAGTGCTGGGTTATATTACAGATTATCTCCAGGACTGGGACAGTGCTGTGTTATATTACAGATTATATACAGGACTGGGACAGTGCTGTGTTATATTACAAACTGGGACAGTGCTGGGTTATATTACAGATTATCTCCAGGACTGGGACAGTGCTGTGTTATATTACAGATTATCTCCAGGACTGGGACAGTGCTGTGTTATATTACAGATTATATGCAGGACTGGGACAGTGCTGTGTTATATTACAGATTATGTGCAGGACTGGGACAGTGCTGTGTTATATTACAGACTGGGACAGTGCTGTGTTATATTTCAGATTATCTCCAGGACTGGGACAGTGCTATGTTATATGACAGATTATATACAGGACTGGGACAGTGCTGTGTTATATCACAGATTATATACAGGACTGGGACAGTGCTGTGTTATATTACAGATTATATGCAGGACTGGGACAGTGCTGTGTTATATTACAGATTATATACAGGACTGGGACAGTGCTGTGTTATATTACAGATTATATGCAGGACTGGGACAGTGCTGTGTTATATTACAGATTATCTCCAGGACTGGGACAGTGCTGTGTTATATTACATATTATATACAGGACTGGGACAGTGCTGTGTTATATTACAGATTATATACAGGACTGGGACAGTGCTGTGTTATATTACAGATTATATGCAGGACTGGGACAGTGCTGTGTTATATTACAGATTATATACAGGACTGGGAGAGTGCTGTATTATATTACAGATTATATGCAGGACTGGGACAGTGCTGGGTTATATTACATATTATATACAGGACTGGGACAGTGCTGTGTTATATTACAGACTGGGACAGTGCTGTGTTATATTACAGATTATCTCCAGGAGTGGGACAGTGCTATGTTATACTACAGATTATATACAGGACTGGGACAGTGCTGGGTTATATTACAGATTATATACAAGACTGGGACAATGCTGTGTTATATTACAGATTATGTGCAGGACTGGGACAGTGCTGTGTTATATTACAGATTATCTCCAGCGCTGGGACAGTGCTGTGTTGTATTACAGATTATATACAAGACTGGGACAGTGCTGTGTTATGTTACAGATTATATGCAGGACTGGGACAGTGCTGGGTTATATTACAGATTATATACAGGACTGGGACAGTGCTGTGTTATATTACAGACTGGGACAGTGCTGTGTTACATTACAGATTATCAACAGGACTGGGACAGTGCTGTGTTGTATTACAGATTATATACAGGACTGGGACAGTGCTGTGTTACATTACAGATTATATACAGGACTGGGACAGTGCTGTGTTACATTACAGATTATCTCCAGGACTGGGACAGTGCTGTGCAATATTACAGATTATCTCCAGGACTGGGACAGTGCTGTGTTACATTACACATTATATACAGGACTGGGACAGTGCTGTGTTATATTACAGATTATATGCAGGACTGGGACAGTTCTGTGTTATATTACAGATTATCTCCGGGACTGGGACAGTGCTGTGTTATATTACAGATTATATGCAGGACTGGGACAGTGCTGTGTTATATTACAGATTATATGCAGGACTGGGACAGTGCTGTGTTATATTACAGATTATCTCCAGGACTGGGACAGTGCTGGGTTATATTACAGATTATATGAAGGACTGGGACAGTGCTGTGTTATATTACAGATTATATACAGGACTGGGACAGTGCTGTGTTATATTACAGATTATATACAGGACTGGGACAGTGCTGGGTTATATTACAGATTATCTCCAGGACTGGGACAGTGCTGTGCTATATTACAGATTATATACAGGACCGGGACAGTGCTGTGTTACATTACAGATTATATGAAGGACTGGGACAGTGCTGGGTTATATTACAGATTATATACAGGACTGGGACAGTGCTGGATTATATTACAGATTATATGAAGGACTGGGACAGGGCTGGGTTATATTACAGATTATATACAGGACTGGGATAATGCTGTGTTACATTACAGATTATCTCCAGGACTGGGACAGTGCTGTGTTACATTACAGATGATCTCCAGGACTGGGACAGTGCTGTGTTATATTACAGATTATATGCAGGTCTGGGACAGTGCTGTGTCATATTACAGATTATATACAGGACTGGGACAGTGCTGTGTTACATTACAGATTATCTCCAGGACTGGGACAGTGCTGTGTTACATTACAGATGATCTCCAGGACTGGGACAGTGCTGTGTTGTATTACAGATTATAGACAGGACTGGGACAGTGCTGTGTTATATTACAGATTATATGCAGGACTGGGACAGTGCTATGTTATATTACAGATCATCTCCAGGACTGGGACAGTGCTGTGTTACATTACAGATCATCTCCAGGACTGGGACAGTGCTGTGTTATATTACAGATTATATACTTGACTGGGACAGTGCTGTGTTATATTACAGATTATATACAGGACTGGGACAGTGCTGTGTTATATTACAGATTATATACAGGACTGGGACAGTGCTGTGTTATATTACAGATTATATACAGGACTGGGACAGTGCTGTGTTATATTACAGATCATCTCCAGGACTGGGACAGTGCTGTGTTACATTACAGATTATCTCCAGGACTGGGACAGTGCTGTGTTATATTACAGATTATATACATGACTGGGACAGTGCTGTGTTATATTACAGATTATATACAAGACTGGGACAATGCTGTGTTATATTACAGATTATGTGCAGGACTGGGACAGTGCTGTGTTATATTACAGATTATCTCCAGGACTGGGACAGTGCTGTGTTGTATTACAGATTATATACAAGACTGGGACAGTGCTGTGTTATGTTACAGATTATATGCAGGACTGGGACAGCGCTGGGTTATATTACAGATTATATACAGGACTGGGACAGTGCTGGGTTATATTACAGACTGGGACAGTGCTGTGTTACATTACAGATTATCAACAGGACTGGGACAGCGCTGTGTTGTATTACAGATTATATACAGGACTGGGACAGTGCTGTGTTACATTACAGATTATATACAGGACTGGGACAGTGCTGTGTTACATTACAGATTATCTCCAGGACTGGGACAGTGCTGTGCAATATTACAGATTATCTCCAGGACTGGGACAATGCTGTGTTACATTACAGATTATATACAGGACTGGGACAGTGCTGTGTTATATTACAGATTATATGCAGGACTCGGACAGTGCTGTGTTATATTACAGATTATCTCCAGGACTGGGACAGTGCTGGGTTATATTACAGATTATATGAAGGACTGGGACAGTGCTGTGTTATATTACAGATTATATACAGGACTGGGACAGTGCTGTGTTATATTACAGATTATATACAGGACTGGGACAGTGCTGGGTTATATTACAGATTATCTCCAGGACTGGGACAGTGCTGTGCTATATTACAGATTATATACAGGACTGGGACAGTGCTGTGTTACATTACAGATTATATGAAGGACTGGGACAGTGCTGGGTTATATTACAGATTATATACAGGACTGGGACAGTGCTGGATTATATTACAGATTATATGAAGGACTGGGACAGCGCTGGGTTATATTACAGATTATATACAGGACTGGGATAATGCTGTGTTACATTACAGATTATCTCCAGGACTGGGACAGTGCTGTGTTACATTACAGATTATCTCCAGGACTGGGACAGTGCTGTGTTATATTACAGATTATATGCAGGTCTGGGACAGTGCTGTGTCATATTACAGATTATATACAGGACTGGGACAGTGCTGTGTTACATTACAGATTATCTCCAGGACTGGGACAGTGCTGTGTTACATTACAGATGATCTCCAGGACTGGGACAGTGCTGTGTTGTATTACAGATTATATACAGGACTGGGACAGTGCTGTGTTATATTACAGATTATATGCAGGACTGGGACAGTGCTATGTTATATTACAGATCATCTCCAGGACTGGGACAGTGCTGTGTTACATTACAGATTATCTCCAGGACTGGGACAGTGCTGTGTTATATTACAGATTATATACTTGACTGGGACAGTGCTGTGTTATATTACAGATTATATACAGGACTGGGACTGTGCTGTGTTATATTACAGATTATATACAGGACTGGGACAGTGCTGTGTTATATTACAGTTATATACAGGACTGGGACAGTGCTGTGTTATATTACAGATCATCTCCAGGACTGGGACAGTGCTGTGTTACATTACAGATTATCTCCAGGACTGGGACAGTGCTGTGTTATATTACAGATTATATACATGACTGGGACAGTGCTGTGTTATATTACAGATTATATACAGGACTGGGACAGTGCTGTGTTATATTACAGATTATATTTCAGACTGGGACAGTGCTGTGTTATATTACAGATTATCTCCAGGGCTGGGACAGTGATGTGTTATATTACAGATTATATACAGGACTGGGACAGTGCTGTGTTATATTACAGATTATATACAGGACTGGGACAGTGCTGTGTTATATTACAGATTATCTCCAGGACTGGGACAGTGCTGTGTTATATTACAGATTATATGCAGGACTGGGACAGTGCTGTGTTATATTACAGATTATCTCCAGGATTGGGACAGTGCTGTGTTATATTACAGATTATCTCCAGGACTGGGACAGTGCTGTGTTATATTACAGATTATATGCAGGACTGGGACAGTGCTGTGTTATATTACAGATTATCTCCAGGACTGGGACAGTGCTGTGTTATATTACAGATTTCATACAGGACTGGAACAGTGCTGTGTTATATTACAGACTGGGACAGTGCTGTGTTATATTACAGATTATCTCCAGGACTGGGACAGTGCTGTGTTATATTACAGATTATATACAGGACTGGGACAGTGCTGTGTTATATTACAGATTATATACAGGACTGGGACAGTGCTGTGTTATATTACAGATCATCTCCAGGACTGGGACAGTGCTGTGTTATATTACAGATTATATCCAGGACTGGGACAGTGCTGTGTTATATTACAGATTATCTCCAGGACTGGGACAGTGCTGTGTTACATTACAGATTATCTCCAGGACTGGGACAGTGCTGTGGTATATTACAGATTATATACAGGACTGGGACAGTGCCGTGTTATATTACAGACTATATACAGGACTGGGACAGTGCTGTGTTATATTACAGATCATCTCCAGGACTGGGACAGTGCTGTGTTATATTACAGATTATATGCAGGACTGGGACAGTGCTGTGTTATATTACAGATTATCTCCAGGACTGGGACAGTGCTGTGTTATATTACAGATTATATACAGGACTGGGACAGTGCTGTGTTATATTACAGATTATCTCCAGGACTTGGACAGTGCTGTGTTATATTACAGACTGGGACAGTGCTGTGTTATATTACAGATTATATACAGGACTGGGACAGTGCTGTGTTATATTACAGATCATCTCCAGGACTGGGACAGTGCTGTGTTATATTACAGATTATATGCAGGTCTGGGACAGTGCGGTGTTATATTACAGATTATATACAGGACTGGGACAGTGCTGTATTGTATTACAGATTATATACAGGCCTGGGACAGTGCTGTGTTATGTTACAGATTATATACAGGACTGGGACAGTGCTGGGTTATACTACAGATTATATACAGGACTGGGACAGTGCTGTGCTGTATTACAGATTATATACAGGACTGGGACAGTGCTGGGTTATATTACAGATTATATACAGGACTGGGACAGTGCTGTGTTATGTTACAGATTATATACAGGACTGGGACAGTGCTGTGTTATATTACAGATTATCTCCAGGACTGGGACAGTGCTGGGTTATATTACAGATTATATGCAGGACTGGGACAGTGCTGTGTTATATTACAGATTATCTCCAGGACTGGGACAGTGCTGGGTTATATTACAGATTATATACAGGACTGGGACAGTGCTGTGTTACATTACAGATTATATACAGGACTGGGACAGTGCTGTGTTGTATTACAGATTATATACAGGACTGGGACAGTGCTGTGTTATGTTACAGATTATATACAGGACTGGGACAGTGCTATGTAATATTACAGATTATCTCCAGGACTGGGACAGTGCTGTGTTATATTACAGATTATATGCAGGACTGGGACAGTGCTGTGTTATATTACAGATTATATACAGGACTGGGACAGTGCTGTGTTACAGTACAGATGATATGAAGGACTGGGACCGTGCTGGGTTATATTACAGATTATATACAGGACTGGGACAGTGCTGGATTATATTACAGAGTATATGAAGGACTGGGACAGGGCTGGGTTATATTACAGATTATATACAGGACTGGGATAATGCTGTGTTACATTACAGATTATCTCCAGGACTGGGACAGTGCTGTGTTATATTACAGATTATCTCCAGGACTGGGACAGTGCTGTGTTACATTACAGATTATCTCCAGGACTGGGACAGTGCTGTGGTATATTACAGATTATATACAGGACTGGGACAGTGCCGTGTTATATTACAGACTATATACAGGACTGGGACAGTGCTGTGTTATATTACAGATCATCTCCAGGACTGGGACAGTGCTGTGTTATATTACAGATTATATGCAGGACTGGGACAGTGCTGTGTTATATTACAGATTATCTCCAGGACTGGGACAGTGCTGTGTTATATTACAGATTATATACAGGACTGGGACAGTGCTGTGTTATATTACAGATTATCTCCAGGACTTGGACAGTGCTGTGTTATATTACAGACTGGGACAGTGCTGTGTTATATTACAGATTATATACAGGACTGGGACAGTGCTGTGTTATATTACAGATCATCTCCAGGACTGGGACAGTGCTGTGTTATATTACAGATTATATGCAGGTCTGGGACAGTGCGGTGTTATATTACAGATTATATACAGGACTGGGACAGTGCTGTATTGTATTACAGATTATATACAGGACTGGGACAGTGCTGTGTTATGTTACAGATTATATACAGGACTGGGACAGTGCTGGGTTATACTACAGATTATATACAGGACTGGGACAGTGCTGTGCTATATTACAGATTATATACAGGACTGGGACAGTGCTGGGTTATATTACAGATTATATACAGGACTGGGACAGTGCTGTGTTATGTTACAGATTATATACAGGACTGGGACAGTGCTGTGTTATATTACAGATTATCTCCAGGACTGGGACAGTGCTGGGTTATATTACAGATTATATGCAGGACTGGGACAGTGCTGTGTTATATTACAGATTATCTCCAGGACTGGGACAGTGCTGGGTTATATTACAGATTATATACAGGACTGGGACAGTGCTGTGTTACATTACAGATTATATACAGGACTGGGACAGTGCTGTGTTGTATTACAGATTATATACAGGACTGGGACAGTGCTGTGTTATGTTACAGATTATATACAGGACTGGGACAGTGCTATGTAATATTACAGATTATCTCCAGGACTGGGACAGTGCTGTGTTATATTACAGATTATATGCGGGACTGGGACAGTGCTGTGTTATATTACAGATTATATACAGGACTGGGACAGTGCTGTGTTACAGTACAGATTATATGAAGGACTGGGACAGTGCTGGGTTATATTACAGATTATATACAGGACTGGGACAGTGCTGGATTATATTACAGATTATATGAAGGACTGGGACAGGGCTGGGTTATATTACAGATTATATACAGGACTGGGATAATGCTGTGTTACATTACAGATTATCTCCAGGACTGGGACAGTGCTGTGTTACATTACAGATGATCTCCAGGACTGGGACAGTGCTGTGTTATATTACAGATTATATGCAGGTCTGGGACAGTGCTGTGTCATATTACAGATAAGATACAGGACTGGGACAGTGCTGTGTTACATTACAGATTATCTCCAGGACTGGGACAGTGCTGTGTTACATTACAGATGATCACCAGGACTGGGACAGTGCTGTGATGTATTACAGATTCTAGACAGGACTGGGACAGTGCTGTGTTATATTACAGATTATATGCAGGACTGGGACAGTGCTATGTTATATTACAGATCATCTCCAGGACTGGGACAGTGCTGTGTTACATTACAGATCATCTCCAGGACTGGGACAGTGCTGTGTTATATTACAGATTATATACTTGACTGGGACAGTGCTGTGTTATATTACAGATTATATACAGGACTGGGACAGTGCTGTGTTATATTACAGATTATATACAGGACTGGGACAGTGCTGTGTTATATTACAGATTATATACAGGACTGGGACAGTGCTGTGTTATATTACAGATCATCTCCAGGACTGGGACAGTGCTGTGTTACATTACAGATTATCTCCAGGACTGGGACAGTGCTGTGTTATATTACAGATTATATACATGACTGGGACAGTGCTGTGTTATATTACAGATTATATACAAGACTGGGACAATGCTGTGTTATATTACAGATTATGTGCAGGACTGGGACAGTGCTGTGTTATATTACAGATTATCTCCAGGACTGGGACAGTGCTGTGTTGTATTACAGATTATATACAAGACTGGGACAGTGCTGTGTTATGTTACAGATTATATGCAGGACCGGGACAGCGCTGGGTTATATTACAGATTATATACAGGACTGGGACAGTGCTGGGTTATATTACAGACTGGGACAGTGCTGTGTTACATTACAGATTATCAACAGGACTGGGACAGCGCTGTGTTGTATTACAGATTATATACAGGACTGGGACAGTGCTGTGTTACATTACAGATTATAAACAGGACTGGGACAGTGCTGTGTTACATTACAGATTATCTCCAGGACTGGGACAGTGCTGTGCAATATTACAGATTATCTCCAGGACTGGGACAGTGCTGTGTTACATTACAGATTATATACAGGACTGGGACAGTGCTGTGTTATATTACAGATTATATGCAGGACTGGGACAGTGCTGTGTTATATTACAGATTATCTCCAGGACTGGGACAGTGCTGGGTTATATTACAGATTATATGAAGGACTGGGACAGTGCTGTGTTATATTACAGATTATATACAGGACTGGGACAGTGCTGTGTTATATTACAGATTATATACAGGACTGGGACAGTGCTGGGTTATATTACAGATTATCTCCAGGACTGGGACAGTGCTGTGCTATATTACAGATTATATACAGGACTGGGACAGTGCTGTGTTACATTACAGATTATATGAAGGACTGGGACAGTGCTGGGTTATATTACAGATTATATACAGGACTGGGACAGTGCTGGATTATATTACAGATTATATGAAGGACTGGGACAGGGCTGGGTTATATTACAGATTATATACAGGACTGGGATAATGCTGTGTTACATTACAGATTATCTCCAGGACTGGGACAGTGCTGTGTTACATTACAGATGATCTCCAGGACTGGGACAGTGCTGTGTTATATTACAGATTATATACAGGACTGGGACAGTGCTGGGTTATATTACAGATTATCTCCAGGACTGGGACAGTGCTGTGCTATATTACAGATGATCTCCAGGACTGGGACAGTGCTGTGTTACATTACAGATTATCTCCAGGACTGGGACAGTGCTGTGTTATATTACAGATTATATGCAGGTCTGGGACAGTGCTGTGTCATATTACAGATTATATACAGGACTGGGACAGTGCTGTGTTACATTACAGATTATCTCCAGGACTGGGACAGTGCTGTGTTACATTACAGATGATCTCCAGGACTGGGACAGTGCTGTGTTGTATTACAGATTATATACAGGACTGGGACAGTGCTGTGTTATATTACAGATTATATGCAGGACTGGGACAGTGCTGTGTTATATTACAGATTATCTCCAGGACTGGGACAGTGCTGTGTTATATTACAGATTATATGCAGGACTGGGACAGTGCTGTGTTATATTACAGATTATCTCCAGGATTGGGACAGTGCTGTGTTATATTACAGATTATCTCCAGGACTGGGACAGTGCTGTGTTATATTACAGATTACATACAGGACTGGGACAGTGCTGTGTTATATTACAGACTGGGACAGTGCTGTGTTATATTACAGATTATCTCCAGGACTGGGACAGTGCTGTGTTATATTACAGATTATATACAGGACTGGGACAGTGCTGTGTTATATTACAGATTATATACAGGACTGGGACAGTGCTGTGTTATATTACAGATCATCTCCAGGACTGGGACAGTGCTGTGTTATATTACAGATTATATCCAGGACTGGGACAGTGCTGTGTTATATTACAGATTATCTCCAGGACTGGGACAGTGCTGTGTTACATTACAGATTATCTCCAGGACTGGGACAGTGCTGTGGTATATTACAGATTATATACAGGACTGGGACAGTGCCGTGTTATATTACAGACTATATACAGGACTGGGACAGTGCTGTGTTATATTACAAATCATCTCCAGGACTGGGACAGTGCTGTGTTATATTACAGATTATATGCAGGCCTGGGACAGTGCTGTGTTATATTACAGATTATCTCCAGGACTGGGACAGTGCTGTGTTATATTACAGATTATATACAGGACTGGGACAGTGCTGTGTTATATTACAGATTATCTCCAGGACTTGGACAGTGCTGTGTTATATTACAGACTGGGACAGTGCTGTGTTATATTACAGATTATATACAGGACTGGGACAGTGCTGTGTTATATTACAGATCATCTCCAGGACTGGGACAGTGCTGTGTTATATTACAGATTATATGCAGGTCTGGGACAGTGCGGTGTTATATTACAGATTATATACAGGACTGGGACAGTGCTGTATTGTATTACAGATTATATACAGGACTGGGACAGTGCTGTGTTATGTTACAGATTATATACAGGACTGGGACAGTGCTGGGTTATACTATAGATTATATACAGGACTGGGACAGTGCTGTGCTATATTAAAGATTATATACAGGACTGGGACAGTGCTGGGTTATATTGCAGATTATATACAGGACTGGGACAGTGCTGTGTTATGTTACAGATTATATACAGGACTGGGACAGTGCTGTGTTATATTACAGATTATCTCCAGGACTGGGACAGTGCTGGGTTATATTACAGATTATATGCAGGACTGGGACAGTGCTGTGTTATATTACAGATTATCTCCAGGACTGGGACAGTGCTGGGTTATATTACAGATTATATACAGGACTGGGACAGTGCTGTGTTACATTACAGATTATATACAGGACTGGGACAGTGCTGTGTTGTATTACAGATTATATACAGGACTGGGACAGTGCTGTGTTATGTTACAGATTATATACAGGACTGGTACAGTGCTATGTAATATTACAGATTATCTCCAGGACTGGGACAGTGCTGTGTTATATTACAGATTATATGCAGGACTGGGACAGTGCTGTGTTATATTACAGATTATATACAGGACTGGGACAGTGCTGTGTTACAGTACAGATTATCTCCAGGACTGGGACAGTGCTGTGTTATATTACAGATTATATGCAGGACTGGGACAGTGGTGTGTTATATTACAGATTATCTCCAGGACTGGGACAGTGCTGTGTTATATTACAGATTATGTACAGGACTGGGACAGTGCTGCGTTATATTACAGATTATCTCCAGGACTGGGACAGTGCTGGGTTATATTACAGATTATATGCAGGACTGGGACAGTGCTGGGTTATATTACACATTATCTCCAGGACTGGGACAGTGCTGGGTTATATTACAGATTATATACAGGACTGGGACAGTGCTGTGTTATATTACAGATTATATACAGGACTGGGACAGTGCTGTGTTGTATTACAGATTATATACAGGACTGGGACAGTGCTGTGTTATGTTACAGATTATATACAGGACTGGGACAGTGCTATGTAATATTACAGATTATCTCCAGGACTGGGACAGTGCTGTGTTATATTACAGATTATATGCAGGACTGGGACAGTGCTGTGTTATATTACAGATTATATACAGGACTGGGACAGTGCTGTGTTACAGTACAGATTATCTCCAGGACTGGGACAGTGCTGTGTTATATTACAGATTATATGCAGGACTGGGACAGTGCTGTGTTATATTACAGATTATATACAGGGCTCGGACAGTGCTGTGTTATATTACAGATTATATACAGGACTGGGACAGTGCTGTGTTACATTACAGATTATATACAGGACTGGGACAGTGCTGTGCTATATTACAGATTATATACAGGACTGGGACAGTGCTGTGTTATATTACAGATTATATGCAGGACTGGGACAGTGCTGTGTTATATTACAGATTATCTCCAGGACTGGAACAGTGCTGTGTTACATTACAGATTATATACAGGACTGGGACAGTGCTGTGTTATATTACAGATTATATACAGGACTGGGACAGTGCTGTGTTATATTACAGATTATCTCCAGGACTGGGACAGTGCTGTGTTATATTACAGATTATATACAGGACTGGGACAGTGCTGTGTTATATTACAGATTATCTCCAGGACTGGGACAGTGCTGTGTTATATTACAGATTATCTCCAGGACTGGGACAGTGCTGGATTATATTACAGATTATCTCCAGGACTGGGACAGTGCTGTGTTATATTACAGATTATATACAGGACTGGGACAGTGCTGTGTTATATTACAGATTATATACAGGACTGGGACAGTGCTGTGTTATATTACAGATTATATACAGGACTGGGACAGTGCTGTGTTATATTACAGATTATCTCCAGGACTGGGACAGTGCTGTGTTATATTACAGATTATCTCCAGGACTGGGACAGTGCTGGGTTATATTACAGATTATATGAAGGACTGGGACAGTGCTGTGTTATATTACAGATTATATACAGGACTGGGACAGTGCTGTGTTATATTACAGATTATATACAGGACTGGGACAGTGCTGGGTTATATTACAGATTATCTCCAGGACTGGGACAGTGCTGTGCTATATTACAGATTATATACAGGACTGGGACAGTGCTGTGTTACATTACAGATTATATGAAGGACTGGGACAGTGCTGGGTTATATTACAGATTATATACAGGACTGGGACAGTGCTGGATTATATTACAGATTATATGAAGGACTGGGACAGGGCTGGGTTATATTACAGATTATATACAGGACTGGGATAATGCTGTGTTACATTACAGATTATCTCCAGGACTGGGACAGTGCTGTGTTACATTACAGATGATCTCCAGGACTGGGACAGTGCTGTGTTATATTACAGATTATATACAGGACTGGGACAGTGCTGGGTTATATTACAGATTATCTCCAGGACTGGGACAGTGCTGTGCTATATTACAGATGATCTCCAGGACTGGGACAGTGCTGTGTTACATTACAGATTATCTCCAGGACTGGGACAGTGCTGTGTTATATTACAGATTATATGCAGGTCTGGGACAGTGCTGTGTCATATTACAGATTATATACAGGACTGGGACAGTGCTGTGTTACATTACAGATTATCTCCAGGACTGGGACAGTGCTGTGTTACATTACAGATGATCTCCAGGACTGGGACAGTGCTGTGTTGTATTACAGATTATATACAGGACTGGGACAGTGCTGTGTTATATTACAGATTATATGCAGGACTGGGACAGTGCTGTGTTATATTACAGATTATCTCCAGGACTGGGACAGTGCTGTGTTATATTACAGATTATATGCAGGACTGGGACAGTGCTGTGTTATATTACAGATTATCTCCAGGATTGGGACAGTGCTGTGTTATATTACAGATTATCTCCAGGACTGGGACAGTGCTGTGTTATATTACAGATTACATACAGGACTGGGACAGTGCTGTGTTATATTACAGACTGGGACAGTGCTGTGTTATATTACAGATTATCTCCAGGACTGGGACAGTGCTGTGTTATATTACAGATTATATACAGGACTGGGACAGTGCTGTGTTATATTACAGATTATATACAGGACTGGGACAGTGCTGTGTTATATTACAGATCATCTCCAGGACTGGGACAGTGCTGTGTTATATTACAGATTATATCCAGGACTGGGACAGTGCTGTGTTATATTACAGATTATCTCCAGGACTGGGACAGTGCTGTGTTACATTACAGATTATCTCCAGGACTGGGACAGTGCTGTGGTATATTACAGATTATATACAGGACTGGGACAGTGCCGTGTTATATTACAGACTATATACAGGACTGGGACAGTGCTGTGTTATATTACAAATCATCTCCAGGACTGGGACAGTGCTGTGTTATATTACAGATTATATGCAGGCCTGGGACAGTGCTGTGTTATATTACAGATTATCTCCAGGACTGGGACAGTGCTGTGTTATATTACAGATTATATACAGGACTGGGACAGTGCTGTGTTATATTACAGATTATCTCCAGGACTTGGACAGTGCTGTGTTATATTACAGACTGGGACAGTGCTGTGTTATATTACAGATTATATACAGGACTGGGACAGTGCTGTGTTATATTACAGATCATCTCCAGGACTGGGACAGTGCTGTGTTATATTACAGATTATATGCAGGTCTGGGACAGTGCGGTGTTATATTACAGATTATATACAGGACTGGGACAGTGCTGTATTGTATTACAGATTATATACAGGACTGGGACAGTGCTGTGTTATGTTACAGATTATATACAGGACTGGGACAGTGCTGGGTTATACTATAGATTATATACAGGACTGGGACAGTGCTGTGCTATATTAAAGATTATATACAGGACTGGGACAGTGCTGGGTTATATTGCAGATTATATACAGGACTGGGACAGTGCTGTGTTATGTTACAGATTATATACAGGACTGGGACAGTGCTGTGTTATATTACAGATTATCTCCAGGACTGGGACAGTGCTGGGTTATATTACAGATTATATGCAGGACTGGGACAGTGCTGTGTTATATTACAGATTATCTCCAGGACTGGGACAGTGCTGGGTTATATTACAGATTATATACAGGACTGGGACAGTGCTGTGTTACATTACAGATTATATACAGGACTGGGACAGTGCTGTGTTGTATTACAGATTATATACAGGACTGGGACAGTGCTGTGTTATGTTACAGATTATATACAGGACTGGTACAGTGCTATGTAATATTACAGATTATCTCCAGGACTGGGACAGTGCTGTGTTATATTACAGATTATATGCAGGACTGGGACAGTGCTGTGTTATATTACAGATTATATACAGGACTGGGACAGTGCTGTGTTACAGTACAGATTATCTCCAGGACTGGGACAGTGCTGTGTTATATTACAGATTATATGCAGGACTGGGACAGTGGTGTGTTATATTACAGATTATCTCCAGGACTGGGACAGTGCTGTGTTATATTACAGATTATGTACAGGACTGGGACAGTGCTGTGTTATATTACAGATTATCTCCAGGACTGGGACAGTGCTGGGTTATATTACAGATTATATGCAGGACTGGGACAGTGCTGGGTTATATTACACATTATCTCCAGGACTGGGACAGTGCTGGGTTATATTACAGATTATATACAGGACTGGGACAGTGCTGTGTTATATTACAGATTATATACAGGACTGGGACAGTGCTGTGTTGTATTACAGATTATATACAGGACTGGGACAGTGCTGTGTTATGTTACAGATTATATACAGGACTGGGACAGTGCTATGTAATATTACAGATTATCTCCAGGACTGGGACAGTGCTGTGTTATATTACAGATTATATGCAGGACTGGGACAGTGCTGTGTTATATTACAGATTATATACAGGACTGGGACAGTGCTGTGTTACAGTACAGATTATCTCCAGGACTGGGACAGTGCTGTGTTATATTACAGATTATATGCAGGACTGGGACAGTGCTGTGTTATATTACAGATTATATACAGGGCTCGGACAGTGCTGTGTTATATTACAGATTATATACAGGACTGGGACAGTGCTGTGTTACATTACAGATTATATACAGGACTGGGACAGTGCTGTGCTATATTACAGATTATATACAGGACTGGGACAGTGCTGTGTTATATTACAGATTATATGCAGGACTGGGACAGTGCTGTGTTATATTACAGATTATCTCCAGGACTGGAACAGTGCTGTGTTACATTACAGATTATATACAGGACTGGGACAGTGCTGTGTTATATTACAGATTATATACAGGACTGGGACAGTGCTGTGTTATATTACAGATTATCTCCAGGACTGGGACAGTGCTGTGTTATATTACAGATTATATACAGGACTGGGACAGTGCTGTGTTATATTACAGATTATCTCCAGGACTGGGACAGTGCTGTGTTATATTACAGATTATCTCCAGGACTGGGACAGTGCTGGATTATATTACAGATTATCTCCAGGACTGGGACAGTGCTGTGTTATATTACAGATTATATACAGGACTGGGACAGTGCTGTGTTATATTACAGATTATATACAGGACTGGGACAGTGCTGTGTTATATTACAGATTATATACAGGACTGGGACAGTGCTGTGTTATATTACAGATTATCTCCAGGACTGGGACAGTGCTGTGTTATATTACAGATTATCTCCAGGACTGGGACAGTGCTGTGTTGTATGACAGATTATATACAGGACTGGGACAGTGCTGTGTTATATTACAGATTATATACAGGACTGGGACAGTGCTGTGTTATGTTACAGATTATATACAGGACTGGGACAGTGCTGTGTTATATTACAGATTATCTCCAGGACTGGGACAGTGCTGTGTTATATTACAGATTATATGCAGGACTGGGACAGTGCTGTGTTATATTACAGATTATCTCCAGGACTGGGACAGTGCTGGGTTATATTACAGATTATATACAGGACTGGGACAGTGCTGTGTTATATTACAGATTATATACAGGACTGGGACAGTGCTGTGTTGTATTACAGATTATATACAGGACTGGGACAGTGCTGTGTTATGTTACAGATTATATACAGGACTGGGACTGTGCTATGTAATATTACAGATTATCTCCAGGACTGGGACAGTGCTGTGTTATATTACAGATTATATGCAGGACTGGGACAGTGCTGTGTTGTATTACAGATTATATACAGGACTGGGACAGTGCTGTGTTATGTTACAGATTATATACAGGACTGGGACAGTGCTATGTAATATTACAGATTATCTCCAGGACTGGGACAGTGCTGTGTTATATTACAGATTATATGCAGGACTGGGACAGTGCTGTGTTATATTACAGATTATATACAGGACTGGTACAGTGCTGTGTTACAGTACAGATTATCTCCAGGACTGGGACAGTGCTGTGTTATATTACAGATTATATGCAGGACTGGGACAGTGCTGTGCTATATTACAGATTAAATACAGGACTGGGACAGTGCTGTGTTATATTACAGATTATATGCAGGACTGGGACAGTGCTGTGTTATATTACAGATTATCTCCAGGACTGGGACAGTGCTGTGTTACATTACAGATTATATACAGCACTGGGACAGTGCTGTGTTATATTACAGATTATATACGGGACTGGGACAGTGCTGTGTTATATTACAGATTATCTCCAGGACTGGGACAGTGCTGTGTTATATTACAGATTATATACAGGACTGGGACAGTGCTGTGTTATATTACAGATTATCTCCAGGACTGGGACAGTGCTGTGTTATATTACAGATTATCTCCAGGACTGGGACAGTGCTGGGTTATATTACAGATTATCTCCAGGACTGGGACAGTGCTGTGTTACATTACAGATTATATACAGGACTGGGACAGTGCTGTGTTATATTACAGATTATCTCCAGGACTGGGACAGTGCTGTGTTATATTACAGATTATCTCCAGGACTGGGACAGTGCTGTGTTACATTACAGATTAGATACAGGACTGGGACAGTGCTGTGTTATATTACAGATTATCTCCAGGACTGGGACAGTGCTGTGTTATATTACAGATTATATACAGGACTGGGACAGTGCTGTGTTATATTACAGATTATCTCCAGGACTGGGACAGTGCTGGGTTATATTACAGATTATATACAGGACTGGGACAGTGCTGTGTTATATTACAGATTATCTCCAGGACTGGGACAGTGCTGTGTTATATTACAGATTATCTCCAGGACTGGGACAGTGCTGTGTTATATTACAGATTATCTCCAGGACTGGGACAGTGCTGTGTTACAGTACAGATTATATACAGGACTGGGACAGTGCTGTGTTATATTACAGATTATCTCCAGGACTGGGACAGTGCTGTGTTATATTACAGATTATCTCCAGGACTGGGACAGTGCTGTGTTACAGTACAGATTATAAAAGGAACTGGGCCTGCGTTGCGCTACCTTGCAGATTATCTACAGGACCTGGGACAGTGGGGGATTACAATCGGAAAAGGCCTTGACCTATCTGACAGTATCCTGTAGTTGCTTAATTGGCATGGTGACAAATCATTCCTGAACCAATTAATGTGTTGCGTTTACTATCGCTGCCAGGCCGTGTTATTTAATGACCACTTGTTACAAACCCATTGACGACCCGAGTCTGTAATTTTTGACGAATGGTGCCAATAATGCCTTGCCTGTTATTGGTCCCACGAGTGACAATTCGAGGCCTGTTGACGCGCGAATGCTTTTGTGTCGGGGAGCGTATTGTTTCCTCTTAGAAAGCCCGGTGGCGGATCAGCCCGCAGATCTACAGCCCCTCTCACGCCCAGGGACCTGCCTGCTGCCCTACTTTGCCGGGCCACCCCTTGCGCTCCAGGTGTGGTCGGCGATCGGGGCGCCCAGCGCGGGCCCATTTCCTGAGGCGCTGTCTCCTCTCAAGTGTCCGCGCGAGGCTGTTTCCCTCAAAGCAGCGGAGGAGGAGGAGTAGGGGTACCCGACGGAGGTGAACATGTTTATGAGGGACACGGATAGGGTGGGGAGGAAGGTCCCCTTATATATTAGAGTTGGGGTTAATAACCGGAGGTTGGGGGGGTGCATGGAGTTAAGCTGGGAAGCTGAGAGGGGAGTTGAGGAGGAACCATTTCACTCGGAGGAGGAGCGGGGGCAGTGGAAGTCTGGAACCCGCTGCCTGAGAAAGGTGGCTGAGTGAGAAACTCTTGTTAATATTTAAATGCGTGGACATCCACTTGCGTTGCCGTAGCCTCCAGGAGGAGAGGGAGGTGGGGGGGCGGAGGAGGAGGAGGAGGCGGGTTGGCCCCCACAATCCTCCCAAACCCCTCCCCATTCAGCGAGGGGACGCCCCACCCTCGAGAGCTTCCGGCCAATCAGATCGGAGGCCATTTTGGGGACCGGGATGAGGAGAAATCTCCCCACCCAGTGCGGTGAATGTCCTCACAGATAGGTGATATGCCTTTAAGGTTTGCTGTGATATGCCTTTAAGGCTTGGGTTGGAACCCCAGTGGGCTCCGCCTCTGGCTCCATCTCCCCGGGGCTGTATATAATGTTGCGTCCAGTGGGTAGCGCTCAGTCTGTACTGAAGTCTCTGGCTAGCTAAGTTCTTTGCGTATTAAAGACTTCATTCACTTGATCTCTCTCTCGTATACCCAGGAATGGAGTCGGCCATTTGGGGACCGGGATGAGGAGAAATCTCTTCACTCGGGGAGGGAGTCGGCCATTTTGGGGCCCGAGATGAGGAGAAATTTCTTCACTCGGGAAGGAGTCGGCTATTTTGAGGACCGAGATGAAGAGAAATGTCTTCACTCGGGAAGGAGTCGGCCATTTTGGGGACCGAGATGAAGAGAAATGTCTTCACTCGGGGAAGGAGTCGGCCATTTGGGGTCGGTGGATGAGGAAAAATGTCTTCACTCGGGAAGGAGTCGGCCATTTGGGGACCGAGATGAGGAGAAATTTCATCACTCGGAGGGTGGGGAACCAGTGGAATTCTCTACCACAGAAGGCCGTGGTGGCCAAGTCACTGAATATATTTTAAAAGGAAACAGATAGATTTCTAAACTCTAAAGGTGTCAAGGGGCATGGGGGGGGGGGGGGGGGGAGAATGGGAGTGCGGTGTTGCGATAAATGATCAGCCATGATGACATTTAAATGCGGAACAGGCTCGAAGTGTCGAATGGCCTCCTCCAGCTCCTATTTCGCTTGATTGTATACCGAAGGCATAATCAATTGGCATCAATACAGCATTGGAAATCAATTATATGATATGCGACAGATCTGATAACTGAAGTATAGAAAGATTGGCCAGAATTCTTCAATATTCGCACCATCCATGGGCTTTCCAGTAGCCTGGGGTAATTACAATGGGAAATCCCACTGACGATCAGTGGGAATATCGAATCCCATCATGGCTGCTATTTTCTCATCCCCATTCTCCTGCCTTCTCCCCGTAACCCCGATCCCCTTATTGATCAAGAACCTATCTATCTCTGTCTTTTTTTAAATTTAGAGTACCCAATTCATTTTTTCCAATTAAGGGGCAATTTAGCGCGGCCAATCCACCTACCCTGCACATTTTTGGGTTGTAGGGACGAAACCCACGCAAACAAGGAGAGAATGTGCAAACTCCGCACGGACAGTGCCCAGAGCCGGGATCGAACCTGGGACCTCGGCGCCGTGAGGCTGCAGGGCCAACCCACTGCGCCACCGTGCTGCCGATCTATCTCTGTCTTAAAGACACTCAGTGATTTGGCCTCCCACAGCCTTCTGCGGCAAAGAGTTCCACAGATTCACCACCCTTTGGCTGAAGAAATTCCTCCCTATCTCTGTTTTAAAGGATCGTCCCTTCAGTCTGAGGCTGTGTCCTCTGGTTCTAGTTTCTCCTACAAGTGGAAACATCCTCTCCACGTCCACTCTATCCAGGCCTCGCAGTATCCTGCAAGTTTCAATAAGATCCCCCCTCATCCTTCTAAACTCCAACGAGTACAGACCCAGAATCCTCAACTGTTCCTCATAAGGCAAGTTCTTCATTCCAGCAATCATTCTTGTGAACCTCCTCTGGACCCTTTCCAAGGCCAGCACATCCTTCCTTAGATACGGGGCCCAAAACTGCTCACAATATCCAAATGGGGTCTGACCAGAGCCTTATACAGCCTCAGAAGTACATCCCTGGTCTTGTATTCTAGCCCACTCGACATGAATGCTAACATTGCATTTGCCTTGCTCACTGCCGACTGAACCTGCACGTTAACCTTAAGAGAATCGTGAACAAGGACTCCCAAGTCCCTTTGTGCTCCTGATTTCCGAAGCATCTCCCCATTTAGAAAATAGTCTATGCCTAGATTCCTCCTTCCAAAGTGCAGAACCTCACACTTTTCCACCTTGTATTTCATCTGCCACCTCTTTGCCCACTCTCCTCGCCTGTCCAGGTCCTTCTGCAGGCTCCTCAACGCTACCTGTCCATCCACATATGTTTGTATGTTAGCCGAGGTGAATTTTAAGGCCTTTTCCAGGCCCAAAAGGCGGTGGCCTCGGTCGATTCCCCAGCCGCAGGGGACTGCAGGTGCGGGGTCGATGAGGACCTTCAAGTTCAACATGGATATCCGAGTGGCAAGTGTTGGTGGGAGCAAAGTTGGGAGAGCGGGGGTGAGGCCGAAGGCCAATTCACTGAGTGAGGTCGAAGGTCGGCTCGAGGGGGCCGAATGGTCCGTTTCCCGCTCCCGTTCCGGCATCTCGCTTTCCGACCCATGAGGGCTTGCTGTCGTTCACCTTCGCGGAGGCAGGAAATGCCAGAACCCCCCCCCCCCACACCCGCTCCCCTTCGCGTCGCAAACAACCATTGGCCGAAAGGGGAGGTCAGCGTCGGCGACGACCTCTGGGAGAGCTCAAGCTTTCGGCAACCGGCCCCGGATTGGGCGGCAGGCCCTCGCAGACGCGTAGGCGGCCGAGACAAAACAGTTCGTGCCTCGCCAGACCCTGTTTCCGCCCCCCCCCCACCGTGATCCAAAAACAAGGTGGCGGGGGGTGCCGGGGGAGTGTGTGTGTGTGTGTGGGGGCGGGGTGTGTGTGTGGGGGGGATAGGAAGGGGGGGAGAAGAGGGCGCCACCCGGGTGGTCATTACCTGACGGAGATTGCGGGTCACCCTCACGTCGTGCCAGCCGTTGTCGTTGAACTTGCCGTTGACCGGCTCCACCAGCGCCTCGAAGGCGCCGGAGCCCAGGTTGATGACCAGCGAGACGGCGCCGTTCTTGAGGGCCAGGTTGACGTAGTCGGCCGACTTGCCCGTGTGGAGGATCAGGCCGTTGCGCTGCAGCGTCTTGAAGGAGAGGGTGATCTCGTCGCTGCTGCTCTGGATGGGGTTGTGCGAGAGGTCGTAGCAGAAGAACTCGGTGCCCTTGAAGGTGGCCACAGATTCTTCTTTCGCTGCAAGGGAGAGGGAGGGAGGGGGCGGAAGAAGGAAAGGGCAACAGTTAGAAACACCGGCAAAACAACAGCAGGACCTGGAGAGGAACGGGCAAAAGGGAACAGGCCCGGATTCTGACAGATCAATCTCACCGCTTGCTTGTGGAACTCGCAAACTGATCGTTACGCTTCGTTGACCCAATCGAGACAGAAAGCACAACGCGACGTCGATCCCTGGGGTTTCAGGCAGCCGGCAAGAGTCACCAATGTCTCATTATGTCAGCTACCAGGAGACTTGAGCTGAAAGCCCAGGGCGGAAATCACACAGGCTGTACTGAGGGAGTGCTGCACTGTCAGAGGGTCAGTACTGAGGGAGTGCTGCACTGTCAGAGGGTCAGTACTGAGGGAGTGCTGCACTGTCAGAGGGTCAGTACTGAGGGAGCGCCGCACTGTCAGAAGGTCAGTACTGAGGGAGTGCTGCACTGTCAGAGGGTCAGTACTGAGGGAGTGCTGCACTGTCAGAGGGTCAGTACTGAGGGAGCGCTGCACTGTCAGAGGGTCAGTATTGAGGGAGTGCTGCACTGTCAGAGGGTCAGTACTGAGGGAGTGCTGCACTGACAGAGGGTCAGTACTGAGGGAGCGCTGCACTGTCAGAGAGTCAGTACTGAGGGAGTGCCGCATTGTCAGAGGGTCAGTACTGAGGGAGCGCTGCACTGTCAGAGGGTCAGTACTGAGGGAGTGCCGCATTGTCAGAGGGTCAGTACTGAGGGAGTGCCGCATTGTCAGAGGGTCAGTACTGAGGGCGTGCCGCACTGTCAGAGGGTCAGTACTGAGGGAGTGCCGCATTGTCAGAGGGTCAGTACTGAGGGCGTGCCGCACTGTCAGAGGGTCAGTACTGAGGGAGTGCTGCACTGTCAGAGGATCAGTACTGAGGGAGTGCTGCACTGTCAGAGGGTCAGTACCGAGGGAGTGCCGCACTGTCAGAGGGTCAGTACTGAGGGAGTGCTGCACTGTCCGAGGATCAGTACTGAGGGAGTGCTGCACTGTCAGAGGATCAGTACTGAGGGAGTGCTGCACTGTAAGAGGGACAGTACTGAGGGAGTGCTGCACTGTCAGAGGGTCAGTACTGAGGGAGTGCTGCACTGTCCGAGGATCAGTACTGAGGGAGTGCTGCACTGTCAGAGGATCAGTACTGAGGGAGTGCTGCACTGTAAGAGGGACAGTACTGAGGGAGTGCTGCACTGTCAGAGGGTCAGTACAGAGGGAGTGCCGCACTGTCAGAGTGTCAGTACTGAGGGAGTGCCGCACTGTCAGAGGGTCAGTACTGAGGGAGTGCTGCACTGTCCGAGGATCAGTACTGAGGGAGTGCTGCACTGTCAGAGGATCAGTACTGAGGGAGTGCTGCACTGTAAGAGGGACAGTACCGAGGGAGCACCGCACTGTCAGAGGGTCAGTACCGAGTGAGTGTCGCAGTGTCAGCGGATCAGTACTGACGGAGTGCTACACTGTCAGAAGGTCAGTACTGAGGGAGTGCTGCACTGTCAGAGGGTCAGTACTGAGGGAGTGCTGCACTGTCAGAGGGCCAGTGCTGAGGGAGTGCCGCACTGTCAGAGGGTCAGTACTGAGGGAGTGCCGCACTGTCAGAGGGTCAGTACTGAGGGAGTGCTGCACTGTCAGAGGGTCAGTACTGAGGGAGTGCTGCACTGTCAGACGGTCAGTACTGAAGGAGCGCTGCACTGTCAGAGGGTCAGTACTGAGGGAGTGCCGCACTGTCAGAGGGTCAGTACTGAGGGAGTGCTGCACTGTCAGAGGGTCAGTGCTGAGGGAGTGCTGCACTGTCCGCGGATCAGTACTGAGGGAGTGCTGCACTGTCAGAGGATCAGTACTGAGGGAGTGCTGCACTGTCAGAGGGTCAGTACTGAGGGAGTGCTGCACTATCAGAGGGTCAGTACTGAGGGAGTGCTGCACTGTCAGAGGGTCAGTACTGAGGGAGTGCTGCACTGTCAGAGGATCAGTACTGAGGGAGTGCTGCACTGTAAGAGGGACAGTACTGAGGGAGTGCTGCACTGTCAGAGGGCCAGTGCTGAGGGAGTGCCGCACTGTCTGAGGGTCAGTACCGAGTGAGTGTCGCAGTGTCAGCGGATCAGTACTGAGGGAGTGCTACACTGTCAGAAGGTCAGTACTGAGGGAGTGCTGCACTGTCAGAGGGTCAGTACTGAGGGAGCGCTGCACTGTCAGAGGGTCAGTACTGAGGGAGCGCTGCACTGTCAGAGAGTCAGTACTGAGGGAGTGCCGCACTGTCAGAGGGTCAGTACTGAGGGAGTGCCGCACTGTCAGAGGGTCAGTACTGAGGGAGTGCTGCACTGTCAGAGGGTCAGTACTGAGGGAGTGCTGCACTGTCAGAGGGTCAGTACTGAAGGAGCGCTGCACTGTCAGAGGGTCAGTACTGAGGGAGTGCCGCACTGTCAGAGGGTCAGTACTGAGGGAGTGCTGCACTGTCAGAGGGTCAGTAGTGAGGGAGTGCTGCACTGTCAGAGGATCAGTACTGAGGGAGTGCTGCACTGTAAGAGGGACATTACTGAGGGAGTGCTGCACTGTCAGAGGGCCAGTGCTGAGGGAGTGCCGCACTGTCTGAGGGTCAGTACCGAGTGAGTGTCGCAGTGTCAGCGGATCAGTACTGAGGGAGTGCTACACTGTCAGAAGGTCAGTACTGAGGGAGTGCTGCACTGTCAGAGGGTCAGTACTGAGGGAGCGCTGCACTGTCAGAGGGTCAGTACTGAGGGAGCGCTGCACTGTCAGAGAGTCAGTACTGAGGGAGTGCCGCACTGTCAGAGGGTCAGTACTGAGGGAGTGCCGCACTGTCAGAGGGTCAGTACTGAGGGAGTGCCGCACTGTCAGAGGGTCAGTACTGAGGGAGTGCTGCACTGTCAGAGGGTCAGTAGTGAGGGAGCGCTGCACTGTCAGAGGGTCAGGACTGAGGGAGTGCCGCACTGTCAGAGGGTCAGTACTGAGGGAGCGCTGCACTGTCAGAGGGTTAGAACAAAGAACAAAGAACAAAGAAATGTACAGAACAGGAACAGGGCCTTCGGCCCTCCAAGCCCGTGCCGACCATGCTGCCCGACTAAACTACAATCTTCTACACTTCCTGGGTCCGTATCTTTCTATTCCCATCCTATTCATATATTTGTCAAGGTGCCCCTTAAATGTCCCTATCGTCCCTGCTTCCACTACCTCCTCCGGTAGCGAGTTCCAGGCACCCACTACCCTCTGCGTAAAAAACTTGCCTCGTACATCTACTCTAAACCTTGCCCCTCTCACCTCAAACCTATGCCCCCTAGTAATTGACCCCTCTACCCTGGGGAAAAGCCTCTGACTATCCACTCTGTCTATGCCCCTCATAATTTTATATACCTCTATCAGGTCTCCCCTCAACCTCCTTCGTTCCAGTGAGAACAAACCGAATTTATTCAATCACTCCTCATAGCTAATGCCCTCCATACCAGGCAACATTCTGGTAAATCTCTTCTGCACCCTCTCTAAAGCCTCTAAAGTTAGTACTGAAGGAGCGCTGCACTGTCAGAGGGACAGTACTGAGGGGGTGCTGCACTGTCAGAGGGTCAGTACTGAGGGAGCGCTGCACTGTCAGAGGGTCAGTACTGAGGGAGTGCCGCACTGTCAGAGGGTCAGTACTGAGGGAGCGCTGCACTGTCAGAGGGTCAGTACTGAAGGAGCGCTGCACTGTCAGAGGGTCAGTACTGAGGGGGTGCTGCACTGTCAGAGGGTCAGTACTGAGGGAGCGCTACACTGTCAGAGGGTCAGTACTGAGGGAGTGCCGCACTGTCAGAGTGTCAGTACTGAGGGAGCGCTGCACTGTCAGAGGGTCAGTACTGAAGGAGCGCTGCACTGTCAGAGGGTCAGTACTGAGGGAGTACCGCACTGTCAGAGGGTCAGTACTGAGGGAGTGCCGCACTGTCAGAGGGTCAGTACTGAGGGAGTGCTGCACTGTCAGAGGGTCAGTACTGAGGGAGTGCTGCACTGTCAGAGGGTCAGTACTGAGGGAGTGCCGCACTGTCAGAGAGTCAGTGCTGAGGGAGTGCTGCACTGTCAGAGGGTCAGTACTGAGGGAGCGCTGCACTGTCAGAGGGTCAGTACTGAGGGAGTGCCGCACTGTCAGAGGGTCAGTACTGAGGGAGTGCCGCACTGTCAGAGGGTCAGTACTGAGGGAGTGCTGCCCTGTCAGAGGGTCAGTACTGAGGGAGTGCTGCACTGTCAGAGGGTCAGTACTGAGGGAGTGCTGCACTGTCAGATGGTCAGTACTGAGGGAGTGCCGCACTGTCAGAGGGTCAGTACTGAGGGAGTGCTGCACTGTCAGGGGGTCAGTACTGAGGGTGTGCTGCACTGTCAGAGGGTCAGTACTGAGGGAGTGCTGCGCTGTCAGAGGGTCAGTACTGAGGGTGTGCTGCACTGTCAGAGGGCCAGTACTGAGGGAGTGCTGCTCCCAGGTATCGATCGAGTAACCCTCCTCCGAACCGCCCCGGGCGCATTTACACCGTGCCTTCAATAAGGAGACCAGACCTGCGCAAAATATTTGGGATGTGGCCTCCCCGACACCGGAGGAAGTGTTCCTAACAGATCGAGGCATCAGGGCAGATGCAGAGTAAATATTCACACAAATACTACTCCACAATCGCTACTCAGCATGCGTGTGAGGAGGTCAATAATAAATAACACCCCCTCACTGTAACATTCTCACTACAACATTCTCACTACAACATTCTCACTAAAACATTCTCACTACAACATTCTTACTATAACATTCTTCTCATTATAACATTCTCATTATAACATTCTTCTCACTAAAACATTCTTCTCACTACAACATTCTTCTCACTATAACTTTCTCCTCACCATAACATTCTCACTATAACATTCTTCTCACTATAACATTCTCTTCACTATAACATTCTCACTATAACATTCCCCTTACTATAACATTCTCCTCACTATAACATTCTCACTATAACATTCTCATTATAGCATTCTCACTCTAACACCCCCTCACTATAACACCCCCTCACTATAACATTCTCACTTTAACATTCTTCTCACTATAACATTCTCCTCACTATAACATTCTCCTCACTAATACATTCTTACTACAACATTCTCACTACAACATTCTCACAATAACATTCTCACTGTAGCATTCTCACCATAATACACCCTCATTAATACATTCTCACTATAACACTCTCACTAACATTCTCACTATAACATTCTTCTCACTATAACATTCTTCTCACCATAAGATTCTCCTCACTATACATTCTCCCTGTTACATTCTCATTATTACATTCTCCCTGTTCCATTCTCACTATAGCATTCTCACTATAACATTCTCACTATAACAGACCCTACGATAACATTCTCACTATAACATTCTCACTATACCATTCTTCTCACTGTAACATTCTCCTCACTATAACATTCTCACTATACCATTCTCCTTACTATAACATTCTCCTCACTATAACATCCTCACTATAACATTCTTCCCACTATAACATTCTCACTATAACAATCTCACAATAACAATCTCACTGGAACATTCTCACTGTAACATTCTCACTCTAACACCCCCTCACTATAACATTCTCACTATAACATTCTTCTCACTATAATATTCTTCTCACTATAACATTATCTTCACCATAACATTCTCCCCACTGTAACATTCTCCTCACTAATACATTCTCACTATAACATTCTTCTCACTATAACATTCTCCTCACTAATACATTCTCACTATAACATTCTCACTATAACACCCCCTCACTGTAACATTCTCACTATAATATTCTCACTAACATTCTCACTACAACATTCTCACTACAACATTCTCACTATAACATCCCCTCACTACAACATTCTCACTACAACACCCCCTCACTATAACATTCTCGCTCTAAAATTCTCACTATAGCATTCTCACCATAATACATCCTCATGAATACATTCTCACTATAACATTCTCACTGTAACATTCTCACTGTAACATTCTCACTAACATTCTCACTATAACATTCTCACTATAACATTCTTCTCACTATAACATTCTCCTCACTATAACATTCTCACTATAACATTCTTCTCACTATAACATTCTTCTAACTATAACATTCTCACTGTAACATTCTCACCATAACATTCTCACTACAACATTCTCACTACAACATTCTCACTATAACACCCCCTCACTATAACATTCTCACTATAGCATTCTCATCATAATACACCCTCATGAATACATTCTCACTATAAAACTCTCACTAACATTCTCACTATAACATTCGTCTCACTATAACATTCTTCTCACTATAACATTCTCCTCACTATAGCATTCTCCCTGTTACATTCTCATTATTACATTCTCCGTTACATTCTCACTATAACATTCTCACTATAACAGACCCTACGATAACATTCTCACTATAACATTCTCACTATACCATTCTTCTCACTGTAACATTCTCCTCACTATAACATTCTCACTATACCATTCTCCTTACTATAACATTCTCCTCACTATCACATTCTCACTATAACATTCTTCCCAGTATAACATTCTCACTATAACAATCTCACAATAACAATGCCACTGGAACATTCTCACTATAACATTCTCACTCTAACACCCCCTCACTATAACATTCTCACTATAACATTCTTCTCACTATAATATTCTTCTCACTATAACATTATCTTCACCATAACATTCTCCCCACTGTAACATTCTCCTCACTAATACATTCTCACTATAACATTCTTCTCACTATAACATTCTCCTCACTAATACATTCTCACTATAACATTCTCACTATAACACCCCCTCACTGTAACATTCTCACTATAATATTCTCACTGTAACATTCTCACTACAACATTCTCACTACAACATTCTCACTATAACATCCCCTCACTACAACATTCTCACTACAACACCCCCTCACTATAACATTCTTGCTATAAAATTCTCACTATAGCATTCTCACCATAATACATCCTCATGAATACATTCTCACTATACCATTCTCACTGTAACATTCTCACTGTAACATTCTCACTAACATTCTCACTATAACATTCTCACTATAACACCCCCTCACTATAACATTCTCACTATAGCATTCTCATCATAATACACCCTCATGAATACATTCTCACTATAAAACTCTCACTAACATTCTCACTATAACATTCGTCTCACTATAACATTCTTCTCACTATAACATTCTCCTCACTATAGCATTCTCCCTGTTACATTCTCATTATTACATTCTCCGTTACATTCTCACTATAACATTCTCACTATAACAGACCCTACGATAACATTCTCACTATAACATTCTCACTATACCATTCTTCTCACTGTAACATTCTCCTCACTATAACATTCTCACTATACCATTCTCCTTACTATAACATTCTCCTCACTATCACATTCTCACTATAACATTCTTCCCAGTATAACATTCTCACTATAACAATCTCACAATAACAATGCCACTGGAACATTCTCACTATAACATTCTCACTCTAACACCCCCTCACTATAACATTCTCACTATAACATTCTTCTCACTATAATATTCTTCTCACTATAACATTATCTTCACCATAACATTCTCCCCACTGTAACATTCTCCTCACTAATACATTCTCACTATAACATTCTTCTCACTATAACATTCTCCTCACTAATACATTCTCACTATAACATTCTCACTATAACACCCCCTCACTGTAACATTCTCACTATAATATTCTCACTGTAACATTCTCACTACAACATTCTCACTACAACATTCTCACTATAACATCCCCTCACTACAACATTCTCACTACAACACCCCCTCACTATAACATTCTTGCTATAAAATTCTCACTATAGCATTCTCACCATAATACATCCTCATGAATACATTCTCACTATACCATTCTCACTGTAACATTCTCACTGTAACATTCTCACTAACATTCTCACTATAACATTCTCACTATAACATTCTTCTCACTATAACATTCTCCTCACTATAACATTCTCACTATAACATTCTTCTCACTATAACATTCTTCTAACTATAACATTCTCACTATAACATTCTCACCATAACATTCTCACTAAAACATTCTCACTACAACATTCTCACTATAACACCCCCTCACTATAACATTCTCACTATAGCATTCTCATCATAATACACCCTCATGAATACATTCTCACTATAAAACTCTCACTAACGTTCTCACCATAACATTCGTCTCACTATAACATTCTTCTCACTATAACATTCTCCTCACTATAGCATTCTCCCTGTTACATTCTCATTATTACATTCTCCCTGTTACATTCTCACTATAGTTTTCTCACTATAACATTCTCACTAGAACAGACCCTCACGATTCCATTCTCACTATAACATTCTCCTCACCATAACATTCTCACTATAACATTCTTCTCACTGTAAAATTCTCCTCACTATAACATTCTCACTATAACATTATCCTTACTATAACATTCTCCTCACTATAATATTCTCATTATAACATTCTTCTCACTATAACATTCTCACTACAACATTCTTCTCACTATAACATTCTTCTCACTATAACATTCTCCTCACTATAACATTCTCACTATAACAATCTCACTGGAATATTCTCACTATAACATTCTCACTATATCATTCTCTTTACTATAACATTCTCCTTACTAAAACATTCTCCTCACTATAACACCCCCTCACTATAACAGGCTCACTAGAACATTCTTCTCACGATAGCATTCTTCCCACTATTACATTATCTTCACTATAACATTCTCCACACTATAACATTCTCCTCACTAATAAATTCTCACTATAACACCCCCTCACTGTAACATTCTCACTATAACATTCCTCTCACTATAACATTCTTCTCACTATAACATTCTCCTCACTATAACATTCTCCTCACTAATACATTCTCACGATAACATTCTCACGATAACATTCTCACTACAACATTCTCACTGTAACATTCTCACTACAACATTCTCACTATAACATTCTCACTATAATATTCTCACTACAACACCCCCCTCACTATAACATTCTCACTATAGCATTCTCACCATAATACACCCTCATGAATACCTTCTCACTGTAACATTCTCACTGTAACATTCTCACAATAACATTCTCACTATAACATTCTCCTCACTATAACATTCTCACTATAACATTCTTCTCACTATAACATTCTTCTCACTATAAAATGCTTCTCACTATAACATTCTCCTCACTATAACATTCTCACTAACATTCTCACTATTACATTCTTCTCACTATAACATTCTTCTCACTATAACATTCTCCTCACTATAACATTCTCCCTGTTACATTCTCATTATTACATTCTCATTATTACATTCTCCCTGTTACATTCTCACGATAGCATTCTCACTATAACATTCTCGCTATAACATATCCTCACGATAATATTCTCACTATAACACACCCTCACTATAACATTCTCAATATAACATTCTTAGTATAACACACCCTCATTATAACATTCTCACTATAACACACCCTCACGATAACATTCTCACTCTAACACCCCCTCACTATAACATTCTCACTATAACATTCTCACCATAACATCCCCTCACTACAACATTCCCTCACTGTAACATTCTCACTATAACACTCCCTCACTATAACATTCTCACTATAACATTCTTCTCACTATAACATTCTTACTATAACATTCTTCTCACTATATCATTCTCACTATAACATTCTTCTCACTATAACATTCTTCTCACTGTAACATTCTCCTCACTATAACATTCTCACTATAACAATCTCACTGGAACATTCTCACTATAACATTCTCCTTACTATAACATTTTCCTCACTATAACATTCTCCTCACTATAACATTCTCACTATAATATTCTCACAATAACATTCTCACTATAACATTCTCACTCTAACAACCCCTCACTATAACACACACTCATTATAATATTCTCACTATAACATTCTTCTCACAATAACTTTCTTCTCACCATAACACTATCTTCACTATAACATTCTCATCACTATAACATTCTCCACACTAATACATTCTCACTATAATATTTTCACTATAACATTCTCACTATAACACCCCCCTCACTGTAACATTCTCACTATAACATTCTTCTAACTATAACATTCTTCTCACTATACCATTCTCCTCACTAATACATTCTCACTTTAACATTCTCACTATAACACCCCCTCACTGTAACATTCTCACTATAACATTCTCACTATAACACCCCCTCACTGTAACATTCTCACTATAATATTCTCACTGTAACATTCTCACTATAACATTCTCCTCACTATAACATTCTCCTCACTATAACATTCTCCTCACTATAACATTCTCACTATAACATTCTTCTAACTATAACATTCTCACTATAACATTCTCACCATAACATTCTCACTACAACATTCTCACTACAACATTCTCACTATAACAACCCCTCACTATAACATTCTCACTATAACATTCTCGCTATAGCATTCTCATCATAATACACCCTCATGAATACATTCTCACTATAACACTCTCACTAACATTCTCACTATAACATTCGTCTCACTATAACATTCTTCTCACTATAACATTCTCCTCACTATAGCATTCTCCCTGTTACATTCTCATTATTACATTCTCCCTGTTACATTCTCACTATAGCTTTCTCACTATAACATTCTCACTAGAACAGACCCTCACGATTCCATTCTCACTATAACATTCTCCTCACCATAACATTCTCACTATAACATTCTTCTCACTGTAAAATTCTCCTCACTATAACATTCTCACTATAACATTATCCTTACTATAACATTCTCCTCACTATATTATTCTCCTCACTATAATATTCTCATTATAACATTCTTCTCACTATAACATTCTCACTACAACATTCTTCTCACTATAACATTCTTCTCACTATAACATTCTCCTCACTATAACATTCTCACTATAACAATCTCACTGGAATATTCTCACTATAACATTCTCACTATATCATTCTCTTTACTATAACATTCTCCTTACTAAAACATTCTCCTCACTATAACACCCCCTCACTATAACAGGCTCACAATAACATTCTTCTCACGATAGCATTCTTCCCACTATTACATTATCTTCACTATAACATTCTCCACACTATAACATTCTCCTCACTAATAAATTCTCACTATAATATTCTCACTATAACATTCCTCTCACTATAACATTCTTCTCACTATAACATTCTCCTCACTAATACATTCTCACGATAACATTCTCACGATAACATTCTCATGATAACATTCTCACTATAACACCTCCTCACTGTAACATTCTCACTATAACATTCTCACTGTAACATTCTCACTACAACATTCTCACTGCAACATTCTCACTACAACATTCTCACTATAACATTCTCACTATAATATTCTCACTACAACACCCCCCTCACTATAACATTCTCACTATAGCATTCTCACCATAATACACCCTCATGAATACCTTCTCACTGTAACATTCTCACTGTAACATTCTCACAATAACATTCTCACTATAACATTCTTCTCACTATAACATTCTCCTCACTATAACAGTCTCACTATAACATTCTTCTCACTATAACATTCTTCTCACTATAAAATGCTTCTCACTATAACATTCTCCTCACTATAACATTCTCACTAACATTCTCACTATTACATTCTTCTCACTATAACATTCTTCTCACTATAACATTCTCCCTGTTATATTCTCATTATTACATTCTCATAATTACATTCTCCCTGTTACATTCTCACGATAGCATTCTCACTATAACATTCTCACCATAACATCCCCTCACTACAACATTCCCTCACTGTAACATTCTCGCTATAACACTCCCTCACTATAACATTCTCACTATAACATTCTTCTCACTATAACATTCTTACTATAACATTCTTCTCACTATATCATTCTCACTATAACATTCTTCTCACTATAACATTCTTCTCACTGGAACATTCTCCTCACTATAACATTCTCACTATAACAATCTCACTGGAACATTCTCACTATAACATTCTCACTATAACTTTCTCCTTACTATAACATTTTCCTCACTATAACATTCTCCTCACTATAACATTCTCACTATAATATTCTCACAATAACATTCTCACTATAACATTCTCACTCTAACAACCCCTCACTATAACACCCACTCACTATAACATTCTCACTATAACATTCTTCTCACAATAACTTTCTTCTCACTATAACACTATCTTCACTATAACATTCTCATCACTATAACATTCTCCACACTAATACATTCTCACTGTAATATTTTCACTATAACATTCTCACTATAACACCCCCCTCACTGTAACATTCTCACTATAACATTCTTCTCACTATAACATTCTTCTCACTATACCATTCTCCTCACTAATACATTCTCACTTTAACATTCTCACTATAACACCCCCTCACTGTAACATTCTCACTATAACATTCTCACTGTAACATTCTCACTTTAACATTCTCACTATAACACCCCCTCACTGTAACATTCTCACTATAATATTCTCACTGTAACATTCTCACTACAACATTCTCACTACAACATTCTCACTATAACATCCCCTCACTACAACATTCTCACTACAACACCCCCTCACTATAACATTCTCGCTATAAAATTCTCACTGTAGCATTCTCACCATAATACATCCTCATGAATACATTCTCACTATAACATTCTCACTGTAACATTCTCACTGTAACATTCTCACTATAGCATTCTTCTCACTATAACATTCTCCTCACTATAACATTCTTCTAACTATAACATTCTCACTATATCATTCTCACCATAACATTCTCACTACAACATTCTCACTACAACATTCTCACTATAACACCCCCTCACTATAACATTCTCACTATAACATTCTCACTATAGCATTCTCATCATAATACACCCTCATGAATACATTCTCACTATAACACTCTCACTAACATTCTCACTATAACATTCGTCTCACTATAACATTCTCCTCACTATAGCATTCTCCCTGTTACATTCTCATTATTACATTCTCCCTGTTACATTCTCACTATAGCTTTCTCACTATAACATTCTCACTAGAACAGACCCTCACGATTCCATTCTCACTATAACATTCTCCTCACCATAACATTCTCACTATAACATTCTTCTCACTGTAAAATTCTCCTCACTATAACATTCTCACTATAACATTATCCTTACTATAACATTCTCCTCACTATATTATTCTCCTCACTATAATATTCTCATTATAACATTCTTCTCACTATAACATTCTCACTACAACATTCTTCTCACTATAACATTCTTCTCACTATAACATTCTCCTCACTATAATATTCTCACTATAACAATCTCACTGGAATATTCTCACTATAACATTCTCACTATATCATTCTCTTTACTATAACATTCTTCTTACTAAAACATTCTCCTCACTATAACACCCCCTCACTATAACAGGCTCACTATAACATTCCTCTCACTATAACATTCTTCTCACTATAACATTCTCCTCACTAATACATTCTCACGATAACATTCTCACTATGACATTCTCACTATAACACTCCCTCACTGTAACATTCTCACTATAACATTCTCACTATAACATTCTCACTATAACATTCTCACTACAACATTCTCACTACAACATTCTCACTGCAACATTCTCACTACAACATTCTCACTATAACATTCTCACTATAATATTCTCACTACAACACCCCCCTCACTATAACATTCTCACTATAACATTCTCACTATAGCATTCTCACCATAATACACCCTCATGAATACCTTCTCACTGTAACATTCTCACTGTAACATTCTCACAATAACATTCTCACTGTAACATTCTCCTCACTATAACATTCTCCTCACTATAACATTCTCACTATAACATTCTTCTCACTATAACATTCTTCTCACTATAACATTCTCACTATAAAATGCTTCTCACTATAACATTCTCCTCACTGTAACATTCTCACTAACATTCTCACTATTACATTCTTCTCACTATAACATTCTTCTCACTATAACATTCTCTCTGTTACATTCTCATTATTACATTCTCCCTGTTACATTCTCACGATAGCATTCTCACTATAACATTCTCGCTATAACATATCCTCACGATAATATTCTCACTATAACACACCCTCACTATAACATTCTCAATATAACATTCTTAGTATAACACACCCTCATTATAACATTCTCACTATAACACTCCCTCACGATAACATTCTCAGTCTAACACCCCCTCACTATAACATTCTCACTATAACATTCTCACCATAACATCCCCTCACTACAACATTCCCTCACTGTAACATTCTCACTATAACACTCCCTCACTATAACATTCTCACTAAAACATTCTTCTCACTATAACATTCTTACTATAACATTCTTCTCACTATATCATTCTCACTATAACATTCTTCTCACTATAACATTCTTCTCACTGGAACATTCTCCTCACTATAACATTCTCACTATAACAATCTCACTGGAACATTCTCACTATAACATTCTCACTATAACATTCTCCTTACTATAACGTTTTCCTCACTATAACATTCTCCTCACTATAACATTCTCACTATAATATTCTCACAATAACATTCTCACTATAACGTTCTCACTCTATAACACCCACTCACTATTATATTCTCACTATAACATTCTTCTCACAATAACTTTCTTCTCACTATAACACTATCTTCACTATAACATTCTCATCACTATAACATTCTCCACACTAATACATTCTCACAATAATATTTTCACTATAACATTCTCACTATAACACCCCCCTCACTGTAACATTCTCACTATAACATTCTTCTCACTATAACATTCTTCTCACTATACCATTCTCCTCACTAATACATTCTCACTTTAACATTCTCACTATAACACCCCCTCACTGTAACATTCTCACACATTCTCACTGTAACATTCTCACTACAACATTCTCACTATAACACCCCCTCACTATAACATTCTCAATATAATATTCTCACTACAACACCCCCTCACTATAACATTCTCACTATAGCATTCTCGCCATAATACACCCTCATGAATACATTCTCACTATAACATTCTCACTGTAACATTCTCACTATAATATTCTCACTATAACATTCTCACTATAACATTCTTCTCACTATAACATTCTCCTCACTATAACATTCTCACTAAAGCATTCTTCTCACTATAGCATTCTTCTCACTATAACATTCTCCTCACTATAACATTCTCCCTGTTACATTCTCATTATTACATTCTAATTTTTACATTCTCCCTGTTACATTCTCACTATAGCATTCTCACTATAACATTCTCCTCACTATAGCATTCTCCCTGTTACATTCTCATTATTACATTCTCCCTGTTCCATTCTCACTATAGCATTCTCACTATAACATTCTCACTATAACAGACCCTCACAATAACATTCTCACTATAACACCCCCTCACTATAACATTCTCACTATAGCATTCTCACTATAGCACACCCTCATTATGACATTCTCACTTTCACACCCCCTCACTATAACATTCTCACTATAACATTCTCATTCTAACATCCCCTCACTATAACATTCTCACTGCAATATTCTCACTATAACACCCCCTCACTATAACATTCTCACTGTAACATTCTTCTCACTATAAAATTCTTCTCACTATAACATTATCCTCACTAGCATTCTCCCTGTTACATTCTCACTATATCTTTCTCACTATAACACTCTCACTATAACATTCTTCTCACTATAACATTCTCACTATAACATTCTCACCATAACACATCCTCATGAATACATTCTCACTATAACATTCTCACTGTGACATTCTCACTGTAACATTCTCACTATAACATTCTCACGATAACATCCCCTCACTATAACATTCTCACTGTAATATTCTCACTATAACACCCCCTCACTATAACATTCTCACTATAACATTCTCACTATAACACACCCTCATTATAACATTCTCACTATAATATTCTCACTAGAACACCCCCTCACTATAACATTCTCACCATAACCTCCCCTCACTATAACATTCTCACTGTATCATTCTCACTATAACATTCTCCTCACTATAACATTCTCACTAACATTCTCACTATAACATTCTTCTCACTATAACATTCTCCTCACTATAACATTCTCACTAACATTCTCACTATAACATTCTTCTCACTATAACATTCTCACTATAACATTCTCCTCACTATAACATTCTCACTAACATTCTCACTATAACATTCGTACTGTAACATTCTCACTATAACATTCCCGCCATAACTTTCCCACCATAAACACCCCTCACTATGACAAACTCTCCATTACAAAGATCATCCCAATGTACCTTTGAAACTACAAATGTCCGACTCTAACGCTCTCCACCAGCGCTCTATGATGGCAACCCCCCCCCCCCCCCCATCGGGAACCACCCCTGTGGCACACTGTCCATCCGCGCCACTGAAAGGCACGATTATACGGCCCCCGCCAACCCACCCACCCCCTCTGCAGGGAGAGCTCACTTACAGCCCATCGAAGGTACGAGCAGGGTCCCAGAAAGGGGGGGGGGGCGGCTGAGCGATGGGTTCCTGTGAGGATGGGGTAGCACCCCCGTCCCCCCCCTGGCCCAACCCCTAACCCCCTCCCCGAACCCTCGCCCGCCCCTCCTCCCCCAGCCCCCCACTGTTTCACATCCCGCCGTCTCCTGCATCAGTGCGCGATCTCCGGAATCTGCGAGTTAATCCCGCAGCACCCGGGGAGAATTTAATAACCGATAAACGATCGTTCTCGCAAAGTGCGTTATAATTCTTCAGATAATCAAGGCTCGCACTCGTGACGGGAAGCAGGTTGACGCTTTGTTTAAAATTTCCAAGGGAGCTGCAATTAAGATTGATTAAAAATTCTGCAATTATGACCTCGGATCAAAAGCTGAGCTTCAATTTGCAAATATTGAATTCCCAGTAACTCACAGGAATCCTGAGGTAACTGTTTCACATCACACTCAGAGGGCTGCGAAGCAGGCCAGCGGGGGGGGGGGGGGGGGCGGGGGGGCTGCCAATAGGGCTAAGGATGCACCTCAGTGACGAGCAACTAACCCCCGTTATCAGTCAAGATCGTACGCCAGAGGAGTGATGTCCCCTTGGAATGTTTCAATTCACTTTAATTCTGACGTGTTGTACTCTCTCTCGCTCCATCAATCTCTCCTCCCCTTCTCTGTGGCTCCCAGCCCGATTGTTTCCGATAAGCGTCCGGTGGTGGGGAACGATCGCCGCGGGGAAAAACCGTTGCGTGCCTGAAGACCATAAGACGTAGGAGCAGAATTCGGCCACTCGGCCCATCGAGTCTGCTCCACCGTTCAATCATGGCTGATATTTTTCTCGTCCCCATTCTCCTGCCTTCTCCCCGTAACCCCCGATCCCCTTATTAATCAGGAACCTATCTATCTCTGTCTTAGAGACACTCAGTGATTTGGCCTCTGCAGCCTTCTGCGGCAAAGAGTTCCACAGATTCACCACCCTCTGGCTGGAGGAATTCCTCCTCATCTCTGTTTTAAAAGGATCGTACCTTCAGTCTGAGATGGTGTCCTCTGGTTCTAGTTTTTCCTACAAGTGGAAACATCCTCTCCACGTCCACTCTATCCAGGCCTCACAGTATCCTGTAAGTTTCAATAAGATCCCCCCTCATCCTTCTAAACTCCAACGAGTACAGACCCAGAGTCCTCAACCGTTCCTCACACGACAAGCTCTTCATTCCAGGGATCATTCTTGTGAACCTCCTCTCGACCCTTTCCAAGGCCCCAGCACATCCTTCCTGAGATACGGGGCCCAAAACTGCTCACAATACTCCAAATGGGGTCAGAGCCTTATACAGCCTCAGAAGTACATCCCTGGTCTTGTATTCTAGCCCTCTCGTCATGAATGCTAACATTGCATTTGCCTTCCTAACTGCCGACCGAACCTGCACGTTAACCTTCAGAGAATCGTGAACAAGGACTCCCAAGTCCCTTCGTGCTTCTGATTTCCGAAGCATCTCCCTATTTGGAAAATAGTCGATGCCTAAATTCCTCCTTCAAAAATGCAGAACCTCACACTTTTCCACCTTGTATTCCATCTGCCACTTCATTGCCCACTGTCCGAGCTTGCCAAATCCTTCTGCAGCCTGCCTGCTTCCTCAATACTACCTGTCCCTCTACAGATCATCTGCAAACTTAGCAACAGTGCCTTCAGTTCCTTCTTCCAGATCGTTGATGTATTTTGTGAAAAGTTGTGGTCCCAGCACCGACCCCTGAGGCACACCACTAGTCACCGGCTGCCATCCTGAAAAAGACCCCTTTATCCCCACTCTCTGCCTTCTGCCCTGTCGAAGCTTCCGCAAGAATGCCAAATGTAAAGGGGGCGACAATTCATGAGAAGACAGCAGAGACCGGTTGGCAAGCTGACTCTGCTTAACGGAGGCCTCGCCACGGAGAACGCACCAGTCTGCTGGCGGCAGACAGTCAACTGCCAAGCTCTGTTCATCTCCAAACCAGGCAGGTTGGCTTTGATTGGTCAAGGCGATGCCCTGGGGAATGAACCAGGGAATGGCTGCCAACCGGGTTTGTTCAAGCTGAAATGTGCGCAATGTGTACACTTGTTCTTTCTGCCCACAGGGACCAGGGGTCCCCGTGCATCAATACAAAAAGCCTTTACTTTTCGCGTTAGGAAATTATTTCTCTGTATTCTTCCTCTCTGTCGGTCTCTCTCGCTCTTTCTGTTTTCTCAGTCTCCATGCTTTCTTGTTGCATGGACCCAGTTTGCCATTTCCTTCGTTACTGTGCTCCCAAGGAGGATCCCGTACCTCAACTCCACAGCCTTCACTTTATGAGGAGGGGGAGGGGTGGTGGGGAGTGTGGGGGACTGCTCGCCCCCACCCTGGCTGGAAAGGCATCTGGGAGCCCAGACGAAACATAGAAAATAGGAACAGGAGCAGGCCATTCGGCCCCTCGAGCCTGCTCCGCCATTCAATCTGATTATCACAGATCCTCAATCTCAACACCACACACCGCACTCTCTCCATGCCCCTCGACGCCTTTAGAGTCCAGAAATCTATCAATTTCCTTCTTAAATACATTCAGTGACTTGGCCTCCGCAACCTTCTGTGGTAGAGAATTCTACAGGTTCAACAGCCTCTGCGAAGAAACTTCTCCTCATCTCAGTCCCCAAAATGGCCGACTCCTTCCCTGAGTGAAGAAATTTCTCCTCATCTCAGTCCCCAAAATGGCCGACTCCTTCCCCGAGTGAAGGAATTTGTCCTCCTCTCATCCTCAAAATGGCGGACTCCTTCCCCGAGTGAAGAACTTTCTCCTCTACTCGGTCCCCAAAATGGCCGGCTCCTTCCCCGAGTGAAGATATTTCGCCCCATCTCATTCCCAAAATGGCCGCCTCCTTCCCCGAGTGAAGAAATTTCTCCTCCTCTCGGTTCCAAAATGGCCGACTCCTTCCCCGCGTGAAGAAATTTCTCCTCATCGCAGTCCCCAAAATGGACGACTCAGGAGATGGGGGCGGTGCAAAGTCACTTTCTCTCTTCCGGCCTCCTTTTCTGGTAATAACTTCAAAATAATCTTTGCATTTGGGTTTGTAGTAAACACCTAGAGTTGTGTCTCTCCTCCACCGCAGAAATGAGGTCGCTCCCTCTGCCATTTTGTTACCTTGGCTCGAGCCACCGTGAGAAATCTTTACTTCCACAAGACACACGGCTCAGTGTAAGTAGGAATTCTCAGTTTTGTACTGGACGCATCGCTGGGACATCTGAGTAAGATATCTCTCATTGTCAATGACACACGTTGTCAATAATGCACGGTCCATTGCCACACGCAATTGTTCAATCTTCACTGGGGTGGAGAGAGCGGTCAATGAAACGTACAGTATTCTGAGTGTACCAATATGGTCCCTGCAGCATAGAAGGAGGCCATTCGATCCATCGAGTCTGCACTAACCCTCTGAAAGTGCGTCCGACCTAGGTCAACTCTTCTCCCCCCTCACACCCCCAATCCACCTAACCTGCACATCTTTGGACACTAAGGGGCAATTTAGCACGGCCAATCCACCTAACCTGCACATCTTTGGACACTAAGGAACAATTTAGCACGGCCAATCCACCTAACCTGCACATCTTTGGACACTAAGGGACAATTTAGCACGGCCAATCCACCTAACCTGCACATCTTTGGACACTAAGGGACAATTTAGCACGGCCAATCCACCTGACCTGCACATCTTTGGACACTAAGGGACAATTTAGCACGGCCAATCCACCTAACCTGCACATCTTTGGACACTAAGGGACAATTTAGCACGGCCAATCCACCTAACCTGCACATCTTTGGACACTAAGGGACAATTTAGCACGGCCAATCCACCTAACCTGTACATCTTTGGACACTAAGGGACAATTTAGCACGGCCAATCCACCTAACTTGCACATCTTTGGACACTAAGGGACAATTTAGCACGGCCAATCCACCTAACCTGCATATCTTTGGACACTAAGGGGCAATTTAGCACAGCCAATCCACCTAACCTGCACATCTTTGGACACTAAGGGACAATTTAGCACGGCCAATCCACCTAACCTGCACATCTTTGGACACTAAGGGACAATTTAGCACAGCCAATCCACCTAACCTGCACATCTTTGGACACTAAGGGGCAATTTAGCACGGCCAATCCACCCAACCTGCACATCTTTGGACACTGAGAGACAATTGAGCACGGTCAATCCACCCAACCTGCACATCTTTGGACACTAAGGGGCAATTTAGCATGGCCATTCCACCTAACCTGCACATCTTTGGACACTAAGGGGCAATTTAGCACGGCCAATCCACCTAACCTGCACATCTTTGGACACTGAGAGACAATTTAGCACGGCCAATCCACCTAACCTGCACATCTTTGGACACTGAGAGACAATTTAGCACGGTCAATCCACCTAACCTGCACATCTTTGGACACTAAGGGGCAATTTAGCACGGCCAATCCACCTAACCTGCACATCTTTGGACACTAACGCTGGGATTCTATCGCAATTGGCGGGCGGGCCTTACCAGCGGCAAAGAGTGGCGTGAAACACTCTGGCGTCGGGCCACCCAGAAGGTGTGGAAACCTCCGCACTTCCGGGGGCTAGGCCGGCGCTGGAGGGGTTGGCGCCGCGCCAACCGGCGTCGCAGGGCCTCCGCCGGCCGGCGCGAGTTGGCGCATGCGCAGAACCGCTGCCGTGTTTCCTGCGCATGCGCTGGGGGTTGCTTCTCTGCGCCGGCCATCGCGGAGCCTTACACAGGCCGGCGCGGAGGGATAGAGTGCCCCCCACGGCACAGGTCCGCCCGCAGATCGGTGGGCCCGGGTCGCAGGCCTGGCCACCGCGGGGGGCTGCCCCAGGGCCGGAACCCCCCGCGCCCCCCCCCCCCCCCCGAGGACTGCGCAGGCCGCCGTCCAAGCCAGGTTCAGCCGGTATGGACCTGGTCTAATCCACGCCGGCGGGCATGACCGAAAACGGGCGGCCGCTCGGCCCATCGGAGCCCGGAGAATTGCCGGGGGGGGGGGGCACTGCCAAAGGCCCCCGACCGGCGCGATCACCGCCCCCGCCCACAACCCGGCGCCTGTGAATTCGGCATCCGGCGTCGAAGCGGCGAGACAGGATTCACGCCGCCCCCCAGCGATTCTCCGACCCGGCAGGGGGATCGGAGAAACCCGCCCTAAGGATAATTTATCACGGCCAATCCACCCAACCTGCACATCCTTGGGCTGTGGGTGGAAACCGGAGCAATCGGAGGAAACCCACCCAGACACGGGGAGAACGTGCAGACTCCGCACAGACAGCGACCCGAGGCCGGAATCGAACCCGGGTCCCTGCCGCTGTGAGTCCGTGATGCTAATCACTGTGTCGCCAAATTAACAGGGGCATAGAGTACAAGGGCAAGGAGGTTAAGCTGAACTTATACACGGCACCAATTAGACCTCAGCTGGAATATTGGGTGCAGCTCTGGACGCTACACTGTGGGAAGGATGCGTCCGCGGTGGAGAGAGCCCGGAAGAGGTTGAGAAGAATGAACCCAGGGATGAAAACTCCAGCTATGAGGATAGATTGGAGAGGGTCGGGACTGTTCCCCTCGGGAGAGAAGAAGACTGAGGAGGTTTGACAGCGATGTTCAAAGTCACGAGGGGGGTGGAGGGAGAGAAACCGTTCCCGCTCGCGAGGGAATCGAGAACGAGCGGGGCGCAGATTGAAGGTGATTTGGAAAAGAAACAAACGTGATGTGAGAGCAAAGCCTTTCCACACAGAGTGCGCTTCGGGGTGTGGAGTGCACTGTCTGTGAGTGTGGTGGAGGCTGGTTGAATCGAGGCTTTGAAGAGGGCGTCAGATAATTATTTGAATAGAAACAATGTACGAGGGTTCCAGGCAGGGGAGCGGCGCTGAGTTGCGATGGTCTTGCGGAGAGTCGGTGCTGACACAATGGGCCGAATGGCCCCCTGCCTCCGTAACGATTCTGCGATTGCTGTTGTCGACAGTCGGCGACGCAAACACCCAAGGGGCCGGGTTTCTCCGATCCCGCGCCGGGTCGGAGAATCGCCGTTGGGGGGGGGGGGGGGGGGGGGGCGCAGGAATCGCGCCACGCCGCTCCGACGCCGGGCCGCCGATTCACCAGCGCCTGCGGGGTCACTGCCGCGCCGGTCAGCGGCCGTTGAAAGTGCCCCCCCCCCCCACCCGATTCTCCGGCGCCCGTGACGGCGAGTGCCCGCCGAGTCCCGGCAGCGTGGGATACGTACGGTCCTACACGGCGGGACGTCGGAGCTCTGGCTGCGGGGGCCGTCCTGCGGTGGGGGGGGGGGGGGGGGGTGGCGGGGGGGAACCGACCCCGGGGAGGCGGTGGGGTCTCCACGGTGGCCTGGCCAGCAATCGGGGCCTGCCAATCCTGGGCAGGCTAATTCCGTGGGCGGCCCATGTTCCTCCACGCTCGGCCCCTGTAGGGCTCTGCCATATTGCCCGTGGGCCGCTGCGGGGACGGGAACCCACGCGCATGCACGGACTCGCGCTGGCCGTGGCGCGCATGCGCGGACACGGGCCAGCCGTGGCGTGCCGGCTTTCGAGCGCCAGAGCAGCAGACACCACTCCGACGCCGTACTAGCCCCCTGAGCCTGGAGGCCCGTTGACGCTGGAGTGGCTCGCGCCGCTTTTGACGCTGGCATCAGAACTTGGCCGCGGGATCGGAGAACCCCGGCCCCAGGATTAGCGGGACAGCGGGGTCCACGTCGGCAGACATTCCCGCTGAACCGTTTCCTGAATCGTGGACAGCTGTGCAGACGGCCGAGCTGCACCAGGAGGACGAGAGAGAGCCTGACCTCGAAGGTGCAACCTGGGCACCGGAGATGAGGGAGCGACGGTGATAGAAGAGGGGGTCAGTGGTGAGGAGAGATCCATGGTGATGGGGGAGGGGTGGGGGCGGGCAAGGCGCAGGGATGGAGGGGGGGGTTGAAGGGGGTTTTGGGCGGCACGGTAGCACAGTGGTTAACACAGTTGCTTCACAGCTCCAGGGTCCCGGGTTCGACTCCCGGTTTGGGGTCACTGTCCGTGCAGAGTCTGCGCAGAGTCTGCGCGTTCTCCCCGTGTCTGCGTGGGTTTCCTCCAGTTAGCACTGTGGCTACCAGAGCAGGTCAGAGGCTGGGAATCCTGCGGAGAGTAACTCACCTCCTGACTCCCCCCAAAGCCCGTCCACCATCTACAAGGCACAAGTCAGGAGTGTGAGGGAATACTCTCCACTCGCCTGGATGAGCGCGGCTCCCAACGACACTCGAGAAGCTCGACACCATCCAGGACAAAGCAGCCCCGCTCAATCGACACGCTAACCGCAAACATTCGCCCCCTCCGCCCCCGACGCACAGCGGCAGCCGTGTGCACCGTTTACAAGACGCCCCGCAGTCACTCGCTCCTTCGACAGCACCTTCCAAACCCACCACCTCTACCGTCTAGAAGGACGAGGGCAGCAGCAGACGCACGGGGAACACCACCGCCTGCGAGTCCCCCCCTCCGAGCCGCTCACCCTCCCGACTCGGAAATATATCGGCCGCTCCTTCACTGTGGCCGGGGTCAAAGTCCCTCCCTAACAGCACTGTGGGTGTACCTACACCACACGGGGACTACGCGGGTTCAAGATGGCGGCTCACCCACCACCTTCTCGGGGGGGCAATTAGGGATGTGGAATAGAGGCTGAGCGACGGCCACATCCACGTGAATTAATTCTTTAAAATAAATCACGTCACTGTCACACTGCAGCTCCTGGGATCCTGCTGTGCATGCATTGGCCAATACTCTTCGGAAAGTGCTTGATGAATGCGGGGTGGGGGTGCCGATTGGGGTGGGGAGGTCATTGAAATCACCGTCTAAATGCGAGCTCTTTCAGGGAACAGAAGGCTGGAGAACTCGGAGTCCGAGGCCGGGAGACAGGCAGCGAGAGAATTGGCGGAGGAGAGGCTGTTGTGGGCTGCTCTCTGCCAGCCACGGGGCACCGGGAGACAACAGTGATTTAGCGCCGAGGGTCCCCGGACGCCAGCTCCTTTAATGAGGCAAGGCTGATGTGAGTGGTTTTAATTGCCTGCTGCCATGGCAACCGCTGCAGGGCGCACAGATGACATTCTCAAGTTATTTGCTGTGGTAAATGCTCCAAGGTTCGCATTCAATTATCTGGGATTTTAATTACACCAGCCAGAATGGTCCCTCAGCCTCGTCCTTTCGCTTCCCTGCAGCTGTCCAGGCAGGCTTCTCGGGCCTGCTCCCAGAGCCTGCTCTGGCTAGGCCGCATATCCCGAGGGACGTAATTCTCGCTGGCGGGAGCGAAAGGCGGGTTTCGGTCAGCAGTCCGGATTAAAATAACGCGAGGGACAATTACTTTATTCCCCCCCTCCCCCCCCCCGCCCCCCTTGCCGGCCCTACACTCTCCCCCCTCACCCCCCGCCGCGAAGGCGATGCGCGATATCCACCCTCTTGTTTTCTCAACCCGGGCTGACCAGCTGAGCACTGATCATTCAGCTGAGGTCAGGGACCCGCACCGCGAGCGAATATCCCGGTCCCCTACCTGTCCGTCATTCGCGCCTGGCGCGGCCGGGGGGTCGGGTGGCGACGTGGAGCCGAGACCCTCAACCGGATCGGCCAGGATCTTATCTGTGGGTCAAAGGGCTGAGTGGCCTGGCCTAGTCACTCAGTTCGAGGGGAGCCATCAGGGATTTGCAGCAAATGTCGGGCCCTGCCCGGCGGTGTGCCACAATCCCCAGGAATGAAGAGGAAAACCCCAAACTAAAACAGGCCTCCTACTGAGTCCTGTGTTCCTGTGTCCCGTCAATGGCGCCCACTCCTCCTGCTGCCCAGGCCCGAAGTTACGGAACTCCTTCCCTAAATCTCCACGGGGGTTTCCTGTCTCCTCCTCCTCTGTTCTTTAAGCCTCCAAAATCTCTCCTCTCCTCCGATTCCGGCCTACCACGAAACCTCGATTTCTGCATCAGCCCACCATTGGCCAGCCCTACCTTCAGCGGCCAGGGCCTCCGATCATGCCTGGCAATATCCTGTGAAGCACCTCGGGGGCGATTGACTGCGTTCAAGGTGCAAGCTGTGGTGATTTTATTTTTTAATTGACTCATCGGCTTTCCCGCCTCGCTTGGGCATGTCAAGCGTCGAGTCGACCCGGGCTCGCCGTTCTGGTTCCGGCTCCGCTCCGAGCTAGCCCCATTCCAATCGCAGAGTAGTGGCACTAATGTGTTCTTCTTAAAACAGGTTTGCGGGGGGGGGGGGGGGGCGGCGGTGGTATGGGCAACAAATAATGGGCCTTGACCTGCGACATTCGCAATCCCATGAATGAATGGGCAAACAGGAATTAAAAAACAGGCCAAACTGGCTTCTTTCTGCCCCACAGGTGCATCAATCTGTGATAAAGGAGAGGTTGAGGGGGGGGGGGGAGGTTAGTAAGTGGCTCACAGGCACGCGTCCTTTCACTATTTAATCCGTAACTTAAGATGTCGGCACTTAAAAGCTCAGTCTCCATAATTACTGAGTAGATTGTTCAGTAAATTGATCTGTGCTGGCGGGCTTAACTCTTCAGGCCTAAATTGATCCGTGCAGGTCGGCCTAACATTGCAGGCCTAAATTGATCCACGAGTGTGGACCTAACACTGCAGGCCTATATTGATTTGTGCTTGTGGGCCTAACACTGCAGGCCTACACTGCAGGCCTTTGTTGATCTGAGCTTGCGGGCCTGACATTGCAGGCTAAATTGATCTGAGCTTGCGGGCCTAACACTACAGGCCTATATTGATCTGTGCTTGCGGGCCTCACACTGCAGGCCTATTTTGATCTGTGCATGCGGGCCCAACACTGCAGGCCTATATTGATCTGTGCTTGCAGACCTATCATTGCAAGATTGGAGCTGTGGTCTTTGGGCATTGTTAGATATCTGGGTACGAACTGCGCTCAAAAGGATCTGAGCTGGTAAATGTTTGGGTTTCTGCGCCGAGTTATACATGCGACCATGGGTTGTGGCGCAATTTCTTTTTAAAAATAACAATAATTGCTTTAAAAAAATAATCCTCAACATGTTTAAGCCCGGTGACCTGACGCACATTGAACTCATTCAGTTGAAATCGGGAATATCACAAAAGATAAGCATTTTTAATGAGGGTTCACTAATCTGTGACCCAGTTTTCAAATGACAAAAATAAAACCTGAATAAGCCACTCGGCCCCATTGGTGTCTCCCTTGCCAGTTGAGTGTCTTTATCGATGTTCTGAAGCTTTCAAAAACGCGGCTATTAATGTCCAAGGCCACCGAATGAAGCAGGTATCCATGGTCAGGGTAGACCATAGTGGGGGAGGGGGTGCGGGAGAGGGGGGGGGGGTGGTGGGGGTGTCGCTCAGGAAGCCGATCGGTTGCGGAGGATCGGCGCTCGGCCTAGCGCTAGTTGGCAGCCAAAGCTGGCCTCCCGTGGCGAGGCGAGTTGGTGCCGGTCCTGAAGGGAACCCCGCCGTTGATGCTGTTTCCCGCCCAGCCCACCGCCTGCCACCGGGAAACCCGTGGCGGAGGCTCGCCGTCGGCGCAGGGGCGTGAAGATCCCGCTGGAAAATTCGCGTTTGCAAGTTCTGGCGGAAGACACAAAGGACCTCACAGTCAATCACATTCTTCCTGTGGTGACCTGACCTCAAAATGGCCGTCGAAGTGCGTCAACCTTAAAGTTAACCTCCTTTAATATATAAAAACAAAGGGTGGAGCTGGGCTGTCTGTCAGCTTTTAACTTTCATTTTAGGCTGTTTGCTGCAGGGTGTGTTTCAGTTTTGTTTCCAGTGTTGGAGCTGAAGCCAGACAGAGCAGGTGTACTGTTGATCTCTCTGCCATGAAAAGACTATCTCTTGATCATTTGGTGAATTCAGAATTATAAATGTTCTCAGTAGTGAATGCAAACCTAACGTGCTTCGTTTAAAAGGTGTATCTTTTGTCTTCTGGATGTATCTGTAGTGAGAGTACCTTTAAGAAATGGGTGTTTATTACAGCAGTGATGTCAGAGAGTGGTTGGAGCTGGGCTGTCTGTCAGCGTTTTACTTTCGTTTTAGGCTGTTCGCTGCAGGGTGTGTTTTAGTTTCGTTTTCAGAGGTGGATAGCTGCAGTCACAGCCAAAAAGTGTATTAGAGTCTCTCTCTGTAATCTAAAGAATGTAAATCAATCCTTTGGTGATTCAAAACTAACAACTGCTCTTAGTAGAGACTTTAACCTGATGTGCTTCTGTTAAAAGGTGTTTCTCTTGTCTTCTGGATGTTGTTTGGGAAGTTATTAAGGGTTACTTAGTGTTGTATTCTTTGGGGGTTGTATTTGAATTGATGGTTGCTGAGATGTTCACCGTATGTTTTAAAAAGGTTAACTTGAGTTCATAGAATAAACATTGTTTTGCTTTAAAAAATACTTTTCCATTTCTGCTGTCCCACACCTGTAGAGTGGTCCGTGTGCTCCCAGACCACAATCTAGTAAAAGTTGTGGGTCAGGTGAACTCCATGATACACGTTGGGTTCTCTAAACCCTGGCCCATAACAAAGAATAGAATTAGACCTAACGACAGTTAAATACGAATAATAATCATCTTTATTGTCACAAGTAGGCTTACATTAACACTGCAATGTAGTTGCTGTGAAAATCCCCTAGTTGCCACATTCTAGCGCCTGTTCGGGTACACGGAGGGAGAATTCAGAATGTCGAATCCATCTAACAAGCACGTCTTTCGGGACTTGTGGGAGGAAACCGGAGCACCCGGAGGAAACCCACGCAGACACGGGGGAGAATGTGCAGACTCCGCACAGACAGTGACCCAAGCCGGGAATCGAACCTGGGAGCCTGGCGCTGTGAAGCAACAGTGCTAACCACTGTGCTACCATGCCGCCCACATAGACACAGGTCACAACAGCCAATGAAGCCACGTGACCTGCTGATGACATCAGCGACGGATTTAAAATAAGAATATGCAGAATAATGACATCTCTTATACACCTCCGAAGCACAGGCACCGCTGTTTTGAACATAGAACATACAGTGCAGAAGGAGGCCATTCAGCCCATCGAGTCTGCACTGACCCACCTAAGCCCTCACTTCCACCCTATCCCCATAACCCAACCTAATCTTTTTTGGACACGATGGGCAATTTAGCGTGGCCAATCCACCTAACCTGCACGTCTTTGGACTTGTGGGACGAAACACCCGGAGCCAACCCACGCAAACACGGGGAGAACGTGCAGACTCCACACAGGCAGTGACCCAGCGGGGAATCGAACCCGGGACCCTGGCGCTGTGAAGCCACAGTGCTAGCCACTTGCGCCACCGTCGCTGCCCGCTTTGGGTGGAAACACGGCAAGGAGCGGGGCGGAGATGGCGGCAGAGGGGGTAATAACGCTCGGACGGGTAGTCCAGTGGGCCGCAGGTTAACGTTCCCGGGGGGGGGGGGGGGGGGGGGGGCGCGGGTTCGGAGCCCACAGTAGGTGACGCACCCGGCTGCCACAAGGGTGCGTCGGCGGTGGAGGGAGTGAATGGCGGACGCGCCGGAGTTCAGAGTTAAGGTTGGCTCGCCCGCCTTGGCGGAGATTACAGGATGGAGGATTAATCCCTGGTGATGAGGGACGAGAGCTTTTTGGAATTCAACTGAGGAACTTGTCATTTCTGCTTGCTAAAGTTAATTGAAAACCGCTGAGTATATGCAAGACCATGCAGAGTGACACAGGTGCTGACGATTAACTTTAATTTTTCAGGTTTCGTTCCTTGACAGCAATTCAGGATAATTAAATCCGGGATAATTAGGTGCCATTCGGAAGTAAATTTATGCGCAGAGTGTCACAAGTGCCGGGCCTCTGTGACACGTACCTCCCATTCCCGATCTCTTCACAGTGAGTCAATAAGACGGGGCGCTCCTGGGGTTCAGTGCTTGGTGACCCGTGAGCGCCTGAGCCAAGGCGCCTCCTCCCCCCCCCCCACCCCCCCCGGCCGCCACCCCGGCCCCCTCCCCGCCCAAAGGCCAGAGAATCCTCCACAACGGAACAGTCAGAGAATTCCCACCCGGGGCTACCAGAGCAGGTCAGAGGCTGGGAATCCTGCGGAGAGTAACTCACCTCCTGACCCCCCCCCAAAGCCGGTCTACCATCTACAAGGCACAAGTCAGGAGTGTGAGGGAATACTCTCCACTCGCCTGGATGAGCGCGGCTCCCAACAACACTCGAGAAGCTCAACACCATCCAGGACAAAGCAGCCCCGCTCGATCGACACGCTAACCACAAACATTCGCTCCCTCCACCCCCCGACGCACAGTGGCAGCCGTGTGCACCGTCTACAAGACGGCCCGCAGCCACGCGCTCCTTCGACAGCACCTTCCATAGAATCCCTACTGTGCAGAAGGAGGCCATTCGGCCCTTCGAGTCTGCACTGACCCTCCGAAAGAGAACCCTACCTAGGCCCATTTCCACGCCCGTTCCCCCTAGCCCCACCTAACCTGCTCATCTTTGGACACTAATGGGTAACTTAGCACAGCCAATCCACCTAACCTGCACATCATTGGACACTAAGGGACAATTTAGCACGGCCAATCCACCTAACCTGCACATCTTTGGACACTAAGGAGCAATTTAGCACGGCCAATCCACCTAACCTGCACATCTTTGGACACTAAGGAGCAATTTAGCACGGCCAATCCACCTAACCTGCACATCTTTGGACAGTAAGGGGCAATTTAGCATGGCCAATCCACCTAACCTGTACATCTTTGGACACTAAGGGGCAATTTAGCACGGCCAATCCACCTAACCTGTACATCTTTGGACAGTAAGGGGCAATTTAGCATGGCCAATCCACCTAACCTGTACATCTTTGGACACTAAGGGGCAATTTAGCACGGCCAATCCACCTAACCTGCACATCTTTGGACACTAAGGGGCAATTTAGCACGGCCAATCCACCTAACCTGCACATCTTTGGACACTAATGGGTAACTTAGCACGGCCAATCCACCTAACCTGCACATCTTTGGACACTAAGGGGCAATTTAGCACGGCCAATCCACCTAACCACATTTTTGGACTGTGAGAGGAAACTGGAGCACCCGGAGGAAACCCACGCAGACACGGGGGGAGAATGCGCAGACTCCACACAATAAGTGACCCAAGGTCGGAATCGAACCTGGGCCCATGGCACTGTGAGGCAGCAGTGCTAACCACTGTGCCACCGTCTCGTCGTATAGAACCTAACAACATGTTCCACATTGATTCCTGTGGGGGCCAGTGTGTCACATATGATCAATGTAAGAAAGTGGTATATATATTGTATTATTTGTATCTGGTGGAGTAGCGGTTTTCGAAAGCCTGGATTAGGATGTGTATATATCTGCTGCAGTGATATTTTTTCAAAATCCTGGTTTAAAAGATAGACAGGGTGTGCGACTGCAGAAGGTGCGATTAAGATGTCATAAATGTGGGATCATCGTTCTTTGAAGCCCTGTTTATGTTTGCAAGGAGAGGCCTAGTGGGTTTTTATTATGGTTTCTGGGGAGCAGGTAATTAGGGACATTGTGTTCAAACTTCAGTAAGTAGGTCGCGGGGTCTGAGTGGGATGAAGATGATATAAGGAGGAGCCAGGTATGTAGCAGGCCTGTAATCTTGGTTAGGTTTTCTTGAGGCTGAGAGCTGAACAACAGTTTTTGCAGGAGACTGTCAGATTGAGCATTGATCTGACAGGTTGGGATCTGCAGGTGGCTTACTGGAAAAGATCTCTCTCTCTTTGTCTCTCTCTCTCTCTACAAGCAGCCTTTCAAAAGAACTCTTGATCTGGAGAACAGCAAGTAATCATGGGCGCGATTCTCCGATCGCGGGACAGAGAGTCCGCGCCGTCGTGAACGCCGTCACATTTCACGATGGCGCAAAACGGGCGCGGGCACTAGCGATTCTGGCCCCTGGAGGTTCACGCCGCTCCAGCCCCACTTCCTGGCGTGCACTGGGGGCGGCGCCAACCCGCGCATGCACAGTGGCGACGCGCCAACCCGCGCACGCGCGGCGGCTTTACGGAATGCGCCGGCCCCGGCGCAACATGGCGCAGGGGTTCTGGGGCTGGACGCGCAACAAAGTAGGCCCGGGGGGGGGGGGGGAGAGAGGCCGGCCCGCCGATTGGTGGGCCCCAATCGCGGGCCAGACCCATCGGAGGCTCCCCCCCCCCCCGGGGACGGAGCCCCCCCCCCCCATAGGCCGCCCCCCCGACCCGTTGCGCAGAGTTCCCGCCGGCAGCGACCAGGTGTGGACGGCGCCGGCGGGACTCTTCTTTTTCCGCGCGGCTGCTTGGCCCATCTGGGCTGGAGAATCGGCGGCCTGGCCTCGTACAGCGGACCGGCGCCACGCCAAACGCGCCGGTGCAAATGGCGTGCGGAGAATCGCGCGCCAGCATCGGGGCGGCGTGGCGCGGTTGCGGCGATTCTTCGGCCCGGCGCAGGGCTGGGAGAATCGCGCCCCCTGTGTCTGCTAACTTTATTTCGAAGTGAATTTCGACCTGTGATGGGTTTTGCTTGATTGGGGATAAAGAAGGCATCCGTTGGTCATTGTAAGCTCTATTTCTCTGAGATTAGGGTACTTTAATACTGTGTTAATATTAACGTTTGTTTTATACCATGTCCCAATTTATGCATGGAATCAGCCCTGGGATGGTAATGCACTTAAAGCTGTTTCACTTAAAGAAGTGATTCTCAGGAGGAAGTTCACCGGAGCGCGAGGTGGAGGTTTACTGGGCCGCCTCGCACTGGGGATCCAAAATGTTGGATGGAGCTCAAGTTCGGAATTCTGTGCTGTGGAACCGAAGAGGCTGTTGTGTGCCCTGACCTGGGTAATGAGGCTCTGTTCCTCCAGGGCATGCTGGGCTTCACCGGAACATGGTAGCAGGCCCAGGGCGGGCAAGAGAGGGCGAGAGGAAGGGAGGGGGGGGGGTCCGAGGGTCACCTTCGGACTGAACGGTGCGAGGTGATGCATTTTGGGTGGGGAGGGGGGGGTTGACAAACGAATCAAGGGAGTGCACAATGGACGGATGCTAGGAGGTACAGGGGGGCCTTGAGGCACAGGTCCACAGATCCGTGACGGCAGCAGGACAGGCAGATAAGGCGGTTAAGGAGGCCTACAGGCCTTTATTAACCAAGGCTTAAAGCATAAGAGCAGGGAGGTTATGACGGAGCTGTATAAAACGCCGGATAGGCCGCAGCTAGAGTACTGTGTGCAGTTCTCGTCGCCACTCTATAGGAAGGATGTGACTGCCCCTGGAGAGGGTGCGGAGGAGATTCACCCAGGATGGTGCCTGGAGCTGGAGCGTTGCAGCGATGAAGAGAGGCTGGTTAGGCCGGGGCTGTTTTCCTCGGAGCGGAGAAGGCCGAGGGGGGACCTGATCGAGGTGCACAAAATTATGAGGGACATAAATAGGGTGGAGAGGGAGGAACCTTTCCCCCTTAGTAGAGGGCTCAATAAGGCGAGGGGCAGGGGGTTCAGAGGGGATTTGAGGGAAAACTTTTTCACCCAGAGGGGGGGGGGGGAGTCTGGAACTCGCTGCCTGAAAGGGTGGTGGAGGCGGGAACTCTAACAACAATTAAGAAGTGTTTAGATGAGAATTTGAAATACCGCAGAGTGCAAGGCTACGGCCATAAAATGGGATGAGAAAAGTAAGGTGCTCGATGGCCGCCTGTAGCCATCTGGGATGGACACTTCCAGAAAACAAAATGGACATTTGCAAAGATTGCAGGGAAAAATGGACAATGTTAAGAAAGCAAGAGCCTGTCAGCACATTGGAGCCGCAGCTCCCAGACAAGACTGAAACTGTAGGCCCATTAGCAGATGGATGGCCCATCTCCGGGAACAAAGAGAGATACTTACGTAACCGATCTGGGCCCAGGCCGCGCGGCGCCAGTTCCCCAAACCGAAAGCAGAAAACAAAGCCAGGCCAACGGCCACCTAGGACACGCCCAGCCATCAGGGGATCCACCCCTTTATTGGTCAGGATCAATGCGGGTGATCAAGAAACGGCCCGATTGATTGGGGCCAAGTTCAAGGCCCCGCCCAAAAGCGCGCGAAGCCCCTTCGGGTATAAGAAGAAGGCCCCAAGAGAGAATCGCTCTCTTGGACTCGGCTCTCACCGAGGAGAGGCCCGTCCACCAGCTGCACCAGAAGCAAGTCCAAGGTCACCGCTCGCTACCAGACGGACGACCTTAGCTGTTATCCCCTCTACCACTTCGACCCCAGCAGCCTCAGAACCGAACAACGGCCATTGTTCCTCTGACTGAGTGGGCGCCCGAAGCGAAGTATAGGCTTCAGCAGTAGTGATAGTTTAGTCTGTAGTGTTTCGTGCATGAGTAGATATTGCTGTGTGTGTAAATAAATAGTATTGACTTTGAACTAACTAACTGGTGTACCGAGTCTTTGATCAGTATTCGGGTTTGAACCTTGTGGCGGTATCGAGAGATACCTGGCGACTCTAGAGCAAAACATAATTAGGATTAAGGAAGGCGACCAGATTGACCGCCATATTCAGAGCCAACCAAAGAGAGCAACACGCCGATAGGCCTCTTGCCGTGCTGTAAAAACCCTACGGCTCTGTGAACGGGAGCGTTCTGCAAAATGGCCACCCGGGCCACGTCCCCACTCCCCAGCGGAGAGGAGATTGCGTTGTGAGCTGCCTCAACTTTGAAGGGGGTGGCTAAGGACCTCGGAGGGTGAGTAGGGGGGAGGTGAAAGGGCAGATGTCATCGCCTGCCGCGATTGGGTGGGAAGGTGCCGTGGGAGAGGGGACCTAAGGTACCGGGGGGGGGGAGGCGGACCAGGGTGTCGCGGGTGCTAGTCCCACAGGAATTGTACACTTTCCAAAGAGATCGCCCCCAGGCTGCAGGGAGCGGAAGTCCTTCAGGGAACATTGCCCTTACCGTGGTCAATGAGCAGCTACAGAAGTAGCTTATTTCCTACTCGTAGTTAGGACAGGCAGCGACTTAGCAACATGCCAGCCGGGACTGTGCCGGCTCGTTCCTGGAGGGTTGACGAGCCCTGTTCCATCTGAGAATTGTGTGTGGTGACCAGCTCTGAATGGCAATTAATTCCCTCAGGTCAGCACGCTCACATAATATCCCTTCGCACTCTGCTTTAATGCCACTGCTAAGCGACTTATTGCAAAGGAGTTAAAAATGATCGTAAAATATCATATCACGGGCTTTTATGAGTGCATTACAGTGGGAATCGACGGTTGAAATTAAACCCCGCCGGTGATTTTTTTTTTCTAAAACGTTCTAAATCATGGGGGCAATGAAGGTCGGCACAAGGGTTAAAGGTCAGGGGAGAGAGGGGGTAGGTCACGTTGACGTCAGTGCAGCGTCGACTTCGAATGCCGCTGCCCAGCCCTGTGCCCGAACCCAGATCAAAGTGCAAGACTGGCATTGGGAGGTGAACGGGGCCGCCTCGGCAGCAACTGCCAAGCCGACCGGCATAGCCAATCGGCGGAAGGAGTCGGCCATTTTGGGGACTGAGATGAGGAGAAATTTCTTCACTCGGGGAAGGAGTCGGCCATTTTGGGGACTGAGATGAGGAGAAATTTCTTCACTCGGGGAAGGAGTCGGCCATTTTGGGGACTGAGATGAGGAGAAATTTCTTCACTCGGGGAAGGAGTCGGACATTTTGGGGACTGAGATGACGAGAAATTTCTTCACTCGGGGAAGGAGTCGGACATTTTGGGAACCGAGATGAGGGGAAATTTCTTCACTGGGGGAAGGAGTCGGCCATTTTGGGGACAGAAATGAGGAGAAATGTCTTCACCAAGAGGGTGGGGAACCTGTGGAATTCTCTACCACACAAGGCCGTGGAGGCCAAGTCACTGAATGTATTTAAGAAGGAAGTAGATAGATTTCTAGTTTCTAAAGGTGTCAAGGGGAGAGAGCGGGAGAGTGGCGCTCAGATATAGATGGCAGGGTAGCGCGATGGTCAGCACCGCTGCTTCACGTCGCCAGGGACCCGGGTTCAATTCCGGCCTCGAATGACTGTCTGTGTGGAATTGGCACGTTCTCCCCCGTGTCTGCGTGGGTTTCCTCCAGGTGCTCTGCTTTCCTCCCACAGTCCAAAGACGTGCAGGTTAGGTGGGGTTACGGGGATAGGGCGGGCCACTGGGCACGGATAGAGTGCTCTTTTGGGGGGGTCGGTGCAGACCCGATGGGCCGAATAGTCTCCTTCTGCACTGTCGGGACCCTTATGATTCCAGAGGATCAGTCGCGATCCTATTGGGCAGCAGAGCGGAACAGGCTCGAGAGGCCGAAGGGCCTCGCTCGCCCCCTGCTTCCAGCATTCCAATGATCCCTTGTCTACAGGGAGGTGGACTGGTTGGGTAAATCATGGTTGATGCCCTCGGGAAACGGGTGGGCGACGGGAGATGCGGTAGAGGTGTTTGAAAGCGTGCGGAGGTCCGGACAAAGCAGGTACGTCAGCAACTGTTTCCGGGAGGGGTCATAGAATTATCATAGAATTTACAGCGCAGAAGGAGGCCATTCGGCCCGCCGAGTCTGCACCGGCTCTTGGAAAGAGCCCCCTACCCAAGGTCAACACCTCCACCCTATCCCCATAACCCAGTAACCCCATCCAACACTAAGGGCAATTTTGGACACTAAGGACAATTTAGCACGGCCAATCCACCTAACCTGCACATCTTTGGACTGTGGGAGGAAACCGGAGCACCCGGAGGAAACCCACGCACACACGGGGAGGATGTGCAGACTCCGCACAGACAGTGACCCGAGCCGGAATCGAACCTGGGACCCTGGAGCTGTGAAGCAATTGTGCTAACCACCGTGCTACCGTGCTGCGGTCGGGAAGCAGGGGTGAGGATTGGGGGGGAGGGGCGGGGAGTGATCCTGTCTCAATATGGTGGAGAAAAGGAGCGAGGGTTGGGTTGCGGGTCGCACTCCTCCAGAGTGGTGAAATGCTTTGTTGGATTTGGATTTTGTTTATTGTCACGTGTACCGAGGTACAGTGAAAAGTATTTTTCCGCGAGCAGCTCAACAGGTCATTAAGTACATGAAAAGAAAAGAAAATACATAATAGGGCAACACAAGGTTCACAATGTAACTATATAAACACCGGCATCGGGTGAAGCATACAGGGTGTAGTGTTAATCAGGTCAGTCCATAAGAGGGTCGTTTAGGAGTCTGGTGACGGCGGGGAAGAAGCTGTTTTTGAGTCTGTTCGTGCGTGTTCTCAGACTTCTGTATCTCCTGCCCGATGGAAGAAGTTGGAAGAGTGAGTAAGCCGGGTGGAAGGGGTCTTTGATTATGCTGCCCGCTTTCCCCAGGCAGCGGGAGGTGTAGATGGAGTCAATGGGATGGGAGGCAGGTTCGTGTGATGGACTGGGCGGTGTTCACGACTCTCTGAAGTTTCTTGCGGTCCTGGGCCGAGCTGTTGCCATACCAGGCTGTGATGCAGCCCGATAGGATGCTGGACGCTGCTCAGTGGGGGCGGGGTTGGGGGCTGAGTTGCTGTGACAGATAGTCAGCATGGGCTCAACGAGCTGTAACAATAATCTTTATTAGTGTCACAAGTACGCTTACATTAACGCTGTAAATGAAATGAAAAAATTAAATGAAATGAAAATCGCTAATTGTCACAAGTAGGCTTCAAATGAAGTGACTGTGAAAAGCCCCTAGTCGACACATTCCGGCACCTGTTCGGGGAGGCTGGTACGGGAATTGAACTGTGCGGCTGGCCTGCTTTCAAAGCCAGCGATTTAGCCCTGTGCTAAACCAGTTCCTGAATATGTGCTGAACCAGCCCCTGCAATGAGGTTACTGTGAAAATCCCCTCGTCGCCACATTCCGGCGCCTGTTCGGGTACACGGAGGGAGAATTCAGAATGTCCAATTCACCCAACAAGCACGTCTTTCGGGACTTGTGGGAGGAAACCGGAGCGCCCGGAGGAAACCCACGCAGACACGGGGAGAACGTGCAGACTCCGCACAGACAGTGACCCGAGCTGGGAATCAAATCCGGGTCCCTGGCGCTGTGAAGCAACAGAGCAAACCACTGTGCTGCCGTGCCGCCCTAATGCGCAGGGCTGAGGGTGCCCACAGGTAACAAGGTCTGAAATGTCTTCGTGCCAGGGATTCATGCAACCAGAACACTTTTCTTCCGATGTGCAGTGAACTGCAAGTAACTACTGGGACCATTTTGGATGGGCGCTATTATTCGAATACAAATGATGTTACGGAGGCGTATCAATATCACAAATATTACATTTCAATTTCATCGACAGGATTCGCGTAAGGAACTTTATGTTTCAACAAAAAGAGAGTTTCAATTTGTTAAAGTACAAGGCACTGACTTTAGATGGCTGCCACTGGTCACTTGACATCTCTGCAACTTGCAGGTTGCACAGGTTTCTGGGAGCGTCCGACACGGGACTGCAAGCTGGACGTACCTGGGCAGCCTGCCAGAGGAATTTCACACCCGCTAACATCCCGGCTGTCCTCAACGGTGAGCTGAAACATAAAATGGCCGCCACCATTTGCGCAACATTCCATTTCTGTCAGGATGGGGGTGGCGTGTCCACAGAGACAGCCCCCCCCCCCCCCCCTCCGGGTGCTGTTGGTGTTCCTCATCACATGGAAGGGTGGGTCCCACGGAGGATAGCAAAGCCCGGCTTCTCCAACCCAAACCTGGTAGCTAAAAAAACCCTCATCCCTAACACCGTTCCGGGTTGTATCTCCTGCTGCTCTCTCTCTCTCTCTCTTTTTATCTCTCTCTCTTTCTCTTTCTCTTTCTCTCTTTCTCTTTATCTCTCTTTATCTCTCACTCTCTCTCTCACTTTCTCTCTCTCTCTTTCTCTCTCTCTCTCCTTCTAGAACATAGAACATAAAACATTACAGCGCAGTACAGGCCCTTCGGCCCTCAATGTTGCACCTACCTGTGAAACCACTCTAAAGCCCATCTACACTATTCCCTTATCGTCCATATGTTTATCCAATGACCATTTGAATGCCCTTAGTGTTGGCGAGTCCACTACTGTTGCAGGCAGGGCATTCCACACCCTTACTACTCTCTGAGTAAAGAACCTGCCTCTGACATCTGTCCTATATCTATCTCCCCTCAATTTAAAGCTATGTCCCCTCGTGCTAGACATCACCATACGAGGAAAAAGGCTCTCACTGTCCACCCTATCCAATCCTCTGATCATCTTGTATGCCTCAATTAAGTCACCTCTTAACCTTCTTCTCTCTAACGAAAACAGCCTCAAGTCCCTCAGCCTTTCCTCATAAGATCTTCCCTCCATACCAGGCAACATTCTGGTAAATCTCCTCTGCACCCTTTCCAATGCTTCCACATCCTTCCTATAATGCGGCGACCAGGATTGCACGCAATACTCCAAATGCGGCCGCACCAGAGTTTTGTACAGCTGCAACATGAGCTCATGGCTCCGAAACTCAATCCCTCTACCAATAAAAGCCAACACACCGTACGCCTTCTTAACAACCCTCTCAACCTGGGTGGCAACTTTCAGGGATCTATGTACATGGACACCGAGATCTCTCTGCTCATCCACACTGCCAAGACTCTTACCATTAGCCCAGTACTCTGTCTTCCTGTTATTCCTTCCAAAATGAATCTCCTCACACTTTTCTGCATTAAACTCCATTTGCCACCTCTCAGCCCAGCGCTGCAGCTTATCTATGTCCCTCTGTAACTTGTAACATCCTTCCGCACTGTCCACAACTCCACTGACTTTAGTGTCATCTGCAAATTTACTCACCCATTCTTCTACGCCCTCCTCCAGGTCATTTATAAAAATGACAAACAGCAGTGGCCCCAAAACAGACCCTTGTGGTACACCACTAGTAACTGGACTCCAGTCTGAACATTTCCCATCAACCACCACCCTTTGTCTTCTTCCAGCTAGCCAATTTCTGATCCAAACTGCTAAATCACCCTGAATCCCATGCCTCCGTATTTTCTGCAGGAGCCTACCGTGGGGAACCTTATCAAATGTTTTACTGAAATCCAAATACACCACATCAACTGCTTTACCCTCATCCACCTGTTTGGTCACCTTCTCAAAGAACTCAATAAGGTTTGTGAGGCACGACCTACTCTTCACAAAACCGTGTTGACTATCTCCAAACAAATTATTCCTTTCCAGATGATGATACATCCTATCTCTTATAAACCTTTCCAAGACTTTGCCCACAACAGAAGTAAAGCTCACTGGTCTATAGTTACCAGGGTTGTCTCTACTCCCCTTCTTGAACAAGGGGACAACATTTGCTATCCCCCAGTCTTCTGGCACTATTCCTGGAGACAAAATGATTTAAAGATCAAAGCCAAAGGCTCAGCAATCTCCTCCCTAGCTTCCCAGAGAATCCTAGGATAAATCCCATTCAGCCCAGGGGACTTATCTATTTTCACACTTTCCAGAATTGTTAACACCTCCTCCTTATGAACCTCAGGTCCTTCTAGTCTAGTAGCCTGAATCTCAGTATTCTCCTCGACAACATTGTCTTTTTCCTGTGTGAATACTGACGAAAAATATTCATTTAGCACCTCCCCTATCTCCTCGGACTCCAAGCACAACTTCCCACTACTGTCCTTGACTGGCCCTACTCTTACCCTAGTCATTCTTTTATTCCTGACATATCTATAGAAAGCTTTCGGGTTATCCTTGATCCTATCTGCCAAAGACTTCTCATGTCCCCTCCTGGCTCTTCTTAGCTCTCTCTTTAGGTCCTTCCTAGCTAACTTGTAACTCTCGAGCGCCCTAACTGAACTTTTATGTCTCATCTTTACATAAGCCTCCTTCTTCCTCTTGACAAGTGTTTTGACTGCTTTAGTAAACTACGGTTCCCTTGCTCGACCACTTCCTCCCTGCCTGACAAGTACATACTTATCAAGGACACGCAGTAGCTGTTCCTTGAACAAGCTCCATATTTCCATTGTGCCCATCCCCTGGAGTTTTCCTCTCCATGCGATGCATCCTAAGTCTTGCCTCATCGCATCATAATTGCCTTTCCCCCAGATATAACTCTTGCCCTGCGGTATATACCTATCCCTTTCCATCACTAAAGTAAATGTAATTGAATTGTGATCACTATCACCAAAGTGCTCACCTACCTCCAAATCTAACACCTGTCCTGGTTCATTACCCAGTACCAAATCCAATATGGCCTCGCCTCTCGTTGGCCTATCTACATACTGTGTCAGGAAACCCTCCTGCACACATTGGACAAAAACGGACCCATCTAAAGTACTCAAACTATAGCGTTTCCAGTCAATATTTGGAAAGTTAAAGTCCCCCATAACAACTACCCTGTTGCTTTCGCTCCTATCCAGAATCATCTTTGCAATCCTTTCCTCTACATCTCTGGAACTTTTCGGAGGCCTATAAAAAACCCCTAACAGGGTGCCCTCTCCTTTCCTGTTTCTAATCACAGCCCATACTACCTCAGTAGACGGGTCCTCATCAAAAGTCCTTTCTGCCACCGTAATACTGTCCTTGACTAACAATGCCACCCCTCCCCCTCTTTTACCACATTCCCTGAGCTTATTTAAATATCTAAACACCGGCACCTGCAACAACCATTCCTGTCCCTGCTCTATCCATGTCTCCGAAATGGCCACAACATCAAAGTCCCAGGTACCAACCCATGCCGCAAGTTCACCCACCTTATTCCGGATGCTCCTTGCATTGAAGAAGACACACTTTAAGCCACCTTCCTGCCTGCCGGTACACTCCTGCAACTTTGAAACCTTACTCATGACCTCACTACTCTCAACCTCCTGTATACTGGAGCTACAATTCAGGTTCCCAATCCTCTGCTGAACTAGTTTAAACCCTCCCGAAGAGCATTCGCAAATTTCCCCCCCAGGATATTGGTACCCCTCTGGTCCAGGTGTAGACCTCCCGTTTGTAGAGGTCCCACCGACCCCAGAATGAGCCCCAAATATCCAGAAATCTGAAACCCTCCCTCCTGCACCACCCCTGTAGCCATGTGTTCAACTCCTCTCTCTCCCTATTCCTCGTCTCGCTAACACGTGGCACGGGTAACAACCCAGAGATAATAACTCTGTTTGTCCTCGATCTCAGTTTCCACCCTAGCTCCCTGAATTCCTGCCTTACATCCCTGTCCCTTTTCCTATCTATGTCGTTGGTACCTATGTGGACCACGACTTCTCCCTTTCTCTCTCTCTCTTTATCTCTATCTCTCTTTATCTCTCTCTCTCTCTTTCATTTTCATTTCATTTTTGTTTTTTCATTTCATTTATCTCTCTCTTTCTCTCTTGATCTCTCTCTCTGCCTTTCTCTCTTTCTCTCTCTTTATCTGTCTCTCCCTCTCTCTCTGCCTGTCTCTCTCACTTTCTCTCTCTCTGCCTGTCTCTCTCACTTTCTCTCTCTCTCCCTCTCTCTGTCTCTCTCATTTTCTCTCTTTCTCTCTCTCTCTCTCTCCCTCTCTCTCCATCTCTCTCACTTTCTCTCTGTCTCCCTCTCTCTCTTACTCTCACTCTCTCTCTCTCTCTCTCTCCCCCTCTCTCTCTCTTTCTCTCTCGCTCTCTCCCTCTCGCTCTCTCTCTCTCCCCCCCTCTCTCTCTCCCCCTCCCTCTCGCTCTTTATCTGTCTCTCTCTCACACTCTCTCTCTGTCTCTGTCTCTCTCTCTCCCTCTCTCTCTGTCTCTTTCACTTTCTTTCTTTCTCTCTCTCCCCCTCTCTATGTCGCTCTCTCTTTCTCCCTCTCGCTCTCTCTCGCTCTCTCTCAGGATGTGACTGCTGTCATCCTCCCTCTGTGTTGGGGACTCACTGTTTGCTGCATTGATGAATAAGGGAGAGGGCGGGACAGCAAGCCTGTATGCCCAAGTTGGTGAATGACGCAGGGCAAGACGGTGAACCAGGGGGAATCGCAGAATCCCCGCAGTGCAGGAGGGAGGCCATTCGGTCCATCGAGCCTGCACCGACCCTCTGAAAGAGCACCCTGCCTAGGCCCACTCCCCGTGCCCTATCCCCGTAACCCCCACCTAACCTGCACATCTTTGGACTGTGGGAGGAAACCGGAGCACCCGGAGGAAACCCACGCAGACACGGGGGGAGAACGTGCAGACTCCGCACAGACAGTGACCTGAGGTTGGAATTGATCCCAGGTCCCTGGCGCCGTGAGGCAGCCGTGCTAACCCCTGTGCCACCGTGACGCCCCAGAGTCACTGGGCTCGTAATCCTGAGGCCCCCGGGATAGTGTTCCGGGGGGGGGGGGGGCGGAGAGAGACACGGGTTCGAATCCCACCCCGGCGGCTGGTGGAATTTAAATTCAATGAATAAAATCCGGAATTATAAAGCTCGGTCTCGGTAACGGCGACCGTGGCAACGATCATCGATTGTCGTAAATAAAACCCCGTCTGGTTCACTAATGTCCCTGTTATTGGTCAGGGTTTAGAGAATCCCAAAGTGTATCATGGAGTCCACCTGACCCACAACTTTTACTAGATTGTGGTATGGGGAACACACGGCCCACTCTACAGGCGTGGGACAGCAGAAATGGAAAAGTATTTTTTAAAACAAAAAAATGTTTATTCTATGAACTCAAGTTAACCTTTTTAAAACATACGGAGAACATCTCAGCAACCATTAATTCAAATACAACCCCCAAAGAATACAACACTAAGTAATATGTATGCTGTCCTTTTAACATCCAAAAGACTTAACAAACCTTCAGGGTTTACATTCAAGACTGAAAACATTGATACTTCTTCTGAATTCACCAAATGATCCATAGATAGTCTTTGGATGGCAGAGATCAACAGCGGTGCAGCTTACAGACACACCCAAGCTCTTTCTCAAACTGAAACTAAAAAAAGCCAAAGTAAAGCTCAGCTCCACCTACACTCTGACATCACTCCAGTAACATGAGCAGCTCCATTTCTTAAAGGTACATTTCTTAAACACTAATTTCTTAAAGGACACTCTCACATGACAGTCCTCCATTAGGGAAAGGGGGAAATCTGCCGCCCTCACCACGGTCTGGTCTACATGTGACTCCAGACACCCCCCCCCCACAAACACACACACAGCAATGTGGTCGACTCTTAACTGCGCCCCCCTCTGAAATGGGCCGAGCGAGACACTTCACTCCATCCTCATCGCCACCATCCTTCACCTTGTAAAGAACAAGCTTCCCACTGGAGCGGTCATCGTCCACAGGACAGACGGATAACCTTTCAACCTCAACCGGTTGAAATCCAAGAAGAAAACTATACTGACGCCGCTCGTGGAGTTTCAGTACACGGATGGCATCGCCATCTCTACTCTCTCAGAAGAGAATATCCAAGCTGTGCTTGTCACCTCTGTGGACGCACAGAATCAGTCTCACCCTCAGCCTCAAGAAGGCTGAAGTCTTTTCCCAATCTGCCCCAGGGCAAGATCCGCTCCCCCCATCAAGGTCAATGGGAAACCCTCCCAAACATGGGACATTTCCCATTCCTGGGGAGCCACCTCTCCTCCAAGGCTGACATCGATGCGGAGATCAAACATCGTATCCAATCCCGGAGCGCCTCGTTCGGACGCGGAACGATGAGAGTCTTCAATGACCGTGACATCTGTGCTGACACCGTGATCCTCGACTACAAGGCGGCCGCCCTCCCAACTCTCCAGACGGCTCAGAAACCTGGACTAGGTACACACACCACCTCAAGGTCCTGGGGAGGCACCATCAATGCTCTCTGAGACAGAGTCTCTTCATCAGCTGGGAGGACAGGCGGACTAACATCAGTGTCCTTGAAGGAGCCAAGAGCACCTGCCTCGAGGACACGATCGTCCGAAACCAACTCCCTTAGGCCGGCCTTGCGCTTAGGATGTCAGAGTCCCAACTGCCAAAGCAAATCTTCTTCGCCCGGCTCAAGGAAGGATTCCGAACAAGAGGAGGACAAAGGAAGCTCTTCAAAAACACCCTGAAGGCTTACCTTAAGAAATGCAACATTGACATCAATGCCCGGGAGAGCCTTGCTCAGAAGGGACCTACTTAGAGGAACCTCCTGATTGAAGGGGACGCGATTCTTCGAGGAGGCCGGAAGAGGAGCCTGAGAAAGGAATACCAGCGATCCCGAGTGCAAGGACCGATCCCAGCTCCCAGAAACACCTGCGCAACGTGGGTTCGGAGACGCAGCTCCAGATTCGGGTTCGCCAGCCACGCAGGAACCCACGATCAGTGTCACGGCGGACAATCATACTCGTGAGCGAGTGATCGCCGAAGAAGACAATTCCCAAAGCCTCTCATCAAAGTCTCAAACCATCCCCTCGCAACCACGGCCGAGCTCAACAACGCGACTCCGCCCCTCTACCCTTTTGACTTCAATCCCTCCGCTGCTTTGTAAACCGAAGCAAAGCGTAGCATCCGAAGATGCTTAATCTCTTTAAGTAGCTCTTCCAAACTTTAATATCAAGCGTTTCTTGTCCTAGAATCTGCTCCCCTGAAATCGAATTTCCTAATCGCTTTTATGATCTCTTCTGTCCTCGTTTCAACATTAAATTGAACAATTTGATGATTGCAAAGTTTCCCAATGTTCCCTAACTTCAACTTGACTTATTACACCCTCCTCTCTGCTTAACAGAAAATCTATTAATGCCTGCCTAGTTGTGGGATATTTAGTGGAATTTTATTCGCTCATAAACTCCCTCCTGGATATAAACTGTCCTCAACGTTAACTCAAAGACTAAAATCAGAGTGATTAAAGTCCCTGGTGATCACAACACAACCCATATAAAACTATGATGGACCTCGATGAAACTCTGAGTTGGCTCCGACTACAGATGGCGCACCCCGTCACCTGTAATCTCAGAACCCAACACATCCGACAACCGCACTTATTGTTTGACACGCATCGACCTCTAGTTTGACCCGCAGTGTTTAACTTGCAAATCCTCTCCTCCAAGCAGGTGGTAGATAGCAGCGTAAGTGGCAACTTATCACAGGCACTCTGCATTGAATACTTGGCGGCACGCTGGTCAGCGCCGCTGCCTCACGGCGCCAGGGTCCCAGGTTCGATTCCGGGCTCGGGCGACTGTCTGTGCGGAGTATGCACGTTCTCCCCCCCCCCCGCCCGTGTCAGTGTGGGTTTCTTCCGGATGCTCCAGTTTCCTCCCGTCATTCCAAAGATGTGCAGGTTAAGTAGATTGGCCGTGCTAAATTGTCCCTAGGTGTCCAAATATGTGCAGATTAGGTGGATTGGCCGTGCTAAATTACCCCTTAGTGTCCAAAGATGTGCAGGTTAGATGGATTGGCCATGCTAAATTGTCCCTCAGTGTCCAAAGATGTGCAGGTTAGGTGGATTGGCTGTGATAATTGTCCCTTAGTGTCCAAAGATGTGCAGGTTAGGTGGATTGGCCGTGCTAAATTGTCCCTTAGTGTCCAAAGATGTGTAGGTTGGGTGGATTGGCCGTGCTCAATTGCCCCTTAGTGTCCAAAGATGTGCAGGTTGGACGGGGTTACAGTGACAGGGCAGGAGAGTGGGCCTAAGTGAGGGGGCTCTTTCAGAAGGTCAGTGTTGACTCAATGAGCTCGATGAGGCTTCCTTCTGCACTGTAGGCATCGTATGTCCATATCGTATCTCCTTCCCCAAGTGAAGAAATGTCTCATCATCTCAGACCCAAAATGGCCGACTCCTTCCCCGGGTGAAGAAATTTCTCCTCAATTCAATCCCGAAAATGGCCGACCCCTGTATCCTGAGACGGTGACCCCTTGTTCTAGACCCTCCTCCAGTCAGAGGGAAACAACATCCCTGCGGCCAGTCTGTCCAGCCCCGTCAGAATTTTACACGTTTCAATTCGATCCCTTCTCATTCTTCTAAACTCCAGTGAAGACAGGATCGGTCGACCCAATCTCTCCTCACACGACAATCCCGCCGTCCCAGGGATCAGTCTGGTGAACCTCCGCTGCCCTCCCTCCGTGACAAGAAAATCCTTTCTTCGATAAGGAGAGCGAAACTGCACGTTCTTGGACATTGTATTTATTTTAGACTACAGCCGATCTAAACTTAGAACAAAGAACAAAGAAAAATACAGCACAGGAACAGGCCCTTCGGCCCTCCAAACCTGCCCCCATCCATGCTGCCCGTCTAAACTAAAATCTTCTGCACTTCCGGGGTCCGTATCCCTCTATTCCCATCCTATTCATGTATTTGTCAAGATGTCCCTTAAACGTCACTATCGTCCCTGCTTCCACCACCTCCTCCAGCAGCGGGTTCCAGGCACCCACTACCCTCTATGTAGGCTATCATCAAGTTTAAAGGTGGGGTCCGAAAACCAAAATGATTTGGAACCTGGAACTCCGAGGGTTTTGGATACCAGGTCCTTGACTTGTATAATATTGGGTTTGGTGAGGTTTACAAGATGAGGAATTGAGTAGCTGCATGGAGTACTTGCCTGGATGAGCGCGGCTCCCAACAATACTCAAGAAGCTCGACACCATCCAGGACAAAGCAGCCCCGCTTGATCGTCACCCCATCCACAAATATTCACTCCCTCCGCCCCCGACGCACAGCGGCAGCCGTGTGCACCGTCCACAAGACGCACCGCAGCCGCTCGCCGAGGCTCCTTCGACAGCACCTTCCAAACCCGCCACCTCTACCATCTAGAAGGACGAGGGCAGCAGACGCACGGGGAACACCACCGCCTGCAAGTTCCCCCCTCCGAATGATCCCCGGAATGAAGAGCTTGTCGTATGAGGAAAAGGTGAGGACTCTGGGTCTGTGCTCGTTGGAGTTTAGAAGGATGAGGGGGGATCTTATTGAAACTTACAGGATACTGCGAGGCCTGGATAGAGTGGACGTGGAGAGGGTGTTTCCACGAGAGGATGTTTTGTAGGAAAAACTAGAAGCAGAGGGCACCATCTCAGACTGAAGGGACGATCCTTTAAAACAGAGATGAGGAGGAATTTCTTCAGCCAGAGGGTTGGTGAATCTGTGGAACTCTTTGCCGCAGAAGGCTGTGGGAGGCCAAATCACTGAGTGTCTTTTTGTTAGAGCTAGATAGGTTCCTGATCAATAAGGGGACCAGAGGTTAGGGGGAGACGGCAGGAGAATGGGGGTGAGAAACGTGGGCGGGACTCTCCCATCTGACGGCAGAACGTTGACGCCGTCAGAAAAACTGGAGAGTTTAACGGCGGCGTCATCGGACCGCTATGTGTAGCGATCCTTTTCCCCAAAGGAGGCCAGCATGGCACTGGAGCGACCGCCGCCGCTCCAACTGCGCGGGTGTGCGCATGCAAGTGGCGACCAGCGCGAATGCGCGCAGGCCCCCTTCGCGCTGGCCCCGACGCAACATGGCGTAGGGCTACGGGGTCCGGCGCGCAGCAAAAGAGGCCCCCACCACGAGAGGCCAGCCCGCCGATCGGTAGGCCCCGATCGCGGGCCAGGCCACGGTGGGCCGGACCCCCCCCCCCCCCGCAACACCCCCACCAGGCCGCCTCAGACAGGATGGGCACCGAGGTCCCGCTGGGTAAGACCAGAGGTGAACAGCGCCGCGGGACTTGGGCTTTTTTGGGCCGGCCACTTGGCCCCTCCCAGGCGGAGAATCGCCAGGGGCGGGGTCCGCGTCGAACCTCCCCCGACCACGCCAATGGCGACTGACCGGAGAATCGGCGGACCAGCGTCGCGCGAATCAATCACACCCGGCCTGCCGATTCTCCGACCTGGCGTGGGCTGAGAGAATCCCGCCCCATATCAGCCCTAATCGAATGGCGGAGCAGACTCGATGGGCCGAGTGGCCTCATTCTGCTCCTATGTCTTATGTTCTTACGATGCGATGGGCGAAAGGGACTCCTTCTGCACTATAGGGATTCTCGGGTTCGATTGCTCCTTTAACACGCCACTTAAAACCGACCTCTTTAACCGAGCGATTGGACAATCGGTCGAATATTTCCTTACGTGCCTCCATGTCAACGTTGATTCGATGACCCTCTGGCTGAGGTCTCTGAGGATGTTTTCACAAGTTAAAAGCGGTTTTAAAATGTAAGTTCGAGATGGCTACGGAGCCACCATCAATACGCAGGAAGCCTTATAGCTGCCAGCAGCGGGGGGCGATGGCTTGGGGTGACTCCACTGGGACCAGCATCCCAGAGATTCACGTTACGCAGCCGTGGGTTCAAATCCCCTAATCCCCATATTCCTTGACCCACGGCAGCTGGATGGAATTTAAACTCAATGAATAAAACCTGGAATAGCGAAGCTAAAGTCTCATTAACGGCGACCGTGGCAACGATCATCGATTGTCGTAAAAAAAAGAAGCATCCGGTTCACTATCGTCCCCCTTTAGGGGAAAGGGGGAAATCTGCCGTCCTTACCCCGGTCTGGCCTACATGTGACTCCAGACCCACACACACTGCTCCCCCTCTGAAATGGGCCGAACGAGACACTCGGTTCAAGGGGGGCAATTAGAGATGGGCAACAAATACCGGGCCTGGCCCAGCGACGCCCCCCCCGCCCACGAAAGAATAAAAAAGATGGACTAGGCCTGCGAGAGCCACATGCCATCAAATTCATTCAAATCGAAAAGACACTTAGGCCTACTTAGTCTCGCTCGCTAAGTACAGCAGCCCTATTGAATTATCTTTATGAAAACCTGTTTGCATTTTAAGCGAGTCAAGTATCTTTCAAGGCATCTGCCGCCGGGCCTTTGAGAGGCATTACAATGGGGTGCAATGATCCACGCCTGCCTTTTGCTGTTTGTTCGTGGAATGCGAGCGGTCCCTGGCTATAGGCCCAGCGTCTAACACCCATCCCTGCTTGCCCCTGGAGGAGGCGATGGTGAGCCGCCATCGTGAACCCGCCGCAGTCCGGTGCGGTGCAGGGCGCGAGTTCCAGTGTCCACGGCGAAGGGGGCGGCCGTAATATTTCCAAGTCGGGACGGTGAGCGGTTCGGAGGGACGGCGCCGCGGTTCGGGCTAGCGGGTAGGCCGCACGGGCAGGCCTCTTTCACCTCGGTGGGCCGCGAGATTGAAATCGGGCCTTGTTCGCCCACCGAGACCCTCATGAGTAAGATTAAATACTTTCGACACACAGCGAATATTTTGTAACGAGTTGTTGAAAGTGCTCAATCATTTTAATATTAATAAAACCGTCATCAACTCCAAATGGTAAAAACAAAATAAATATTTGCACTTTGGACATAGGGATAGCGCACGGCTCTCACGGTCAATGCTGAGAACGATCGGCGAGCCTCACTTCACTCGTCCCTCGCTTTACGTGCGAATCGCTTAGTGTCCAAAGATGTGAGGGTTGGGTGGGGGTACGGGGATAGCGCGGGGGGGGGGGGTTGCTCTTTCAGAGGGCCGGTGCTGACCCGGTGGGCCGAACGGCCTTCCTTCTGCGCAGTAGGGATTCCGTGGATCGCTTCAGCCATACCGGCAGGAAAAAAAAAACCGGATGCGGCGACGGTCGAGGAAATATCTCCCGTGGGGCCGCACTCGGAACCCAGAGGGGCCACACGTGCCACCCCGCACCCCCCCCCCCCCCCCCGGACCATAGGTTGCTCAACATAGGTATGGAGTCACCTACAGGCCCGGTCAGGTGAAAGAGATTCCCCACCCGGGAGGGGCGATTAGGCACGGCATGGGTTTGGGTTTCTTTCGCCCCCCCCCCCCCCCCCCCCCCCCCACACACACAGAAATCTGATGGCGTTATGCGTTTAACATTGTGTTCCTGGTTTATTGAGTCCGCAGTCCCCAACTACCACGGTGGGATTGGAGCTCGTAGCTCCAGATCGGCGGGGGCGGCTCGATTTGGGCCAACCTCTGCGATTTCCGGATTGTCACACATCATATCACCAGGCCTGGTCACCTTCAGCCGTTCCGCAACTGACCTTCCCCCTCCCCTCGCAATGTCAAAAGTGAGGCTGTTTACTGATGTTTCGCCCAGGGCTAGTTCATAGGATCAGTGCAGAAGGAGGCCACTCGGCCCATCGGGTCTGCGCTAACCCTCCGAAAGAGCATCACTACCCAGGCCCCAATCCTCCGCCCTATCCCCATAACCACGCCGAATCTTTTGGACACTAAGGGACAATTTAGCGCGGCCAATCCACCTATTGGGCAGCACATGTGGCTAGCACTGTGGCTTCACAGCGCCAGGGTCCCAGGTTCGATTCCCTGCTGGGTCATTGTCTGGGTGGAGTTTGCACGTTCCCCCCCGTTTCTGCGTGGGTTTCCACCGGGTGCTCCGGTTTCCTCCCGCAGTCCAAAGATGTGCAGGTTAGGTGGATTGGCCGTGCTAAGTTGCCCCTTAGTGTCCGAAGATGTGCAGGTTAGGTGGATTGGCCGTGCTGAATTGTCCCTTAGTGTCCAAAGATGTGCAGGTTAGGTGGATTGGCCGTGCTGAATTGTCCCTTAGTGTCCAAAGATGTGCAGGTTAGGTGGATTGGCCGTGCTAAATTGCCCCTTAGTGTCCAAACATGTGCAGGTTAGGTGGATTGGCCGTGCTAAATTGTCCCTTAGTTTCCAAAGATGTGCAGGTTAGGTGGATTGGCCGCGCTAAATTGTCCCTTAGTGTCCAAAGATGTGCAGGTTGGGTGGTTTGGCCATGCTAAATTGTCCCTTAGTGTCCAAAGATGTGCAGGTTAGGTGGATTGGCCGTGCTAAATTGCCCCTTAGTGTCCAAAGATGTACAGGTTAGGTGGATTGGCCGTGCTAAATTACCCTTAGCGTCTCCCCACAAGGGAGAATCACATCATCTCCCCTTGGCAATCAATGGCATTGCCAACATCGAATCCCCCATTACCCACAGCTCAAAGTCAGCATTGGCCAGAAATGAGAATGGGCTAGCCATTGAGATGCTGGGAATCCTGCGGAGAGTAACTCACCTCCTGACTCCCCCCAAAGCCTGTCCACCATCGACAAGGACACAAGTCAGGAGTGTGAGGGAATACTCTCCACTCGCCTGGATGAGCGCGGCTCCCAACGACACTCGAGAATCTCGACGCCATCCAGGACAAAGCAGCCCCGCTCGATCGACACGCTAACATTCACTCCCTCCGCCCCCGACACACAGCGGCAGCCGTGTGCACCGTCTACAAGACGCGCCGCAGCCACTCGCTCCTTCGACAGCACCTTCCAAACCCGCCACCTCTACCGTCTAGGACGAGGGCAGCAGCAGACGCACGGGGGACACCACCGCCTGCAAGTTCCCCCCCTCCGAGCCACTCGCCATCCCGACTCGGAAATATATCGGCCGTTCCTTCGCTGTGGTTGGGCTCAGAATCCTGGGAACTCCCTCCCTAACAGCGCGGCGGGTTTACCTACACCCTAACGCTGTTTAAGTTCTCCTGCCTCTCCCCCGATCACACACGACCCACCCTCTTGCCCTTTCGTTCCTCTCGCATCAACCCGCCCCCTCGAGGGGTAATTGGGGACCGGGGCAATAAAACCCTCGGCCCAGGCAGCGGCCGCCCACATCCTGTGGACAAGTTTAAGAAAAAAACAACTTGAAAGGCAAGGACCCTAATCCTGATTATGTTGAAATTTGGTTGCTGGCTGCGAGACAAGGCAAGGAATTAGTTTCATTCTGTCATCTGCGTGCATGAAACATAAAAGGGACCGATGTAGAGATTAAAGGAATAAGGGGAAAACTGCAAACATATGATTAGGAAGGTGCTTAAGATTTGTTTGAATTCTGCTTCAGAAGATTTAAACTCCTCAGAAGTAATGCGTTGAACTTAACCCTTCCAGCGCCGCAGGATGGGAGCGGTGAGGGGAACGGGTCGCCGTGGGAACACAACTGGATTTTTCCGCCCCCCCCTCCCCCTCGGCTCCCTCCATCGCCACCCCCCTCCCACCCCCACCCCACCCAGCGAGCCGCGTGCGTCCTGAGAAACACGAGGCTGGGGAAGCCCCTTATTAATGGGGTCATGGGGTTACGGGGTGAAGGCAGGAGAATGGGGATGAGAGAAGTTATCAGCCACGATTGAAGGGCGGAACAGGCTCGACGGGCCGAGTGGCCTAATTCTGCTCCTATGTCTCACGGTCTGATTAATATCGAGGGGATTTCCTTCCTCAGAAATGCACAGGGAAAAGGGGAAGTTATCGACCTCAGTCAAATCTTCAAGAGCAAGGAATGTGACACATCGGTGCACCAGCAACGAATAGAGAACCTCACTCAGAAATGATTCAGCGCAGCAGGTTAATTGGACTGGCGGCCAGTTCGAATCCGGAACCGGCTACATACTGGTGTCCGGCACCTGGATTGCTGGTCCCACCGCCCCGAGTATTCGTCGGCAATTTCTCCCGGGGCACCGGTTGGAATGCCGGTGCAGAACAGGGAATGGTTCAGAACGGGTTCCAGCCACTACCGGTGGCGCTGGAACCTTCTTCTGGGGTTGGCGGCGGCGACAGCGGAATGGTCGGGACGCATCGTGGGCCCGCCTGAATGGGGGCGAGCGCCGGGGAGGCGGGAGGCGGGGGGGACCGGGCGGCTGCTCCTCGATGCTCGGCGTCGTGTCAGGACGGGTCAAGGACAGAGAGGTCGGGGGGGGGGGGGGGGGGGGGGGGGTGGGTCTTGGTTTGTGTCTGCTGGAGTTCGGACGAGTGAGAAGTGATCCTGAGGAGGAGGGGGGGTGGGTCGGTCTTGACAGGGTGGGAGGTGGAGAGGACGTTTTCTCTTGTGGGGGAATCGAGAACGAGGGGGGGGGGGGTCACCATTTTAAAAATAAGGAGGGGGGCCCCGTTTAAAACGGAGACGGGGAGAAATGTTTTCTCTCAGAGGGTGGCGAGTCTCTGGAACTCTCTCCCTCGAGAGGCGGCGGAAGCGGAGACTGTGAATGTTTTTGACTGTTTCCCGTCAACAAAGAACAAAGAAAAGTACAGCACAGGAACAGGCCCTTCGGCCCTCCAAGCCCGCGCCGGCCATGCTGCCCGACTAAACTACAATCTTCTACACTTCCTGGGTCCGTATCCCTCTATTCCCATCCTATTCATGTATTTGTCAAGATGCCCCTTAAATGTCACTATCGTCCCTGCTTCCACCACCTCCTCCGGTAGCGAGTTCCAGGCACCCACTACCCTCTGCGTAAAAAACTTGCCTCGTACATCTACTCTAAACCTTGCCCCTCTCACCTTAAACCTATGCCCCCTAGTAATTGACCCCTCTACCCCGGGGAAAAGCCTCTGACTATCCACTCTGTCTATGCCCCTCATAATTTTGTATACCTCTGTCAGGTCTCCCCTCAACCTCCTTCGTTCCAGTGAAAACAAACCGAGTTTATCAACCGCTCCTCATAGCTAATGCCCTCCATACCAGGCAACATCCTGGTAAATCTCTTCTGCACCCTCTCTAAAGCCTCCACATCCTTCTGGTAGTGTGGCGACCAGGATTGAACACGATACACCAAGTGTGGCCTCCCTTCTCAAAACTGAAAAAAAAAACACTTTTGGAATGAGTGCATGCTGAGGGAGGAAGGGGTCAGGAATGCTGGGGGCACATTACCTGCACAGCCTTATCCGGAAGTGACAGAGGCACTTTGGCATCATGCGACCAGGCGAAGGCCAATCAGCCATTCAGGCCCGTTCATGGCTGATTTGTGACTCGAGCCGATCGTACGGGGCCCGTGGCCCTTGATACCTTTGTCTGAATACTGTGAACATCTGGAATACTGTGAGCAGCTTTGGCCCCTCATCTAAGGAAACCGATACCATCATTGGGCAGCACGGTAGCCCAGCGGTTAGCACTGTGGTTTCACAGCGTCTGGGTCCCGGGTTCGATTCCCGGCTTGGGTCACTGTCTGTGCGGAGTCTGCACGTTCTCCCCGTGTCTGCGTGGGTTCCCTCCGGATGCTCCGGTTTCCTCACACAGCCCAAAGATGTGCAGGTTGGGTGGATTGGCCGTGCTAAATTGTCCCTTAGTGTCCAAAGATGTGCAGGTTAGGTGGATTGGCCGTGCTAAATTGCCCCTTAGTGTCCAAAGATGTGCAGGTTGGGTGGATTGGCCGTGCTAAATTGCCCCTTAGTGTCCAAAGATGTGCGGGTTAGGTGGATTGGCCGTGCTAAATTGCCCCTTAGTGTCCAAAGATGTGCAGGTTAGGTGGATTGGCCGTGCTAAATTGCCCCTTAGTGTCCAAAGATGTGCGGGTTAGGTGGATTGGCCGTGCTAAATTGCCCCTTAGTGTCCAAAGATGTGCGGGTTAGGTGGATTGGCCGCGCTAAATTGTCCCTTAGTGTCCAAAGATGTGCAGGCTAGGTGGATTGGCTGTGCTAAATTGCCCCTTAGTGTCCTAAATGGTTAGGTGGGGTTACGGGGATCGGGTGGAGGTGTGGGCTTGGGGTAGGGTGCTCTCGCCAAGGGCTGGTGCAGGCTCGATGGGCCAAATGGCCTCCTTCTGCACTGTAAATTCTATGATACTATGATTGGGGGGAAGACCAAAGAAGGTTCATTCGGTCGATGCCGGGTAGGGAGGGGTTTTCTCATGAGGAGAGGTTGAGTAGGCCGGGCCCTGTACACATTGAAAGTTTAGAAGAATAAGGGGCGAACGTATTGAGACATAGAGGCTTCTCAGGGGGGGCTCCACAAGGGAGGTGCTGAGAGGATGTTTCCTCTTGTGGGAGAGCCTAGCCCCTGCGACCCCCACCACTTAACCTGTCCTCTGGGTCTTGGGACAGTGGAAGCAGAGACTTTGAATATTTTTACGTCAGAGCTCGAGAGGTTCTCAATTGAGAAGGGGGCGTGGAAGGTTATCAGGTGACACGTGGGAATGTGGGGTTAAGGTCACAATCAGATCAGTCATGATCATATTGAATGGCGGCGCGGGCTCGAGGGGACGAGTGGTCTACTTCTTGCTGCTGATATATGTGTTTGAATGTCAAGTGAATTGCTGAGAGCTGTGGCACGTTGTTTTGGTACCAACAAGTGAAGGAACATTGAAGAGCCCGAGTAAGTTCTTTAACATTTAACGTTGCCTCATTCGGCATCTTTTTGTTTCAGGCAGTGCAGGGACACCATGCGCACTCAGCATCGAGACTGAGGTCGCTGGGAATAAAGGAGCAAGGAGCATGCGCGACCCGATCAATGCTAGTTTGGAGCAACCTCTTCCACTGACCGAGACTCTCCTGCTCCCCGGACTCTCCTCCACTCTCAGACTCCCTCCCACTCGCCGCTTCCCTGCTGGGCTCACCCGCTCTCCCGGGCTTTTGAAAAGCGTATGACGAGAAATCGTTCTTCCAAGGGCATGCAGAACTGGAAGGGTAACATTCCACGCCAGTGGGTGAAGGATAGAACCGGAGCCAATATTGACATGTTTACAACCGGAGCTCCTAACCGGGCAAGCACAGGTTCACTTGCGTCAATTTATCGGGTCTCACATGAATCCCAATTAATGCCCACACTTCGCACACAATTAAACTCAAAAGATATACAATTTACACAGCTAAAACGCCACACAGATCCACGCCAATTGGTTACCAACTAGCCGACCAGGTTAAAATTGCCCGCATATAGTGCACCGATTGGAAACCAGGCTTTGATCATTTATTCACCAAAAATAGAACCTGCGATACAGGAGAAGTGTATGCCGTGTGGAAAATTAAATTCGATGATATAATTCTGCTTCACACCCACTGATCTCAAACAAGAATAATAGTTTGCGAGACAGGAAGTCACAATGAGTCACGGGGGGAACGAAACATGACTTCACTCGTTATCTCACTCGTTAACTGTTTATCGGCGTCAGGAACTTGCGTGACGGTAGGGGGTGGCCCGGAATTGTCCGCGGTGTCCGCCCCTTCCAATGTGGATGGGCTCGGAGGTTTGGTGATCAAACTCCCACCACACTATTGCGCGTGACCTGGGACGTCGACAAATATCTTTTGTGTCGTTTGCGTTGAACTTTTTTCTTCACCGTAAGTATAAAAATGTTGGAAAGGACAGGGGGAAAAAAGGTTCTTTGGCCGTCCGTCGAGCGTCATCTGATTGGGCAATGAGTCTCTCTTGCTTTGCAATGGGCGGAGGAAGGCCGCACGTTGCGAGGATGGATGTGTTGGTCGAATCATGGATGGAGCGCAGGGTGCAGGGACGTCACGGGATGAAACCGGCAGGGACACATTCAGTCACAGCTGGCACGTATATCTCAGATGGATGAAACAGAGCAAGGGGCAGCACGCTGGCCCAGGTGGTTAGCACCGCTGCCTTATGGCGCCAGGGACCTGGGTTCGATTCCGACCTCGGGTGACTGTCTGTGTGGAGTCTGCATGTTCTCCCCTTGTCTGCGTGGGTTTCCTCCGGGTGCTCCGGTTTCCCCCCACAGTCCAAAGATGTGCAGGTTAGGTGGATTGGCCATGATAAATTGCCCCTTAGTGTCCAAAGATGTGCAGGTTAGGTGGATTGGCCGTGCTAAATTGTCCCTTAGTGTCCAAAGATGTGCAGGTTAGGTGGATTGGCCGCGCTAAATTGTCCCTTAGTGTCCAAAGATGTGCAGGTTAGGTGGATTGGCCGTGCTAAATTGTCCCTTAGTGTCCAAAGATGTGCAGGTTAGGTGGATTGGCCGTGCTAAATTGTCCCTTAGTGTCCAAAGATGTGCAGGTTAGGTGGATTGGCCGTGCTAAATTGCCCCTTAGTGTCCAAAGATGTGCAGGTTAGGTGGATTGGCCATGCTAAATTGTCCCTTAGTGTCCAAAGATGTGCAGGTTAGGTGGATTGGCCGTGCTAAATTGTCCCTTAGTGCCCAAAGACGTGCAGGTTAGATGGGGTTACGGGGCTAAGGCAGGGGACTGGGCCTAGTTAGGGTGCTCTTTCACAGGTTCGGTGCAGACTCGATGGGCCAAATGGCCTCCTCCTGCACTGCAAGAGTTCTGTGATATCTCATTCTGCAGTTCCCCCCTCCCCCACACCCTACTTGTCGAAGCTGAAAGGGCAAATCAAGACCTCTTCAAGAAGTGATTATTTTGGCATGAATCAAAACATCTTCTCGCGGATGATTATTTTTCCAAATCAATGAAACTATTTTCAGATTGAGCTCCCAGAGGACACCAGTAACCACTTCACACTGGCACAGCAGCATGCCTGTTGAGCAACTAACTTCCAGAATCCACAGAATCCCCAACGTGCGCCTGCTTTGCTCGTCTGCAACCAGCCCCGTGGGGGATGTGGGGCCGTCGCTGGGCCGGGCCGGGCCCATCCCTAACTGCCCCCCTTGAACCGAGTGTCTCGCTCAGCCCATTTCAGAGGGGGGCAGTTCAGAGTCACGTTGCTGTGTCTGGAGGAGGTGCTGGAGGAGGCTACAGAAATAGGGGGGGGGGGTGTAGGGGCTCGAGGAGGTTACAGAGATAGGGAGGGTTGTAGGGGCTGGAGGAGGTTACAGAGATAGGGAGGGTTGTAGGGGCTGGAGGAGGTTACAGAGATAGGGAGGGTTGTAGGGGCTGGAGGAGGTTACAGAGATAGGGAGAGGTGTAGGGGGCTAGAGGAGGTCACAGAGATAGGGAGGGTTGTAGGGGCTGGAGGAGGTTACAGAGATAGGGAGGGTTGTAGAGACTGGAGGAGGTTACAGAGATAGGGAGGGGTATCGGGACTGTAGGAGGTTACAGAGATAGGGAGGGTTGTAGGAGCTGGAGGAGGTTACAGAGAAAGGGAGGGTTGTAGGGGCTGGAGGAGGTTACAGAGATAGGGAGGGTTGTAGGGACTGGAGGAGGTTACAGAGATAGGGAGGGTTGTCGGGGCTCGAGGAGGTTACAGAGATAGGGAGGGTTGTGGGGGCTGGAGGAGGTTACAGAGATAGGGAGGGTTGTTGGGGCTGAAGGAGGTTACAGAGATAGGGAGGGTTGTAGGGGCTGGAGGAGGTGACAGAGATAGGGAGGGGGTGTAGGGGCTGGAGGAGGTTACAGAGATAGGGAGGGTTGTTGGGGCTGGAGGAGGGAGCAGAGATAGGGAGGGTTGTTGGGGCTGGAGGAGGTTGCAGAGATAGGGAGGGTTGTAGGGGCTGGAGGAGGTTACAGAGATAGGGAGGGTTGTTGGGGCTGGAGGAGGGATCAGAGATAGGGAGGGTTGTTGGGGCTGGAGGAGGGAGCAGAGATAGGGAGGGTTGTCGGGGCTCGAGGAGGTTACAGAGATATGGAGGGTTGTAGGTGCTGGACGTGTTTACAGAGATAGGGAGGAGGTGGTGAGGCAAAATGCATGAAGGGATTTGAAGATAAGAATGAGAATTTCAAAACCGTGGAACTGCTTAGCTGGGAGACACTGTGGGAAAATAATAAAGTCGATGAACCAGCATCTGAGGAGAGAATCCTTTCCCCTGAGATTTCCTCCAGCTAACGGTACAGGCTTAGGTTGGAACACTGAACTAAAGACTGTGAATCTTTCCTTTTTAGTCAAGTACTCCCACACACGAGAACCAGATTTGCAGTTCCCGTCAACCTCGGGTGCATCAAAACAGCATCTGCAGAGGGGGGCACCATGAGTAACTTTGCCGTGTGCGGCCCTCATTGTTTCGCCAATTATGGAAGCAGCTAGGTAGAGCAGCAGTAGCTGGGTGGAGACTGGGCTCATTAATGTTACTGCTGATGTGTTTGCAACCTCAACGGACAGGGAAACCCTCTCCTCTGGGTGTGTGGTGGTGGCAGTTGTCAGGGATTCGGCGAGAGGGTACCCGGAGCGGTCGCGTCTCCCGATTTTCCCTGCCCCCTCGCCGCTGACATCGTGTCGACGACCTTCGGGTCCTTCATTTTCCTGTGGACTGCTTTGTCGCCGACTCAGTATTTATTGGCTATCAAGAGGCGTAAAGTGCTTGCAGTTTCTGCTAGCGATACCTTGTTTAAAAAAAATGGGTTTCAATCGAGGGGATCCGTCCAGGTTGGGGGGGGGTGGGAGGCGCAGAGGTAAGTATAGCCCCCCGGGGAAGAGGAAGTGACACGCCTGGCCAGTGCCCTGACATTGCCCCCCTGGCGCTATCCCCCTTGGCACAGGCTGGCACTGCCTGTATGTTACTGTCGGGCGGTGGGGGGGGGGGGGGGGGGGGCGCGGGTACAGGGTCGCAAATCATGGATATGGTCCCCAATCTAGGAGGTGGGGTTGAAAGAAAGTCCCAGACAGGGATAAAGGTCGTGATGAGAGGTCGATTCTGTTGCGTCAAGGTTAGGCGAATTGACCACGCAGTGGTTGGCAGCGGCACTCACCCAGGCAAGTGTTCGCTCACACTCCTGACCCGTGCCGTGCAGATGCTGGATTTCCCGGCACGCCCCTAGCCGCGTGTTGGCTGACAGCGGGAATCTCCGTCCCTGTCAACGGGGCTTGCCATTGAAGCCAGCCCGCGCCGCCCATCGCAAATGCTCTCCCGGCGGAAACAAAGGTTCCCAAATGCCAGAGAATTCCGTCCCATATCGTCCTGGGAAAATCCTTCTTTGCAATTTCTCCAGCGTTTCTTTTTTTAAAAAACACGGCCGGCAAAATAACTCAGAGCGAGGTTAAACCAAGGGTTCTATAGCAGGCTGAGGTCAATGAACAACAATTGGCCCCTGAGGGTTGTCCAACAAGCACAGGAGTTTCCTGGAAGCGAATCGCAGAGCAGTAAATGTGGGAAAGTGAATTTAGCAAGAGAGAATGGGGCATCTTTTTCAGGAGATTATAAGGAAGCAATGAAAAACTGGGAGAGAGTTAGGCTGACAGACGTAGTTCCCTGGGAGACATTTACAGAGTGACTAATAAGGAAAAGATGCAAATCAGAGAAGCTAAGAGGTACGTTTTACATATTTCATCGCAAAAGAGACGTCTTAAGCAAACAACTAATGAAGGATTATCATTCCCTCGGTTCCGGGAGGAGATCTATTTCAGAACGCGGTAACAGAGGAGACGTTCCATTCTGGGCATGTGGCTAGGTTACGAAGGAAGGGCAGCGTAATGCTAAATGGTACGGCTGGGAAGCTGAATTAATATTTGTGAAACAGACTTGAAGACGCAGGGTCCAAAGTGACTTGTTCTCATAGCCCAGGATGTCTGGCCTAAATTTGCATCACTGTACATTCCACATTCCAATCCACTGGAGCAGGACCGTAGTCAGCCGCTCTGCAAAAACCCGTCAAAGATAGTGGGTGGGGTCCCCCCCCCCCCCGCCCCCCCCCCCCCCCGCACCCCCCCCCGCCCCCCCCACCCCGCCCAACCGGCCTTCCAGTCCCGCCGGAGACGACCCCCCCCCCCCCACCCCCCGCAGGCCTGAAGCGACGCTCCCGCCGTCCGATACAAGAAATGGCCCTTCAGCGTGTCGAGCAACTCGGCTGGTCCCATTCTTTCCAGGTGGCCCAGGCATGGGGCAGCAGCACGTTCAAGGTGGTGGCCAAAGGGGCAGTGAGCACAATGTAGCCTCTAGCCAGCGCCATCCACATCCCATCTCCCCGCCTCAGATCGCACGTCCCAGATTGTCATCGCTCGCTGTGTGACAAGATTGTCTTCGTTTTTTTCCCCTTTGGATCTTTGGGCCGATCGGTTTTCAAATCTTCTTTTCCGACTCGAAATGTGGAGAGGTTGCGAGGAGCTGCGAATGTTCTCCCCGGAGCAGGGCCGGCGAAGTTGGGCGGGGGGGAGGTGGGGGGGGGGAGTGAGGTTAGATCGAGGCTTTCAAAAATCGTGAGGGGGGTTTGGATGGAGTACATGAGGAGAAAGTGTTTCCCGGTTGGTGGGAGGGTGGGTAACCAGAAGGGGGGAGGGGACAGAGATTGTGGAAAACCGGTAAAGGAACCAGAGAGAGAGGGGGGGGGGGGGGGCGATGTGGAGAATAATTGGTTGTAAAGGCGGCGTTGCCTGAAAGGGCGACGGAAGGAGGTCCGATCGGGACTTTCGAAAGGGAGATTGGGATAAATATGGAAGGGGACAAATTTTTAGGATCTTGGGGATGGGGATTGGGGAGTCTGCACGTTCTCCCCGTGTCTGCGTGGGTTTCCTCCGGGTGCTCCAGTTTCCTCCCACAGTCCAAAGATGTGCAGGTTAGGTGGATTGGCCGTACTAAATTGTCCCTTAGTGTCCAAAGATGTGCAGGTTAGGTGGATTGGCCGTACTAAATTGTCCCTGAGTGTCCAAAGATGTGCAGGTTGGGTGGATTGGCCGTGCTAAATTGCCCCTTAGTGTCCAAAGATGTGCAGGTTGGGTGGATTGGCCGTGCTAAATTGTCCCTGAGTGTCCAAAGATGTGCAGGTTAGGTGAATTGGCCGTGCTAAATTGTCCCTGAGTGTCCAAAGATGTGCAGGTCAGGTGGATTGGCCGTACTAAATTGCCCCTTAGTGTCCAAAGATGTGCAGGTCAGGTGGATTGGCCGTACTATATTGTCCCTGAGTGTCCAAAGATGTGCAGGTTAGGTGAATTGGCCGTGCTAAATTGTCCCTTAGTGTCCAAAGGTGTGGTTAGGTGGATTGGCCGTGCTAAATTGTCCCTTAGTGCCCTGTGATGTGCAGGTTAGGTGGATTGGCCGTGCTACATTGTCCCTTAGTGTCCAAAGGTGTGCCGGTTAGGTGGATAGGCCGAGCTAAATTGTCCCTTAGTGTCCAAAGATGTGCAGGTTAGGTGGATTGGCCGTGCTAAATTGTCCCTTAGTGTCCAAAGATGTGCAGGTTGGGTGGATTGGCCGTTCTAAATTGCCACTTAGTGTCCAAAGATGTGCAGGTTAGGTGGATAGGCCGTGCTAAATTGTCCCTTAGTGTCCAAAGATGTGCAGGTTAGGTGGATAGGCCGTGCTAAATTGCCCCTTAGTGTCCAAAGATGTGGTTAGGTGGATTGGCCGTGCTAAATTGTCCCTTAGTGCCCTATGATGTGCAGGTTAGGTGGATTGGCCGTGCTAAATTTTCCCTTAGTGTCCAAAGATGTGCAGGTTAGGTGGATTGGCCGTGCTAAATTGCCCCTTAGTGTCCAAAGATGTGCAGGTTAGGTGGATTAGCGTGCTAAATTGCCCCTTAGTGTCCAAAGATGTGCAGGTTAGGTGGATAGGCCGAGCTAAATTGTCCCTTAGTGTCCAAAGATGTGCAGGTTAGGTGGATTGGCCGTGCTAAATTGCCACTTAGTGTCCAAAGATGTGCAGGTTAGGTGGATAGGCCGTGCTAAATTGTCCCTTAGTGTCCAAAGATGTGCAGGTTAGGTGGATAGGCCGTGCTAAATTGCCCCTTAGTGTCCAAAGATGTGGTTAGGTAGATTGGCCGTGCTAAATTGTCCCTTAGTGCCCTATGATGTGCAGGTTAGGTGGATTGGCCGTGCTAAATTGTCCCTTAGTGTCCAAAGATGTGCAGGTTAGGTGGATTGGCCGTGCTAAATTGCCCCTTAGTGTCCAAAGATGTGCAGGTTAGGTGGATTGGCCGTGCTAAATTGCCCCTTAGTGTCCAAAGATGTGCAGGTTAGGTGGATAGGCCGAGCTAAATTGTCCCTTAGTGTCCAAAGATGTGCAGGTTAGGTGGATTGGCCGTGCTACATTGTCCCTTAGTGTCCAAAGATGTGCAGGTTAGGTGGATAGGCCGTGCTAAATTGTCCCTTAGTGTCCAAAGATGTGATTAGGTGGATTGGCCGTGCTAAATTGCCCCTTAGTGTCGAAAGATGTGCAGGTTAGGTGGATAGGCCGAGCTAAATTGTCCCTTAGTGTCCAAAGATGTGCAGGTTAGGTGGATTGGCTGTGTTAAATTGTCCCTTAATGTCCAAAGATGTGCCGGTTAGGTGGATTGACCGTGCTAAATTGTCCCTTAGTGTCCAAAGATGTGCCGGTTAGGCGGATTGGCCGTGCTAAAAATCGCCCCTTAGCGTCCAAAGGTTAGGCAGGGTCACGGGGATTGCAGGGGAGTTTCTATGGCATTCGGAGGGGGGGGAGGGGGGGGGGGGGGGGGGGGGGGAGACACGGTTGAGGGAAGGCCATCTCCACCATTAATGGTTAACTGTATCCGGCACTAATAATCTGACTGAGGTTCACTCAGCTCGAGTTATTTATCCGACGGGTTGCTCCCTGTTATGATCCACCTCAGTCGCTGGTTCAGCGTCTCGCAGCTTTGCTCATGCATTACATCATTAAATAACTCGGATCCGACAGAGAATATTCTCTGACTCACTGTTGCCGGGACCCCCACAAGGGACCTGCTGAAATAATAATCAAAGACTTAAATACAGTCGGCGCCTCAGCCTGACGCAGCGAGCAGGGGTACAGGCCGAGGCGCGTGAAACAGGCCGAAATGCGAACAGGGCCTCTCGAGACCGCCCCCTCCCCTCCGCTGCTCGATGAGGGGGGGCCAAGGGCCGATCTGTGGCCCCCCCTCTGTTCTGAGGAGAGCAACAATCTCTTCTCCGGTCACTGCTCAGAACTGTAGCCCCTCATCCCATTCCAGTAAATCTCTTCTGCACTCTCTCAGAATCCTCCCTTTAGCGCCTGGAGTTGGGTGCAACGCTCCAGTTGGGAAATAGGTACCAGTTAATCCCTCCGGTGCTTTAAGTGATTTTCGCGGTTCGCCTTTGCGGCCTGGTGGACTGCAACGCTCTGAATTCAAAAGCGTGTATCGCCTGTCCTCGCTGGGGGTGGAGGGGGGGGGTCAATCTTTTGCTTAGTTTTCTCGTCAAGGAACAAGGGCAGGGCCTCGTGAGCGGCGCTGGAGATTCCGAAGACTCAACAGGCCTCCTACTCACTGAGACATAGGAGCAGAATTAGGCCACTCGGCCCATCGGGTCTGCTCCGCCATTCAATCATGTCTGATATGTTTCTCATCCCCATTCTCCCTCGAGGAGTTGGCTCGGAGGGAATTAGATGTCCAGAGATCAGGCAATCTTAAAGAGAGAGAGTCACGCTGGCTTTCCATCATGGGGGGGGGGGGGGGGGCGCTCAGGTTGGCAAAGCTGCGGGTTCCTCGGCTGAATGTGCGGCCGCCGGGAGGGCCTGATCCCCTGTTCAGGGCTCGATCCCAGCTTGCTTTCTTGGGCGGGGAGGGGGAGGGGGTGGCTAGAGGGTTTGGGCCCTCCAGGTACCTGTCACTCCCGCTCGCCGGTCACAAGAGCAGACGAAATAGGAGCCAGGAGTAGGCCGTTCGGCCCATCTAGCTTGCTGCGCCGGTCAATTTGTTCACGGTTGATCTTGGCCTTTGAATCAAGTCCCCCCCCCCCCCCCCGAAGGGGCTCGAAGGGCTGAACGGCCCACTCCTGTTCCAGTTTCTTACATTCTTCTCGTCTTAGAACATAGAACGATACAGCGCAGTACAGGCCCTTCGGCCCACAATGTTGCACCGAAACAAAAGCCATCTAACCTACACTATGCCATTATCATCCATATGCTTATCCAATAAACTTTTAAATGCCCTCAATGTTGGCGAGTTCACTACTGTAGCAGGTAGGGCATTCCACGGCCTCACTACTCTTTGCGTAAAGAACCTACCTCTGACCTCTGTCCTATATCTATTACCCCTCAGTTTAAAGTTATGTCCCCTCAAAGAACAAACAAAGAACAAAGAAATGTACAGCACAGGAACAGGCCCTTCGGCCCTCCAAGCCCGCGCCGACCATACTGCCCGACTAAACTACAATCTTCTACACTTCCTGGGTCCGTATCCTTCTATTCCCATCCTATTCATATATTTGTCAAGATGCCCCTTAAATGTCCCTATCGTCCCTGCTTCCACTACCTCCTCCGGTAGCGAGTTCCAGGCACCCACTACCCTCTGCGTAAAAAACTTGCCTCGTACATCTACTCTAAACCTTGCCCCTCTCACCTTAAACCTATGCCCCCTAGTAATTGACCCCTCTACCCTGGGGAAAAGCCTCTGACTATCCACTCTGTCTATGCCCCTCATAATTTTGTAGACCTCTATCAGGTCGCCCCTCAACCTCCTTCGTTCCAGAGAGAACAAACCGAGTTTATTCAATCGCTCCTCGTGCCAGCCATTTCCATCCGCGGGAGAAGGCTCTCACTGTCCACCCTATCCAACCCCCTGATCATTTTGTATGCCTCTATTAAGTCTCCTCTTAACCTTCTTCTCTCTAACGAAAACAACCTCAAGTCCATCAGCCTTTCCTCATAAGATTTTCCCTCCATACCAGGCATCATCCTGGTAAATCTCCTCTGCACCCGCTCCAAAGCTTCCACGTCCTTTCTATAATGCGGTGACCAGAACTGTACGCAATACTCCAAATGCGGCCGTACCAGAGTTTTGTACAGCTGCAACATGACCTCATGACTCCGGAACTCAATCCCTCTACCAATAAAGGCCAACATTCCATAGGCCTTCTTCACAACCCTATCAACCTGGGTGGCAACTTTCAGGGATCTATGTACATGGACACCTAGATCCCTCTGCTCATCCACACTTCCAAGAACTTTACCATTAGCCAAATATTCTGCATTCCTGTTATTCCTTCCAAAGTGAATCACCTCACACTTCTCTACATTAAACTCCATTTGCCACCTCTCAGCCCAGCTCTGCAACGTATCTATGTCCCTCTGTAACCTGCTACATCCTTCCGCACTGTCGACAACACCAGCGACTTTAGTGTCGTCTGCAAATTTACTCACCCCCCTTCTGCGCCCTCCTCTAGGTCGTTGATAAAAATGACAAACAGCAACGGCCCCAGAACAGATCCTTGTGGTACGCCACTTGTAACTGAACTCCATTCTGAACATTTCCCATCAACCACCACCCTCTGTCTTCTTTCAGCTAGCCAATTTCTGATCCACATCTCTAAATCACCCTCAATCCCCAGCCTCCGTATTTTCTGCAATAGCCTACCGTGGGGAACCTTATCAAACGCTTTACTGAAATCCATATACAGCACATCAACTGCTCTACCCTCGTCTACCTGTTCAGTCACCTTCTCAAAGAACTCGATAAGGTTTGTGAGGCATGACCTACCCTTCACAAAGCCATGCTGACTATCCCTGATCATATTATTCCTATCTAGATGATTATAAATCTTGTCTCTTATAATCCCTTCCAAGACTTTACCCACAACAGACGCGAGGCTCACCGGTCTATAGTTGCCGAGGTTGTCTCTACTCCCCTTTTTGAACAAAGGGACCACATTTGCTATCCTCCAGTCCTCTGGCACTATTCCTGTAGCCAATGATGACATAAAAATCAAAGTACGAAGTCTTACAACACCAGGTTAAAGTCCAACAGGTTTGTTTCGATGTCACTAGCTTTCGGAGCGCAGCTCCTTCCTCAGGTGAATGAAGAGATCTGTTTCACCTGAGGAAGGAGCTGCGCTCCGAAAGCTAGTGACATCGAAACAAACCTGTTGGACTTTAACCTGGTGTTGTAAGACTTCGTACTGTGCTCACCCCAGTCCAACGCCGGCATTTCCACATCATAAAAATCAAAGCCAAAGGCCCAGCAATCTCTTCCCTGGCTTCCCAGAGAATCCTAGGATAAATCCCATCAGGCCCCGGGGACTTATCTATTTTCAGCCTGTCCAGAATTGCCAACACCTCTTCCCTACGTACCTCAATGCCATCTATTCTAATAGCCTGGGTCTCAACATTCTCCTCCACAACATTATCTTTTTCCTGAGTGAATACTGACGAAAAATATTCATTTAGTATCTCGCCTATCTCTTCAGACTCCACACACAACTTCCCATCCCTGTCCTTGACTGGCCCTACTCTTACCCTAGTCATTCTTTTATCCCTTCATTCCCCAAGAGACCAATAATCAGTCCGTCCCACGGCCTAAAATATATTCAATGATAGAACATCCAACACCCTCTGGGTAGAGAAAGCAAAGGATCCACAAAGAATGAAGAAATTTCTCCAAATCTCAGTCCCCAAAATGGCCGACTCCTTACACAAGTGACAACATTTCTCCTCATCTCAGTCCCAAAATGGCCGACTCCTTACCCAAGTGACGAAGTTTCTCCTCATCTCAGTCCACAAAATGGCCGACTCCTTCCCCGAGTGATGAAATTTCTCCTCATCTCAGTCCCAAAATGGCCGACTCCTTCCCCGAGTGACGAAATTTCTCATCATCTCAGTCCCTAAATGGCCGACTCCTTCCCCGAGTGAAGAAATGTCTCCTCATCTCGGTCCCCAAAATGGCCGACTCCTTCCCCGAGTAAAGGAATTCCTCCGCATCTCGGTTCCCAAAATGGCATTTCTCCTTATTGTAAAGGGCGGTGAATCTTTGGATTAGATTGAAGGTTGAGATAGACAGACAGATTGATGACGCCTTGCTTGCAGGCAAGGACATTAGAAGATTAATTGGACATTACCCTGCCGTGGTCTGCACTCTCGGCTGTGACTCACACACACAGGCAATGGTCACCCGGCCGATATATTAAGCGGTGGGTTCCCGTCAAACTGTGCCTCAGTATAAAGCACCTTCAGCCATTCGTAGACGTGGAGAGGATGTTTCCACGGGTAGGAGAGACTAGAAACCGAGGGCACAGCCTCAGACTGAAGGGACGATCCATTAAAACAGAGATGAGGAGGAATTTCTTCAGCCAGAGGGTGGTGAATCTGTGGAACTCTTTGCCGCAGAAGGCTGCGGAGGCCAAATCACTGAGTGTCTCTAAGACAGAGATAGATAGGTTCTTGATTAATAAGGGGATCAGGGGTTATGGGGAGAAGGCAGGAGAATGGGGATGAGAAAAATAACAGCCATGATTGAATGGTGGAGCAGACTCGATGGGCCGAATGACCTAATTCTGCTCCTATGTCTTGTGGTCTTATGGACTCCGTCAACTTTGAAAGCTTTTCCATCTCTCTCTCCCTCGCTCTCTCTCTTTCCCTCGCTCTCTCTCTCTTTCCCTCGCTCTCTCTCTCTTTCCTTCTCTCTCTATTTACCTCTCTCTCTTTCCCTTGCTCGCTCTCTTTCCCTCGCTCTCTCTCTTTTTCCATATCTCTGTCTCTCACTCTCTCTTTCCCTCACTCTCCCTCCTTCCCTTGCTCTCTCTCTCTCTTTCCATCTCTCTCTCTCTTTCCCTCGCTCTCTCTTTCCATCTCTCTCTCTCTTTCCCTTGCTCTCTCTCTCTCTCTTTCCCTCGCTCTCTCTCACTTTCCATTTCTTTCTCTCTTTCCATTTCTTTCTCTCTTTCCCTTGCTCCCTCTCTCTCTCTTTCCCTCGCTCTCTCTCTCTTTCCATCTCTCACTCTTTCCCTTGCTCCCTCTCTCTCTCTTTCCCTCGCTCTCTCTCACTTTCCATTTCTTTCTCTCTTTCCATTTCTTTCTCTCTTTCCCTTGCTCCCTCTCTCTCTCTTTCCCTCGCTCTCTCTCTCTCTGCCCCTCAGTGACCAAAGATGTGCAGGTTGGGTGGGGCTGTGGGAATAGGGTGGGGGGGAATATGGGCCTGGGTTGGGTGCTCTACAGGAGGGACTAGTGCAGTCTCGATGGACCGAATGGCCTCCCCCTGCACTGGAGAGATTCTCAGATTCTGGGCGAGATTCTCCGACCCCTCCGCCGGGTCGGAGAATCGCCGGGGGCTGGCGTGAATCCCGTCCCCGCCGGTTGCCGAGTTTTCCGGCACCGGATATTCGGCGGGGGGCGGGAATCGCGCTGCGCCAGCTGGCGGGCACCCCCCCCCCGGCGATTCTCCGGCCCGGATGGGCCAAAGTCCCGCTGCTGGAATGCCTGTCCCGCCGGCGTGGATTAAACCACCTCTCTTACCGGCGGGACAAGGTGGCGCGGGCGGGCTCCGGGGTCCTGGGGGGGGGCGCGGGCCGATCTGGCCCCGGGGGGGGCCCCCACTGTGGCCTGGCCCGCGATCGGGGCCTATCGATCCGCGGGCGGGCCTGTGCCGTGGGGGCACTCTTTTCCTTCCGCCTTCGCCACGGTCTCCACCATGGCGGAGGCGGAAGAGACCCCCTCCACTGCGCATGCACGGGGATGCCGTGAGCGGCCGCTGACGCTCCCGCGCATGCGCCGCTCGGCAAAGTCAGTTTCGCGCCAGCTGGCGGGGCACCAAAGGCCTTTCCTGCCAGCTGGCGGGGTGGAAATCAGTCCGGCGCGGGCCTAGCCCCTCAAGGTTAGGGCTCGGCCGCTCAAGATGGGGAGGATACCGCACCTTTGGGGCGGCGCGATGCCGGACTGATTCGCGCCGTTTTTGGTGCCGGTCGGCGGACATCGCGCCGATTGCGGAGAATTCCGCCCTCTATGTCCATCCCCGTGAAGCACGGCCAATGGAAAGCAGGAAGACTATTCCCCCAATCGGATGATGTTCCACTGCCAGTCAAATCCTTCCCCCATTTTACAAAGGAGAAAATAACGGAAACAATCTTTCCCGCGCAGAAGGAGGCATTCGGCCCAATGGGTCTATACTGCCTCCCTGAAAGAGCACCCTGCCCAGGCCCACCCCCCTGCCGTTTCCCCGGTAACCTTGCCCATTCTCCCTGATCACATAGCAACCCGATTACCCTATTTCTTGGATACCTGGATCGAGCCTGCCTCCACCACCCGTCTGGTTCCTCACCCCAACCTCCCTCTGGGTGAAAAGAATTTTCCTTCGCCTCGTTTAAAAAGAAATAGAATAATACAACACCTACAGCACAGTAGAGGGCCAGTTGGCCCATTGAATCGGCACCCACCCTCCAGAGGATCACCCGACCTTAACCCGCTCCCTCGCCCATTCCCCGTAACCCCACCTAACCTGCACATCTTTGGACACTAAAGGACAATTTAGCACGGCCAATCCACCTAACCTGCACATCTTTGGACACTAAGGGACAATTTAGCACGGCCAATCCACCTAACCTGCACATCTTTGGACACTAAGAGACAATTTAGCACGGCCAATCCACCTAACCTGCACATCTTTGGACACTAAGGGACAATTTAGCACGGCCAATCCACCTAACCTGCACATCTTTGGACACTAAGGGGCAATTTAGCAATGGCCAATCCACCTAACCTGCACATCTTTGGACACTAAGGGACAATGTGGCATGGCCAATCCACCTAACCTGCACATCTTTGGACACTAAGGAGCAATTTAACATGGCCAATCCACCCAATCTGCACATCTTTGGACACTAAGGGACAATTTAGCACGGCCAATCCACCTAACCTGCACATCTTTGGACACTAAGGGACAATTTAGCTCGGCCAATCCACCCAATCTGCACATCTTTGGACACTAAGGGACAATTTAGCACGGCCAATCCACCTAACCTGCACATCTTTGGACTCTAAGGGACAATTTAGCACAGCCAATCCACCTAACCTGCACATCTTTGGACACGAAGGGACAATTTAGCACGGCCAATCCACCCAACCTGCACATCTTTGGACACTAAGGGGCAATTTAGCACGGCCAATCCACCTAACCTGCACCTCTTTGGACACCAAGGGGCAATTTAGCGCGGCCAATCCACCCAATCTGCACATCTTTGGACACTAAGGGACAATTTAGCACGGCCAATCCACCTAACCTGCACCTCTTTGGACACCAAGGGGCAATTTAGCGTGGCCAATCCACCCAATCTGCACATCTTTGGACACTAAGGGACAATTTAGCACGGCCAATCCACCTAACCTGCACATCTTTGGACACTAAGGGGCAATTTAGCACGGCCAATCCACCTAACCTGCACATCTTTGGACACTAAGGGACAATTTAGCACGGCCAATCCACCTAACCTGCACATCTTTGGACACTAAGGGGCAATTTAGCAATGGCCAATCCGCCTATTTATACATCTTATGCCCATAATTTTGAATCGGTGCCCTCTCGTTCTTGACGTTCTCTTGCGAGGGAACAGTCCCCCGCTTTGGACCCTGTCCGCACCCCTCAGGATCTTCAATACCTCCCATGAAAGTCTCCTCTCGGCCTCCTTTTCTCCCAACTTCTCCACTCAATCCTCACAGCGACAGTCCTTTATCCCTGGAATCACTCTGATGAATCGCCTCTCTACTTGTTCTCCAATGTCTTCACACCGGCCCTCGAGTATGGCTCCGAAAACGGGACGCGTGCCTCAAGATGTGACAGAACTAGTGTCTTATGCGAGTTCAACATGCCCTCTTGTACTCAATATCCCTATTAATAAACTCCAGGGTGCCACATGCTGCATTTACTTCTCTCTTAACAGGCCCTGACATCTTCAATGAATTAAGTCCGTTTACACCGAGCCCCATCCATTCGTACACCGCCTTTTGTGTTTCTCCCTTTGTTTTTCGCCATCTCTCCATATTTTTCCTGCCAAAATGAAGCACCTCACAATTCTCGGCATTAAACTTCATCCGCCGCTTGCCTGCCCAATCCACCAACACGTCTATGTCCTTTCGAGGGTCAGGACTATCCTCATCACAGTTGACGCCCTTCCCGTTCTCTGCATCGTCTGAAAGTTCTGACACCGCGCGTCCTGCCCACCCCACGGGCGAGGTAATTCGTACACATCAGGAAGGGCGAGTGTCCCAGTACTGACCCGCGGGGAACTCCTCTGCAACCCTTCCTCCAATGCGAAAAATGTGTCGCTGCTCTCTGCTTCCTCCCACTCGACCAATATCCGGTCCTAGTGCCTACTTTCCCTTTCGGCCCAGGAGCTGGAATTTTGCTCGCCAGGGCGTGTGGCACCGTGCCAAACGCCCTTTGGAAATCCCGATAGATACGTCACATCAACCGCGTCGCCCTGATCGACCTTCTCAGTTACCTCCTGAAATAACTCCAGCACGTTAGTCAAATGTTATTACCCCTCAGCACGGTAGTACAGTGGGCAGCATGGTAGCACAAGTGGATAGCACTATGGCTTCACTGCGCCGGGGTCCCAGGTTCGATTCCGGCTTGGGTCACTGTCTGTGCGGAGCCTGCACGTTCTCCCCGTGTCTGCGTGGGTTTCCTCCGGATGCTCCGGTTTCCTCCCACAGTCCAAAGACATGCAGGTTAGGTGGATTGGTCATGATAAATTGCCCTTAGTGACCATAAAAGGTTAGGAGGGGTTATTGGGTTAAGGGGATAGGGTGGAAGTGAGGGCTTAAGTGGGTCGGTGAAGACCCGATGGGCCGAATGGCCTCCTTCTGCACTGTATGTTCTATGTTCAGCAAATCCATGCTGGCTTTCCAGAAGGATCTTGCGCTGGTCTAACTGACTGTTGATTTTGTCCCGCACTATAGTTTCTAGAAGGTTCCCTGCCGCTGAAGTTCAATTGACTGGTCAGTAATTGCCAGCTTTATCCTTGCCCCGCCCTCCCTTTCTGAATAAAGGTGTAAGATTCAACAGGTTTCCAAGTCCTTGAAGGAAATAATCTTGCTTTGGGAATAGAAACATAGAAACTTAGAAGATAGGAGCAGGAGGAGGCCATTCGGCCCTTCGAGCCTGCTACGCCATTCGATATGATCATGGCTGATCACCCAACTCAATAGCCTAACCCCGCCTTCCCCCCATATCCCCTTCGTCCCCAGTGTTATATCGAACTGCTTCTTGAAAACATAACGTTTTGGCCTCAACTACTTCCTGTGGTAATGAATTCCACCGGCTCAACACTCTCTGGGTGAAGACATTCCTCCTCATCTCTGTCCTAAATGGTCTCCCCCGTAGCCTCAGACTGACCCCTGGTGTGGTGATATGCATCACTGTAAATACACAAAGGGTTAATGTACATACACTACACCTAGCTAGACACTAGAGGGAGCACCAGAGACATGACAGTCAACCAATAGGTCAGTAAGATAGGACACGACAATGGGCATTCACGATACACACAGAGGTGACACTACCACAGGAGGGTGTGGTAGTATGTATTAGGGGTCATGTGGGACTGAAGCCCTAATGTCATTGGCTGACAGATCCCGGGTCCTGGTTGGCCGTTGACCTCTAGCTCCGCCCTAAAGGCGGAGTATAAGAAGCCGGAGTCCTCCCCCGCAGGCCAGTCTACTATCGAGCTGCGGGGGAACAGACACGCTTAATAAAGCCTCATCGACTTCACTCTATTCGTCTTTGTGCGCTACAATTTATTAAGCGTGCCTAAAAAGGACTATGGAGCTCAGGATCATCCCGGAATGCCTGAGGATCAGCCCCCACGCAGTGAACGCGGCAGCAGCCTTCAAGCACTGGCAGACTTGTTTCGAGGCCTACCTCAGAACGGCCACCGGCCGGGTCACAGAAGACCAAAAACTACAGGTCCTGCACTCGAGGTTAAGCACGGAGATTTTCTCCCTCATCGAAGACGCGGAGGATTTCCAGACGGGGTTCGCAGCACTGAAAAGTCTCTATGTTCGCCCAGTTAACCAAATCTACGCTCGCTACCAGCTCGCGACGAGACGGCAAAGTCCCGGAGAATCGATGGACGAATTCTACGCCGCGCTGCTGATTTTGGGACGAGCCTGCAGCTGCCCTTTGGTGAACGCAAATGAACACACGGACATGTTAATGCGCGATGCTTTTGTGGCAGGTATGAACTCCTCCCAAATCCGCCAAAGACTTCTAGAAAAAGAGTCGCTAGGACTCTCAGAGGCACGGGCCCTAGCAGCCTCCCTAGACGTGGCCGCGCGTAATACCCACGCCTACGGCCCCGACCGCGCGGCAGCCCATTGGGCTCCGTACGTACCCGTCGCGACAAACAAACCCCCCCGGACACCCCACAGGCTTGCGCGGTCCAAACGCCAAGTCGCACCGGGGGCGCCCGCTGCTACTTCTGCGGCCAGGCGAAACACCCCCGGCAGCGCTGCCCGGCCCGCGCAGCAATCTGCAAGAGCTGCGGGAAAAAGGGCCATTTCGCGGATGTGTGCCGGTCCCGCGAGGTCGCCGCTGTCCCGGGAGAACAGGGAGCCCTGCACGCCGCTTACGCTCCCCAACCCCCCCAGCGCCCCATGTACGACTCGCAGGCACAGCCACTCTGGGTCCCGACCACCGCGGTCCCGGGAGAACAGGGAGCCCTGCACGCCGCTTACGCTCCCCAACCCCCCCCCCCCCCCCCCCCCCCCCGCGCCCCATGTATGACCCGCCGGCACTACCACTTTGGGTCCCGACCACCGCTCTCCCCGGAGAAGAGGGAGTTCTGCGCGGCTCAACGCCCCCCAAACCCCCCCCCTGCGCCCCACGTATGACCCGCCGGCGCTACCAATTTGGGTCCCGACCACCGCTGTCCCCAGAGATGAGGGAGCCCCGCGCATTCCTAACGCTCCCCAACCCCCCCAGCGCCCCATGTGCGACCCGCAGACGCCGCCATTTTGGGTCCCGGCCACCACGAGGGGAGGAAGGGCGCCGCCATCTTGGACGGCAACAACGGACCCCAGTGTCGACGGCTCCACGGGGTTCGAGGAAGACCCTCCACTACTACAACCACGTCTCGCTTCAATAACGCTCGACCAAGTTCGGCCCCGGACACTCCAGACGACGACGACAACGGTGCTAATAAACGGGCACGAGACACCATGCCTAGTCGACTCCGGGAGCACGGAGAGCTTTATCCACCCCGACACGGTAAGACGCTGCTCCTTGACCACCTATCCCAGCGCACAAAAGATTTCCCTAGCTGCAGGATCCCACTCCGTACAGATCAAAGGTTTCTGCATAGTTACCCTAACGGTGCAGGGGAGGGAGTTCAAAAACTACAAACTACACGTCCTTCCCCAACTCTGCGCCCCCACATTACTGGGATTAGATTTCCAGTGCAATCTACAGAGCCTTACCTTCAGATTCGGCGGCCCAATACCCCCACTCACTATCTGCGGCCTCGCAACACTCAAGGTGCAACCCCCGTCCTTGTTTGCGAACCTCACCCCGGATTGCAAACCCGTCGCCACTAGGAGCAGACGGTACAGCGCCCAGGACCGAACCTTCATTCGGTCCGAAGTCCAGCGGCTACTAAAGGAAGGCATAATCCAGGCCAGCAATAGTCCCTGGAGAGCACAGGTGGTAGTAGTGAAGACAGGGGAGAAACAAAGGATGGTCATAGACTATAGCCAGACCATCAACAGGTACACACAACTAGACGCGTACCCTCTCCCCCGCATATCCGACATGGTCAATCGGATTGCCCAATATAAAGTCTTCTCCACCGTGGACCTTAAGTCCGCCTACCATCAGCTCCCCATCCGCCCAAGTGACCGCAAGTACACAGCCTTCGAGGCAGACGGGCGATTATAACATTTCCTCAGGGTCCCATTTGGCGTCACAAACGGGGTCTCGGTCTTCCAACGGGAGATGGACCGAATGGTTGATCAACATGGGTTGCGGGCCACGTTCCCGTATCTCGACAATGTAACCATCTGCGGCCACGACCAGCAGGACCACGACGCCAACCTCCAAAAATTCCTCCAGACCGCCAAAGCCTTGAACCTCACGTACAACGAGGACAAGTGCGTTTTTAGCACCAACCGGCTAGCCATCCTGGGCTACGTAGTGCGCAATGGGATAATAGGCCCCGACCCCGAACGTATGCGCGCCCTCATGGAATTTCCCCTCCCGCACTGCTCAAAAGCCCTGAAACGCTGCCTGGGGTTTTTTTCATACTACACCCAGTGGGTCCCCCAGTACGCAGACAAGGCCCGCCCCCTAATACAGACCACGACCTTCCCTCTGTCGACAGAGGCTTGCCAGGCCTTCAGCCGCATCAAAGCGGATATCGCAAAGGCCACGATGCGCGCCATCGACGAGTCCCTCCCCTTCCAGGTCGAGAGCGACGCCTTCGACGTAGCTCTAGCGGCCACCCTTAACCAAGCGGGCAGACCCGTGGCCTTTTTCTCCTGAACCCTCCACGCTTCAGAAATCCGCCACTCCTCAGTGGAAAAGGAAGCCCAAGCCATAGTGGAAGCTGTGCGACATTGGAGGCATTACCTGGCCGGCAGGAGATTCACTCTCCTCACCGACCAACGGTCGGTAGCCTTCATGTTCGATAATGCACTGCGGGGCAAAATCAAAAACGACAAGATCTTAAGGTGGAGGATCGAGCTCTCCACCTTCAACTACGAGATCTTGTATCGTCCCGGAAAGCTGAACGAGCCGTCCGATGCCCTATCCCGCGACACATGTGCCAACGCACAAATTAACCGCCTCCAAACCCTCCACGAGGACCTCTGCCACCCGGGGGTCACTCGGTTTTTCAACTTTATCAAGTCCCGCAACCTCCCATACTCTTTAGAGGAGGTCCGTACAGTCACAAGGAACTGCCACATCTGCGCAGAATGCAAACCGCATTTTTTCAGGCCGGATGGTGCGCACCTGATTAAGGCTTCCCGCCCCTTTGAACGCCTTAGTCTGGATTTCAAAGGGCCCCTCCCCTCCACACAGGGTTGATTGAACATCACACCCACCACGTGGATTGTAGCAGACTGGTTCGTCAGTCTGAGTAGCTATAGAAGGATTAACAGTAGAGTCGAATCCAAGTAGGATTAACAGTTTAATAAACGTGTTAAAGCTATCTCCAAGTCTCAACCTTCCTTCGTCAGAATGCACATCTAGGAAGCAGCTTGTGCTACGTCAAGAGCAGAACAAAACCCCTGGTTCTGGACACACCCCCCACCATCGGGAACATCCTTCCTGCCTCTACCCTGTCCAGTCCTCTTAGAGTTTTAGAGGTTTCTATGAGATCTCCCCTAATTCTTCTGAACTCCAGCGAATACAATCCGAACCGACTCAATCTCTCCTCGTACGTCAGTCCCGGCATCCCAGGAATCAGCCTGGTAAACCTTCGCCGCACTCCCTCGAGAGCAAGAACATCCTTCCTCAGATACGGAGATCGAGATGAGCAGGAATTTCTTCTCTCAAAGGGTAGTGGAATTCTTTACCGTCGAGGCCCCTTTGTTGAGGGGTCAATAACCAGAGGAGATAGGTTTAAGGTGAGGGACAGAGGGTTCAGAGGGGATTTGAGGAAAAACCTTTTCACCAGGGGGTGATGGGAATCTGGAACTCGCTGCCTGAAAGGGAGGTGGAGGCCGGAACTCTAACAACAATTAAGAAGCGTTGAGATGAGCTCTTGAAAGGCCGCAGCGTACAAGGCTACGGGGCAAGTGCTGGGGAATGGCAGATAGGTCCTTGACGGGCCGAAGGGCCTTTTCCTGCGTTGTAAAATGGAGGGCCAGGGGGAATAAGTGGAGCCCAGGACTATCGCCTGGGGTCGGCCACGATCGCAATGAACGGCGATGGGCCGAATGGCTCTCCTTTTGCTCCTGCGCCTCATGGTCGGGTAGAGGCGCGGTTCTGCTACACCCTGGCAGCCAGGAAGCACTGGCATCCTACGGCCTATCCATTCCAACACCCCCCCCCCCCCGCTCCGTCTCGCTGCGGGGGGGGGGGGGGGGGGGGGGGGGGGGGTGAATATAGAAAAGAACATGCCCAAAAATAACACTAGACCATCTGTGCGCAATTAAATTACCCTGGTGAGCAATTACAGGCAGGGATTCAGCGCTGGGCAATCTATCAACCACATCTCACAATCTGCGCACTCTTTCTTTCTCCCCCAGTGCTGCTGGGAAAGGCCGGTGATAATTAGGATTCCAGAGGAACGGCCATTAATTTCAGCATCTGCCGGCCCGTTCCGCTTCCCATTTGTTCCTAAAATTCTCCTTCGCTGATGCGCCGGGCGCTCCCGGCGCTGTTGAGGAAAGCAAATGGGAGCCTGATCTGACTGCGTGTGTGTGAGAGAGAGAGAGAGGAGGGGAGGGAGGGAGGGAGAGCGAGAGAGACAGAGGCCAATACTCGTCGGGAAAGAACGAGGAGGTTGGGCCACTTCTCTCTCGTACAGATAAGGCCGGGGGGTGGGGGGTGGGGGCATTGAGGGGGAGCGCGGGGGGGAGGGGTGACCCGATTGAGGTTACCGGTGACGCTTCGAGATAGGGTGCGGACGGGGCTGAGTGGAATCTGGAAGCTTGGTGAGCGAGGGAGGCGGTGGTGTTTTGTCCATAGTAACCCCTACAGTGTGGAAGGAGGCCATTCGGCCAATTGGGGCAGCACCGACCCTGTGAATGAGCATCCGACCTACACCCACTGCCCCCGCCCTATCCCCGTAGCCCCACCCAACCTGCACATCTTTGGACACTAAGGGACAATTTAGCACGGCCAATCCACCTAACCTGCACATCTTTGGACACTAAGGGACAATTTAGCGCGGCCAATCCACCTAACCTGCACATCTTTGGACACTAAGGGACAATTTAGCACGGCCAATCCACCCAACCTGCACATCTTGGGACACTAAGGGGCAATTTAGCACGGCCAATCCACCCAACCTGCACATCTTGGGACACTAAGGGGCAATTTAGCACGGCCAATCCACCTAACTTGCACATCTTTGGACACTAAGGGACAATTTAGCACGGCCAATCCACCTAACCTGCACATCTTTGGACACTAAGGGGCAATTTAGCACGGCCAATCCACCTAACCTGCACATCTTTGGACACTAAGGGACAATTTATCACGGCCAATCCACCTAACCTGCACATCTTTGGACACTAAGGGACAATTTAGCACGGCCAATCCACCTAACCTGCACATCTTTGGACACTAAGGGGCAATTTAGCACGGCCAATCCACCCAACCTGCACATCTTGGGACACTAAGGGGCAATTTAGCACGGCCAATCCACCTAACCTGCACATCTTTGGACACGAAGGGACAATTTAGCACGGCCAATCCACCTAACCTGCACATCATTGGACACTAAGGGACAATTTATCACGGCCAATCCACCTAACCTGCACATCTTTGGACACTAAGGGACAATTTAGCACGGCCAATCCACCTAACCTGCACATCTTTGGACACTAAGGGACAATTTAGCACGGCCAATCCACCTAACCTGCACATCTTTAGATACCAAGGGACAATTTAGCACGGTCAATCCACCTAACCTGCACATCTTTGGACACTAAGGGACAATTTAGCACGGCCAATCCACCTAACCTGCACATCTTTGGACACTAAGGGACAATTTAGCACGGCCAATCCACCTAACCTGCACATCTTTGGACACTAAGGGGCAATTTAGCACGGCCAATCCACCCAACCTGCACATCTTTGGACACTAAGGGGCAATTTAGCACGGCCAATCCACCTAACCTGCACATCTTTGGACACTAAGGGGCAATTTAGCACGGCCAATCCACCCAACCTGCACATCTTTGGACACTAAGGGGCAATTTAGCACGGCCAATCCACCTAACCTGCACATCTTTGGACACTAAGGGGCAATTTAGCACAGCCAATCCACCTAACCTGCACATCTTTGGACACGAAGGGACAATTTAGCACGGCCAATCCACCCAACCTGCACATCTTTGGACACTAAGGGACAATTTATCATGGGCAATCCACCTAACCTGCACCTCTTTGGACTGTGGGAGGAAACCGGAGCACCCGGAGGAAACCCACGCAGACACGGGGAGAACGTGCAGACTCCGCACAGACAGTCACCCAAGCTCGGGAATCGAACCCGGGACCCTGGCGCCATGAGGCAGAGGTGTCCTTTTACAAAATCTGAGTCAGAGACTGCAATACCAGAGAGCTAAAGTCCGGAGGCATTAATGAGGTGTGAAGGTCGATAACTGGGGAGTGTTGTAAATATCTTATTTCCCCCTCTAAACTGGGATTTGAACCCATACTGGGAGATAAGTGTGACGTTACATTTGGAAATAAACTCGTTAAACTCCATAAGGTAACTATGGAGAATCATTGTGTGATATTATAGACTTTAAATCGAATTAGTTAACTCAATGCACAATAGAGACGGCAGGGCAGGCGATGTGTTGCAGCTCTAGTACGTGGGTTGGCCGGACAACCTCCCAGGTGACAGTGGGCGGTTTCCCTCTTTGAGGAGGACAGCTGACTGGTGTTGATATCACTCGAGGATCCAATCAGGCGAGGGGGGCAAGGTTGAGAACGCGGGGCCTTCCTGGATAACCACAGCCAGTACGGGGAATTGAACCCACACTGCTGCCCTCGCTCTGCATCACGGACCAGCCGTCCAGCCGACTGAGCTACACCGCCAGCCTGCCCTCGTAGCACATACGAGCTGGTGGACACCTCAGCCAGTTCAGCAGTGCCTGCAGACTGAGAGACTCTGGGCGGGATTCTCCGACCCCGCGCCGGTCGGAGAAATCCCGCCCCGCCGCCGGTTGCTATAATCTCCGGCGCCGTTTCTCAGGTGGCTGGGGGATTCTCGCCAAGCCGGTCGGGGGGGCGTTGGCAGCGCCCCCCCCCCCCCCCCCCCGGCAATTCTCCAGGCCCCGATGGGCTGAGCGGCCGTCCATTTTTCACCAGTCCCGCCGGCGTGAATCACTCAACTTGTGCACCGGCAGGACCTGGCAGGTGAGTACGAGTGGCGGTCCTCGTGGGGGTGCGGGGGATCCGACCCCGGGGGCCCCCACGGTGGCCTGGCCCACGGTCGGGGCCCACCGTTCTACAGGCGGGCTTGTTCCGCGCCGGGCCACTGTAGGGCTCCGCCATATGGCCCGGGGGCCGGCGTGGAGAAGAGAACACACCCGGCCGGTCCACGCTGGCCAAAGGGACGGCAAGCCCTCCGGCGTCCACCTAGCCCCTTAGAAAGTTGAGAATTCCTCACATTGGGGCTCCGTTGATGCCGGAGCCGTTGGCGCCGGCTTTCCCACTGGAGGAGTGTCACGAGAGGCCACCGACCTGCGCGACCTTCCTTATTCTCCATCGCGGACGTCCACTCAGCCCGTTCGAACGCGACGACGACCCACGTCCTCGCGGGGGAACCTATTTAACACAGCGAAGAAGTGCTGCCCGTTGATATGCCCGTCTCGGAGACGCCGGAGCGTGAGCGAAATATCTAAAGTCCAGCCCGTTTTATTAAAGAATAATGACTGTACTTAAAAGGCTGCTGTCTGTGTTTAATGCTCCTCCAGGGATGATGCATCCATGAGCTTGAACAAGGCAGCGTAAATTGGTAGCATTTCTATCCATTAGAAAAGGCAACATATGTGATAAAATGTGATATGATAAGATTTAGGAGATTATTGGTAACTAACAAACGGCGCTCTGTAGGGAGTTGGGATATTTAATTTATCAATTTATGCTCATCGACAGATCTGATGTCGCTCAGCCGTCCAGTCCGCTTTGGTTCAATGTCTCAACTCCGGGTCGAAGGCAGGGGAGCAGTGACCGGGGTTTGGTCACCTCAACCGAGGAAAGAGTTACCGGCACTGGGGGCAGTCCAGGGAAGGTTCCCTCGGTCGATACCGGGTAGGGAAGGATTTCCTCATGAGGAGAGGTGGAGTAGGCCGGAGCCTGTGCTCTTTGGGAGTTTCGAAGAACGAGAGGCGGCCTTATTGAGACTTGGGGGGGGGCCCATTTCAGACAGAGATGAGGAGGAATTTCTTCCCTCAGAGGGGAGTGAATATGTGGAATTCTTTAATCATTAATAATCAATCGCTTACTGTCACAAGTAAGCTTCAATGAGTTTACTGGGAAACGCCCCGCAGCGCTTGTTCGGGGAGGCCGGTACGGGAGTTGAACCCGCGCTGCTGGCCTTGTTCTGCATCACAAGCCAGCTGTTTAGCCCACTGTGCTGAACCAGCCCCTGCCGCAGAGAGCTGTAGAGGCTGGGTCGTTATGTGTGTCCGAGGCCGAGAGAGGCGGACTGTTAATCGGCGAGGGAATCGAGGGTTACGGGGACGAGGCGGGAAAGTGGAGGTGAGGATTGCCACGTCGGATCAGCCATTGAAGGGGCGGAGCAGACTCGATGGGCTGACTGGCCTCCTTCTGCTCCTAGGCCTGATGGGTGCCTTTCTGCGCCTCCCGTGGAACTGTGGGTAACTCCTAACCAATGTGCTACTGAGGCACGTCTCACCCTCGGAGTGCCTCAGTTCGGGAGATGCTTCACCTCAGGATCAGATAACAATCCCCACCACCTTCCTCTGATCCAGGCATGACTCCAATCAGCGGAGATTAGTCACCCCCCCCCCCCCCCCCCCGCCCACCCACCTCCGCCCATCGCATCCCAATTCCCGTTGACTCCCGGTTTTCCGGGGCTCGGTCGAGTGCGGCCTAGTGTGTCCTCGGCCCCCGACGATACTCCTTATACACCTCTGACTGTGTGGCCAAATTCCCCACCAACTCGATTTTCAAATTTGCTGATGACACCACCGTAGTGGGTCGGATTTCAAACAATGACGAGCCAGAGTACGGGAGTGAGATAGAGAATCTGGTGAACTGGTGCGACGACAATAATCTCTCCCTCGATGTCAACAAAACGAAGGAGGTTGTCATCGACTTCAGGAAGCGCAGTGGAGAACATGCCCCTGTCTACATCAATGGGAACGAAGTAGAAAGGGTCGAGAGCTTCACGTTTTTAGGTGTCCAGATCACCAACAGCCTGTCCTGGTCCCCCCCATGCCGACACTAACGCCCACCAACGACTCTACTTTCTCAGAAGACTAACGAAATTTGGCATGTCAGCTACGACCCTCACCAACTTCTACAGATGCACCATAGAAAGCATTCTTTCTGGTTGTATCACAGCTTGGTATGGAGCCTGCTCTGCCCAAGACCACAGGAAACTACAAAAGGTTGTGAATGTAGCCCAATCCATCACGCAAACCAGCCTCCCCTCCATCGACTCTGTCTATAATTCCCACTGCCTCGGAAAGGCCGCCAGCATAATTAAGGGCCCCACGCACCCCGGTCATACTCTCTTCCACCTCCTTCCGTCAGGAAAACGATACCAAAGTTTGAGGTCACGTACCAACCGACTCAAGAACAGCTTCTTCCTGCTGCCATCAGACTTTTGAATGGACCCACCTCGTATTAAGTTGATCTTTTCTCTACACCTTGCTATAACTGGAACATTATATTCTGCAGTCTCTCCTTCCTTCCCTATGCACGGTATGCATTGTTTGCACAGCATGCAAGAAACAATGCTTTTCACTGTATACACGTGACAATAATAAATCAAATCAAATAGCTGCAGTCGCTCTTAATGTTGTAACCTCCACGAGACCCAGGGGAAGACAGGCCGATCAGACTCCCGGTGAGTCTCGCGTAGTACGAGAGAAGGAACCCCGGCCCGGGGTGTGTGGACCAGGCGTGGGGATAGGCCCTCTGTGTGTCGTATTTTAATACCCCTCTGTAAACAAACCTTACATTCCCTCCGCTTCCCGAGAATATGCTGCTGTGAACTCAACATTTACCTCGCCGAAACTCTTTTGATTTGAACAGAAACATCCATAAGTGAACCAGAAATGAAAGGGGGGGGGGTGACAGCCTCCCATGGGGGCCACGGTAACCGAATCAAAAGGTCATCCCGGGGGGTTGTGGTGTGTCCCTGTCACCCCCTTACACCGCCCCCACCGGTCATGGAAGGTCTGAAGTACACCCGTGGACACCCCCTGCTCCCTCCCCAAGGCCTCCCAAAATAAAGGTATAATAATAATCATCCTTATTGTCACAAGTAGGCTCACATTAACGCTGCAATGAAGTTACTGTGAAAAGCCCCTAGTCGCCACATTCCGGCGCCTGTTCGGGGAGGCTGGTACGGGAATTGAACCTGGCCTGCCTTGGTCTGCTATCAAAGCCAGCTATTTAGCCCAGTGTGCTAAACCAGCCCCTTGTGCTAAACCAGCCCCTTAAATCCCCTCGTCGCCACATTACGGCGCCTGTTCGGGGACACGGAGGGAGAATTCAGAACGTCCGATTCACCCAACGAGCACGTCTTTCGGGGACTTGTGGGAGGAAACCGGAGCGCCCGGAGGAGACCCACGCAGACGCGGGGGGGGAGAACGTGCAGACTCCGCGCAGTCGGTGACCCAAAGCCCGGGAATCGAACCCGGGGCCCTGCCGCGGCGAAGCCACAGTGCTAACCGCTGTGCTGCCGTGCCGCCCCTAGTAACCGCAATACCCACCCACCATTTTCTCTCCACCGCAACCACAATGTAACCGACATGAAAACAAAACCTTCGCAACGCAACCGGCAAAGACGTTTACCTCACGCGCGCAAGCCCCGGTCGAAATGTCAAGCTCCCTCCCTCAATAACTTCCGCAAATCGATAAATGGTTTCAAATCTGGGAATGGCAGACTATTGTTGAACAAAGGGGGGGCGGGGGGGGGGGGGGGGGGTGGGTAGTCGCGAAGGGTAGTGTGGAGTTGGCCGCTGGATTAGCCACGCTCCATCATTGAGGGGCAGAATGGCCGCCTCGTGTGCTATTCAGAGGCGGGGACTGAGCGGCGGGCGGGTCGTGTTTCCGGCTCGGGCGTGTTTGGTAACCGGGTCAGCACCAGCCCTCTGCCAGCAGGGGGCAGAGCCGGTTAAGTGAGTCACTGCCCTGAAACACGAACTCACAGCGCATGGGGACTACAGCGAACCATGCTTGTCCTGCGAGCGAGTAAGACCCTTTCCACTCACACGCCCTTCCGCGCCGGGACAGGGAAGGCCCGGAATACTCTCAAACCAGAGAGAATGGAGGAGAGAGAGAATGAGTTTGGGAGAGGGAGAGAGCGAGTTTAGTGGAGAGAGAGTGAATAAATGCGGGAGAGAGTGAGTGAATGAATGTGAGAGTGTGAGTCAATGCAGGGTGGGGAGAGAGAGAAGGTAGGGGAGAGGGAGAGAGATAGTGAGTGTATTTGGAAGAGAGAGAGAGTGTGAGAGAGAGAGAATAAGCAAGTGAGGCAGAGAGAGTGAGTGAGTGCGGGAGAGAGAGGGAGTGAGCAAATGTTTCCCTCGCCTCCCTCAGTATTCTGGGGTAGATCCCATTAGGCCCTGGGGACTTATCTACTTTAATGCTTTTTAAGATGCCCAACACCTCCTCTTTCTAGTATCAACATGACGCAGAATATCTACACACTCTACCCTATACTCCTCATCCACCAAGTCCTTCTCTTTGGTGAATACTGAGGTAAAGTATTCATTTAGTATCTCTACCATTTCCTCTGGTTCCATACATAGATTCCCTTCAATCTCCTTGAATGGACCAACCCTTTCTCTGGCTACCCTCTTGCTCTTTACACATGTAGAAAACGCCTCAGGATTTTCCTTGATCCTGTTTGCAATTGTGGTGATGTGCAGCACTGTAAATACACAAGGGGTTAATGTAGATACACTAGGACTAAATAAACCCCCCAACAGAGACATCATGACACCCAGACATTCACCAATAGGTCAGGAAGATAGGACACGACCAATGGGCAGTCAAGACACACCCAGAGGTGACACTGCCACAAGGGGGCTACCCATATAAGAACAAAGAACAAAGAACAAAGAAATGTACAGCACAGGAACAGGTCCTTCGGCCTCCAAGCCCGTGCCGACCATGCTGCCCGACTAAACTACAATCTTCTACACTTCCTGGGTCAGTATCCCTCTATTCCCATCCTATTCATGTATTTGTCAAGATGCCCCTTAAATGTCACTATCGTCCCTGCTTCCACCACCTCCTCCGGTAGCGAGTTCCAGGCACCCACTACCCTCTGCGTAAAAAACTTGCCTCGTACATCTACTCTAAACTTGCCCTCTCACCTTAAACCTATGCCCCCTAGTAATTGACCCCTCTACGGGGAAAAGCCTCTGACTATCCACTCTGTCTATGCCCCTCATAATTTTGTCGACCTCTATCAGGTCGCCCCTCAACCTCCTTCGTTCCAGTGAGAACAAACCGAGTTTATTCAACCGCTCCTCATAGCTAATCCCCTCCAAAGCAGGCAACATTCTGGTAAATCTCTTCTGCACCCTCTCTAAAGCCTCCACATCCTTCTAGTAGTGTGGCGACCAAAATTGAACACTATACTCCAAGTGCGGCCTAACTAAGGTTCTATACAGCTGCAACATGACTTGCCAATTCTTATACTCAATGCCCGGCCAATGAAGGCAAGCATGGCGTATGCCTTCTTGACTACCTTCTCCACCTGTGTTGCCCCTTTCAGTGACCTGTGGATATAAAAGGACAGGGCACACATGCTCTTTCTCTTTCCACAGGCGACACTCAGAGAGACAGGGGCAGATCAGAGGCATCACACCCACCGCATGGCTTAGAGCAGACTGGTTAGTTAGACTGAGTTACTATAGTAAGATCAGCAGGAGAGTCGAACTCAAGGAGGAGAATTGTTAACTGTTCAATAAATGTGTTAAACCTATCTCCAAGTCTGAACCTTCCTTTGTCAGAGCAGACATCAAGGAAGCAACTTATGCGACATGAAGAAGCATAACACAACACCAATGACATTTCATGACCTCTTTTAGCCTTCCTAACTCCTACCTTAAGTTCCTTCCTACTTGCTTTAACTTCTTCAAGGGCTTCATCGGTCCTAAGCCTTTTAGACCTTACGAATGCTTCCTTTTTCTTTTTGACAAATTCATAATACCGCTCATTATCCAGGATTCCCTATACTTGTCACCTTTATCTTTTGTCCTCACAGGTACATGCCGGTCCTGAATTCTAATCAACCGACCTTTGAAAGCCTCCCACATGCCGGATGTTGATTTTCCCTCAAACAGCCTCGCCTAGTCATCACTCTCAAGATCCTGCCTAATGCTGTTGTAATTAGCCTTCCCCCAGTCTAACACCTTCACCTGAGGACCACTCTTGTCCTTTTCCATAAGCAGCTTAAAACTTACAGACGTGCCATTTCGTCGACATGGGTACCACCATTACACGTGAGAACACCACCCACCAGGTACGTGGCACGTACTCGTGCGACTCGGCCAACGTTGTCTACCTCATACGCTGCAGGAAAGGATGTCCCGAAGCGTGATACATTGGCGAGTCCATGCAGACGCTGCGACAACGGATGAACGGACATCGCGCGACAATCGCCAGGCAGGAATGTTCCCTTCCAGTCGGGGAACACTTCAGCCGTCAAGAGGCATTCAGCCTCTGATCTCCGGGTGAGCGTTCTCCAAGGCGGCCTTCAGGACGCACGACAACGCAGAATCGCCGAGCAGAAGCTTATAGCCAAGTTCCGCACACATGAGTACGGCCTCAACCGGGACCTGGGATTCATGTCACATTACATTCATCCCCCACCATCTGGCCTGGGCTTGCGAAATCCTACCCACTGTCCTGGCTTGAGACAATTCACACCTCTTTAACCTGTGATTGTCCCTCTCTCCAGTCGCACAGTCTGGACCTGTAAAGACTTAATTACCTGCAAAGACTCGGATTCAAAGTATCGTCTTGCATCATTGACTTTGTCTTAAAGCTCGTGATTCAAAACAAACCTGTTGGAAAACCTGGTGTTGTAAGACTTTTTACAAAACTTACAGAATTATGATCACTGTTCCCGAAATGATCTCCTGCTGAAACTTCGATCACCTGGCCGGGCTCAATCCCCAACACCAGGTCTAATATGGCCCCTTCCCGAGTTGGGCTATTTACATATTGTTTCAAGAAATCCTCCTGGACGCGGGAGAAAGAGAGTGTGAGCTTAGGGGAGAGAGAGAGAGTGTAGGGCAGAGAGTGAGTATAGGGGAGAGTGTGAGAGAGAGTGAATGAATGAATGCAGGAGAGAGAGAGAGTGAGTGAGTGTAGGGCAGAGAGTGAGTATAGGGGAGAGTGAGAGAGAGAGTGAATGAATGAATGCAGGAGAGAGAGAGAGTGAGTGAGTGTGGGAGAGAGAGGGAAAGAGGTAGGGGAGAGAGAATGAATGCGGGAGAGAGAGAATGCAGGAGAGAGAGTGAATGTGGGAGAGAGGAGGTGTAGGGGCGAGAGTGAGTGAGTGAACGTTGGAGAAAGAGAGAGAAGGATTGAATGCGGGAGAGAGAGGGAAAGAGAGTGAGTGAATATGGCCATGCGTGTCTCAGTAAACTTTGGCGACACATTGCTGTCACACACATGTCACGTTCAAGTGTCCAATATATCACAGAATCATAGAATCCCTACAGTGGAGAAGGAGGCCATTCGGCCTATCGGGTCTGCCCCGACCCTTGGGAAGGATACCTTACCTGGGGTCAGGCCCCCCAACCTATCCCCTTAACCCAGCAGTCTTGTCGGAAGCACAGTTCAAGAGCTCTGCATTTCTATCCCCAATGATCAAAGTGTCGATTCAGGTGTTTAATGTGATTGTTCTACATTCCCCGCCTGAGCTATTTTCAGACGGGCTAACCCAATTATTTTAACTACGCGTCACGTGTGTGCAGAATGCGCCCCCGGGGACTGTACAACAAATGCGTTAAGTATTCGTGAATGACGAGGAACTGGGGGAGGTATCAATTAGGCTCCCAATTCCGCCCGCGCTCCGCCTCAGCGGAAACTGGTTTCAGGTGGTTTCTCCTGAGCGCGTCCCCGACGGCGCGCCAAGGCAGAATTCCGTCTGCTCCTAATTTCCCGGAACAGGCCGCTAGCCTGTCGCCGGGGGGGTGGGGGCTTGCATCTCAAGGGGGCACCGCTCCACCTCACAGCGTGGCCGGCCGAGGGGAAGGGGCAGGGGTGTGGGTGGGGGATGTCTCTCTCGTTTTTACCGTCAGCCGCGTTTGGAAGGGGTTTGCAGGTTGACGCGCTCACTGTGCTTGGCCGCGTTACGGACGCACCTCCCCAGAAGGCTTAGGGCTCCCCTGCCCCGTGGGGTAATCGCTCACTCACCCTCCCGCCCTGTCCCATGGAATCCCCACCGCGCAGAAGGCGGCCATTCCGCCCATCAGGTACGTACTGACTCTCCGAAAGAGCACTCGCCCCAGGGCCACTCCCCCCAGGGCCACTCCCCCTCCCCCCCCCCCAACCCCCAGCCCCGTAACCCCGCATGTTGATCATGGCCCAATCCACCTGGACACGAAGGGGCAATTTAGCACGGCCAATCCACCTAATCTGCACATCTTTGGACACTAAGGGGACAATTTAGCATGGCCAATCCACCTAACCTGTACATCTTTGGACACTAAGGGGTAATTTAGCCTGGCCAATCCACCTAACCTGCACATCTTTGGACACTAAGGGGTAATTTAGCACGGCCAATCCACCCAACCTGCACATCTTTGGACACTAAGGGACAATTTAGCACGGCCAATCCACCTAACCTGCACATCTTTGGACACTAAGGGACAATTTAGCATGGCCAATCCACCTAACCTGCACATCTTTGGACACTAAGGGGACAATTTAGCACGGCCAATCCACCTAACCTGCACATCTTTGGACACTAAGGGACAATTTAGCACGGCCAATCCACCTAACCTGCACATCTTTGGACAGTGGGAGGAAACCGGAGCACCCGGAGGAAACCCACTCAGACACGGGGGGGGAGAACTAGAAGCAATATCAGTTAATTTTAAATCTGGGATAGATAGATTTTTGTTCAGCGGAGTTATTGAGGGATCCGGGCCAAAGGCAGGTTTATGGAGTTAGGCAGAGCAGCCATGATCTCGTTGAACGGCGGGACAGGCTCGAGGGGCTGAATGGCCCCCTCCTCTTCCTGTGTTCCTTTGTAACGGACGCAAATTGCATCGTCGTCGTCCCCCCCCCCCCCCCCCTCCCTCCCTCCCCCGCCCCCCCTCCGCGTACTCGTCCAATTCCCTTCCCAATCCCCGACAATCGCTCGCCCAATCAGGCCGGGCATTGCAGACTCTAACTTGCGTGCAAAGGATGTTTTTCCCCAAACTCCGCCCGCGGGCTCTTCAATCCTGTATCCCGACGGCTCCCGCTCATTTCCATACACTCCGCAGCCGGAACTTGCCGGCTGAATTTGGCCTGAGGCATCGGAGGCGCAGGCATTTAAATTGGCCTGCTCCAGAAGCTTCAGACGCAGGCGAGCGCAGCCTGCGATGGGGTTAAGTCCCATCGTTTTGACAAGCTCAACAGAGGAGCTTAGTTGGTCGGCGGGGGGGGGGGGGGGGTTCCTGTGTTTTTACGGTTTGGAACATCACTTATGTCACTGCGTGAGGTTTGCTAGGCCGGAGGAAGTTGGCGGGGGGGCCGGGAAAACCAGGTTGCGGGGTGGGGATTGTTGAGGGGAAGGGTGGCAAAGGCAGCGAAGAATGAGGGCAGCACGGTAGCATTGTGGATAGCACAATTGCTTCACAGCTCCAGGGTCCCAGGTTCGATTCCGGCTTGGGTCACTGTCTGTGCGGAGTCTGCACATCCTCCCCGTGTGTGCGTGGGTTTCCTCCGGGTGCTCCGGTTTCCTCCCACAGTCCAAAGATGTGCAGGTTAGGGTGGATTGGCCATGATAAATTGCCCTTAGTGTCCAAAATTGCCATTAGTGTTGGGTGGGGTTGCTGGGTTATGGGGATAGGGTGGAGGTGTTGACCTTGGGTGGGGTTTTTTTTCTAAGAGCCGGTGCAGACTGATGGGCCGAATGGCCTCCTTCTGCACTGTAAATTCTATGAGGGAGCGGGGGAAGGTGGAGAGAGAGGCGGGGGGGGGGGGGGGGAGCAGTGTTTGAGTGAGTGCAGCCGACTCGGGAGGGAGGGCATGAGTGGGAGTTGGGGGGGCGGGAGGGGTGGTGTAGTGGGTAATGTCACTGGGGCGGGTAATCCCCCCCCCCCCCCCCCCCCGGGGGGGGGGGGGGGGGGGGGGGGGGGGGGGGGGGGAACGGGTTCAAATCCCACCCCGGCAGCTGGTGGAATTTAACTCCAATGAATAAATCTGGAATTACATAGCTCGGTCTCGGTGACGGCGACCGTGCCAACGATCATCGACTGTCGCAAAACCCATCGGAGTCACCGATGCCCAACTTTAGGGGAAAAGGGAATCTGCCGGCCTTACCCCGGTCCGGCCTACATGTGACTCCCGACCACCCACCCACACACACAGCAATGTGGTCAACTCTTACACCCCCCCCCCCCACCCCCCCCCCCCCCACCCCCCTCTGAAATGGTCCGAGCGTGACGCTCAATTCAAGAGGGGGTAATTAGGGATGGGCCACAAGGTCTGGGCCCGGCCCAGTGACGCCCAACTCTCGTGAGTGAACCATAGCTCTCTGGGGAGTCAGAACTCCAAAGAGTCGCAGCTTGATTAATGAGGGAAGCAGGCAGGAGAACGGGGATGATGTGGCGGGGTGGATTCGATGGGCCAAGTGGCCGATTCCTGCTCCTATGCCTCACGGTCTTATGGTTCCCCCCTGCGCGAAGGGATCCCCCATGCCAGTAATTGGGGCTGGTTTAGCACAGTGGGCTAAATAGCTGGCTTGTAATGCAGAACAAGGCCAGCAGCGCGGGTTCAATTCCCGTACCGGCCTCCCCGAACAGGCGCCGGAATGTGGCGACTAGGGGCTTTTCACAGTAACTTCATTTGAAGCCGACTTGTGACAATAAGCGATTATTATTATATTATTATTATTATCTCTTCAGGGCCTCAAGCTCAGGCCTCCTGAGGTGGGCGAGGGGGGCCGGCTTTCTAACCGGCCGCCCGATCGAGCCTCTGGGCGTCAATAACCGGTGACCTTTATCAGGGTAGGAACCTCCCCCTCTCCGTTTCCGCCGCCTGAGGTTCCTGGGGGCAGCTTGCGAGGGGGGAGGGGGGGGAAAGGGGGTGAGGGTTGGTCGGCGAGCCGGCGAGCGGGGCGGGCTGATGGCACTCGGCGCCTGCCCGGCAATTATCCCGGCACTCCTTATTCAGTCCTGATCCTTGAGGATCAAACCGAGCAACTCATTGGTGGCGAGACAGTCAACAGAAGCCCAGCCATGCCAGGTTTCGCAGATTGGGCCTCGCTTACGCCGGGGCCCCTGAAGTCAATGAGTCAAAAGTGCGCAAGCAACATAGAATCCCTACAGCGCGCACTCCAGATGTGGTCCGGCCAACGCTCTGCACAACTGAAGCAGAACCTCCCGACTTTTATAATCAATTCCCCCTCACAACAGACAATAACAATCGATTAACTTTCCCAACGACTCGCCGCGCCTGTATCCCAGCCTTTTGTGATTCATGGACTAGGACGCCCAGATCCCTCTGCACCTCAGAGCTCTGAGATCTCTCACCGATTGGATAATAAGCTTCTTTTTCATTCTTCCTGCCAAATTGGACCATTTCACATTCTCCCTCATCGCGCTCCATTCACCAGAGTTTCGTCCACTCTCTTCATCTACCCATGTCCCTGCGTAGCCTCCTTTACGTCCTCTTCACATCTTACTGCCCTACCCATCTTTGCGCCGTCGGCAAATTTAGCAACTGTACCTTCAGTCCTATTATCCAAGTCATTTATATGAATTGGAAAAAGCTGAGTGCGCCGCACTGATCCCTGTGGCACACCATCCGTCACATCCTATTTTCAAAATAGTCTGTTGTATCTCAACAACCTTGCGGCTGACATTGTGGCTTCTTGATAAGCCTTATCTTTGCGTCTCTTGATACAGTCAAATGAATCGAGCTTTCACTCCTGTACTGTGGGCCAGCTGATACAAGGGTGTTCTGAGAAGGTTATTGTCTGGAGGAGGAGGGCAACAGATGCGTGGGGAGCCCCTCCATCGGCAAGTTCCCCCCCTCCGAGCCGCTCGCCAACCCGACTCGGAAATATATCGGCCGTTCCTTCACTGTGGCTGGGGTCAAAATCCTGGGAAAAGCCTCCCTGACAGCACGGTAGGTGTACCTACACCACACGGGGACTGCGGCGGGTTCGAGAGGGCGGCTCGCCCACCACCTTCTCGAGGGGATGGACAATAAATGCCGGGCCTACCCAGCGATGCCCGGATGCCATGAATGGATAATAAAGAGAAAGGTTTGGCAGGTGAAGCAAGCGATCTTCGCCATAGCAGACAAAGCCCAACTACGGTTGTCACAAAGAGCCTCCTCAAGGATGTTTTATTCAGCACGAAGTGTTCGCCTCCAGCGACCACAAAATCCGGCCAAATGTCAACGCCGCCACCTACACCAAATGTCAACCCCGACACCTACACCAAATGTCAACCCCGACACCTACACCAAATGTCAACCCCGACACCTACACCAAATGTCAACCCCAACACCTACAGCAAATGTCAACCCCGACACCTACACCAAATGTCAACCCCTACAGGCACAACCTGTAGGCCCATAAGACGGAGGAGCAGAATTAGGCCATCCGGCCCATCGGGGTGGCACGGTTAGCGCCGCTGCCTCACGGCGCCAGGGACCCGGGTTAGATTCTGTCTGTGCGGAGTTTGCACGTTCTCGCCGTCTCTGCGTGGATTTCCTCCGGGTGCTCCGGTTTCCTCCCACAGTCCAAAGATGTGCAGGTTAGGTGGATTGGCCGTGCTAAATTGTCCCTTAGTGTCCAAAGATGTGCAGATTAGGTGGATTGGCCGTGCTAAATTGCCCCTTAGTGTCCAAAGATGTGCAGGTTAGGTGGATTGTCCGTGCTAAATTGTCCCTTAGTGTCCAAAGATGTGCAGGTTAGGTGGATTGGCCGTGCTAAATTGCCCCTTAGTGTCAAAAGATGTGCAGGTTAGGTGGATTGGCCGTGCTAAATTGCCCGTTTGTGACCAAAGATGTGCCGGTTAGGTGGATTGGCCATGCTAAATTGCCCCTTAGTGTCCAAAGATGTGCCGGTTAGGTGGATTGGCCGTGCTAAATTGCCCCTTAGTGTCCAAAGATGTGCAGGTTAGGTGGATTGGCCATGCTAAATTGCCCCTTAGTGTCCAAAGATGTGCCGGTTAGGTGGATTGGCCGTGCTAAATTGCCCCTTAGTGTCCAAAGATGTGCAGGTTAGGTGGATTGGCCGTGCTAAATTGTCCCTTAGTGTCCAAAGATGTGCAGGTTAGGTGGCTTGACCGTGCTAAATTGCCCCTTCGTGTCCAAAGATGTGCAGGTTAGGTGGATTGGCCGTGCTAAATTGCCCCTTAGTGTCCAAAGATGTGCAGGTTAGGTGGATTGGCCGTGCTAAATTGTCCCTTAGTGTCCAAAGATGTGCAGGTAAGATGGATTGGCTGTGCTAAATTGCCCCTTAGTGTCCAAAGATGTGCAGGTTAGGTGGATTGGCCGTGCTAAATTGTCCCTTAGTGTCCAAAGATGTGCAGGTAAGATGGATTGGCTGTGCTAAATTGCCCCTTAGTGTCCAAAGATGTGCAGGTTAGGTGGATTGGCCGTGCAAAATTGCCCCTTAGTGTCCAAAGATGTGCAGGTTAGGTGGATTGGCCGTGCTAAATTGTCCCTTAGTCTCGTAAGAAATGTAGGCTAGGTGGATTGGCCATGCTAAATTGCCCCTTAGTGTCCAAAAGCTTTGGTGGGGTTATGGGGTTACAGGGTGGGGGCATGGGTCTGGGTACGGCACCCTTTCAGAGGGTCGGTGCAGGCTTGATGGGCCGAATGGCTTCCTTCTGCCCTGTCAGGATTCCGCGAGACATCTATGAGTCTACCCCGCCATTCAACGAGAGCGTGACTGGCCTGCTGTGATAATCCTCGACTCCACTTTCCCGCCTTATCCCCGTAACCCTCGATCCCATCACCGAGTAAGGTTCAAGGGAGAGGAATTCAGAGTAAGGTTCAAAGGAGAGGAATTCGGAGTAAGGTTCAAGGGAGAGGAATTCGGAGTAAGGTTGAAGGGAAAGGGATTGTTAGAAAGCTGACTCCGTGGGACCGTCGAACATTCTGAGTCGAGTTGCAGAGTATTCTTAAATGTTGACAATGTCTTCGCTGTAAATTGATCCTTAATCTCTTGATGTCTAATCTTTGACCTGTGCCTGCCACTTCTTAAACCCTCAATCACTGGAAGCAGCTGGTTTCGCTGTAATCTTGGAGGCAATCGACTGTTTCTGTGATGCAGCAGGCGCCCTCCCTTGACCGAATGTGACTATTGGCGCCTCGCAGGGATTTGTGCCGCCTTGGCTGGCTTAGGCGAGGGGACGGAAAATCGCACATCCAGGACTGCCAACGCCCGCGAGGGTAGTGTGGCGACGTGACGGTGCAAACGAGTCAGCGATAGATTACGGGGCGAAAACTGGAGCGAGCAGATTGCAATGGGTGGGATTTAGGCGGGGACGTGCACTTGGGAGCCAGCAAGGACAGGTCAGGAAACTGTCTCGATGAGTCAAGCCAGAAAAGGTCCCCGCCCAGCAGAGACCCTCCCGCCCACCCGTCCGTCCCCGAGTTCTCCCCCAGCGATGACCAACGCAAAGTCGAGGTTGGGCCTGTTCCAGCCCTGTGGACAAAACATGGCGTTCAACAACTTTAGCCAGAGATCTTTCCTCTCCATCTTGCCCACCGTCTCCCCTTTTTGTTTTACGGTTCCCTTCGCTCGCCCCTCAACACAACTATCGCCCTCCCCGGGGCTGGTTTAGCACAGTGGGCTAAACAGCTGGCTTGTAATCCAGAACAAGGCAGCAGCGCGGGTTCAATTCCTGTACCGGCCTCCCCGAACAGGTGCCGGAATGTGGCGACGAGGGTCTTTTCACAGTAACTTCATCGAAGCCGACTTGTGACAATAAGTGATTATTATTATTATAATTAGAGCCACCTGTATCTTGTTCAGTTTTGCTCTGTTCACTCACGCCTCTCCTCCGATTGACACATTCTGCTATCCTGCCCTTTGCCACCATTAGCACCTGCGTCAGTCCTTAATATCTCCATTAATACCCCCCCCCCCATCCCCCACCCCATACACACACTTTTTCTTGTGTCCATCACATAAAGAACAGAGAGCAAAGAAAAGTACAGCACAGGAACAGGCCCTTCGGCCCTCCAACCTGCACCGACCATGCTGCCCGTCTGAACTAAAAACCCCAACCCTGCCGGGGTCCGTATCCCTCTATTCCCCGTCCTATTCATGTATTTGTCAAGACGCCTCTCAGAATTCACCATCGTCCCTGCTTCCACCACCTCCTCCGGCAGCGAGTTCCAGGTTCCCACCACTCTCTGTCTAAAAAATGTCCCTCGTACATCATCCTCTAAACTTTCCCCCTCGCACCTGAAACCTATGCCCCCTAGTAATTGACTCGTCCACCCTGGGATAAAGCCTCTGACTATCCACTCTGTCTATGCCCCTCGTAATCTTGTAGACCTCTATCAGGTCGCCCCTCTACCTCCGTCGTTCCAGTGAGAACAAACCGAGTTTATCGAACCTCTCCTCACAGCTAATGCCCTGCATAGCAGGCAACATCTTTGTCAATCTCTCCTTTACTCCGATTAAGGAGAGGGCTGGACTGGTAACTTAACATTCCGGGGCACAGGGGGCTGGGTTCTCCGTTTCGGAGACTAGGTCCCCATGCCGGCATGAGAACTGTGGTCTTTTAGGCCAGGGAATTTGGCGTCAAAAGGCCCCCGTTAGAACATAGAACATAGAACATAGAAAATACAGCACAGAACAGGCCCTTCGGCTCACGATGTTGTGCCGAACCTTTGTCCTAGATTAATCATAGATTCTCATTGAATTTACAGTGCAGAAGGAGGCCATTCGGCCCTTTGAGTCTGCACCGGCTCTTGGAAAGAGCACCCTACCCAAGGTCAACACCTCCACCCTATCCCCACAACCCAGTAACCCCACCCAACACTAAGGGCAATTGTGGACACTAAGGGCAATTTATCACGGCCAATCCACCTACCCTGCACATCTTTGGACTGTGGGAGGAAACCGGAGCACCCGGAGGAAACCCACGCAGACACGGGGAGGACGGCAGACTCCGCACAGACAGTGACCCAAGCCGGGAATCGAACCCGGGACCCTGGAGCTGTGAAGCAACTGTGCTATCCACAATGCTACCGTGCTGCCCTTAAGAACAAATAAATCTACACTATATCATTTTACCGTAATCCATGTACCTATCCAATAGCTGCTTGAAGGTCCCTAATGTTTCCGACTCAACTACTTCCACAGGCAGTGCATTCCATGCCCCCACTACTCTCTGGGTAAAGAACCTACGTCTGATATCCCTCCTATATCTTCCACCTTTCACCTTAAATTTATGTCCCCTTGTAATGGTGTGTTCCACCCGGGGAAAAAGTCTCTGACTGTCTACTCTATCTATTCCCCTGATCATCTTATAAACCTCTATCAAGTCGCCCCTCATCCTTCTCCGTTCTAATGAGAAAAGGCCTAGCACCCTCAACCTTTCCTCGTAAGACCTACTCTCCATTCCAGGCAACATCCTGGTAAATCTCCTTTGCACCTTTTCCAAAGCTTCCACATCCGTAAGATTGAACTGTTGGAAGAGCTGGGGGAGGGACTCAGCAAAGATGGGAGCGAGAACAGGTGAGGGAGAGGGAAGGAAGCCAGGCCTGCCTGAAATGGAGCAGTTTCCGTTCTGCTGGGGGCTAGGAGGAAGCCATTGTAGACCTCACAGCTCCAGCTGCCGATACGGTTCCCAGCACTTCCGGGTCAGAGGCCGCGCATGTGCGGGGCGATGGCCTCCCGCGGCCCCGCCGTGCTCCATGGCGGACTCAGCCCGCAGACCTGGACCGGCAAAATAGTGCCCCGCATCGGCCGCTCGCCCGACCCGGACCGCCCGCCCACAGTGCCCCCAGCATCAAATGAAGCAGCCCCCGCCCTCCGATCGGCTCTCCCCCGACTGTGGCGGCCCCGGACTAAGTCCGCAGCCGCCGCGCGTGGATCCCGGACGGTGTGAGCACACGTAAGCCACGCCGTCGGCAACTCGGCCGGGCGGGGGCGGAGCATCGCGGGCCGGGCCTCAGGCAATGGCCTCGAGGCGGTGGATACCCGGCACGGCGTACCCCGCCAGCACGCCGATTTTCGGGGGCGGAGAATTTAAAAACCGGCGCCGCTCCCGATTTCGGCGCCAAAATGGATTCTCTGCCCCGTCGCGATTTCGGCGTCGGGGAGCAGAGAATCCCACCCAGGATCTTTGGGCGAGAAAGAGAAGGGGGTAAAAAAGGAGGTGGTCTTGCTCTATTAATTAAGGAATCAATTACTGCGATGGGGAGAGATGATATCTTGGGAGAGATGATATCTTGGAAGAGTCTACAAACGAGGGTTTACGGGGAGAACCGAGCAATACAAAGGAGCAGCCATATCACTGGGAGTGAATTATAGCCCCCCAAAGAGTCAGTGAGAAATAGAGGGGCCGATATGTGGACAATTTACTGAGGTGGGTAAGAATAATAATCAAGTAATTATACGAGGGGATTTCAACTTTCCCCAACGTAAATTGGGATAGTCATAGTGTGAAGGGTTTAGAGGGAGCAGATTTCTTGAAATGTATTCAGGGAACTTTTTTGTTTCAATATGCAGAAGGCCCAACAAGAGATGGAGCAGTGCTGGACCTGGCTCTGGGGAATAAAGCTGGACAATTGTTCAATGTGGCAGTGGGGGAGCAGTTTAGTGATAGCGATCACAACACAGTACGGTTCAAGTGTGTTACGGACAAGGAAAGAGATGACCTGCGAAGGACTGTTTTGGACTGGGGCAAAGCAGGTTTTGCTAAAGTAAGGTGGGACCTGACCAACATTGACTGGGAACAATTTCTAGCGGGAAAATCTACAGCGGAGCAGTGGAGGGCATTCAAAGAAAACAATGAACAATACAGCATGTACCGGTCATGATACCACCCTTGGGCAGCACGGTGACACAGTGATTAGCACTGCTGCCTCACTGCGCCGAGATCCCAGGTTCGATCCCGGCTCTGGGTCACTGTCCTTGAGGAGTTTGTACATTCTCCCCGTGTTTGCGGCGGTTTCACCCCCACAACCCAAAGATGTGCAGGGTAGGTGGATTGGCCACGCTAAATTGTCCCTTAATTGGAAAAAATGAATTGGGTACTCTAAATTTAAAAAAAAACATAAATTTTTTACAAATGATACCACCCTTGGCCAAATCCCTCAGCACTTCCTTGTGCCGTGTCCCTCTATCCCCATCCTATCCATGTGTTTGTCAAGATGCCTTTTGAACGCCGTTAATGTATCTGCTTCCACAGCCTCCCCTGGCAACGCGTTCCAGGCACTCACCACCTTCTGCGTAAAAAACCTGCCTCACACATCTCCTCTAAACTGTGCCCCACGGACCTTAAGCCTCTGCCCCCTGGTGACTGACCCCTCCACCCTGGGAAAGAGTGCCTGCCCATCCACTCTATCCATGCCCCTCATAATCTTTTTTTAAACAAATATTTTTATTCTCCTCCTTTTTCACATTTTCTCCTGCATTTAGACCCATCAACAATAAACAATAATCAGCAAGATATGTCAGTCCCCATAATGACAACGATCCCATCCGCCCACCAACCCCCAAACATCAGCCCGCATGTTTACACAAACAAATGACAAAAAGGAATCAGGGATTACCCAGAGTCACCCTTAATCTACACAGCCCCCCTGTAGAAGCCTGGCTTCTACATCCCCCCCCCCCCCCCCCCCCCCCAACCCTCCCACCCATCCCCACCTCAACTAATGTTCGATGTTATCCAGTTCTTGAAAGTGCACAATAAATAGTGCCCATGAATTGTAGAACCCCTCCGAGCTTCCCCTCAGTTCGAACGTAACCTTCTCAAGGGTCAAGAATTCCAACAGGTCCCCCCGCCACGCCAGGGCACAGGGTGGAGAGGTTGATCTCCAACCTATCAGGATCCGCCTTCGGGCGATCAACGAGGTGAAGGCTATGATATCTGCCTCCGCTCCCGTTTCCAACCCCGGCTGGTCCGACACCCCGAATATGGCCTCCCGGGGACCCGGGTCCAGTTTCACACGCACCACCTTGGAAACTACCCTAAGCACCTCCTGCCAGTACTCCCCTAGCTTTGGACAGGACCAAAACATATGAACGTGATTAGCGCCCCCCCGCCCCGCAATGCTCACACACATCCTCTACTCATTCAAAAAATCGGCTTATCCTCGCCCGCATGAGGTGCGCTCTGTACACCACCTTCAGCTGTATCAGCCCAACCTTGCGCACGAGGTGGAGGCATTCACTCTCCGGAGCACCTCACACCAGACCCCCTCCTCTATAACCTCTCCCAGCTCTTCCTCCCACTTTGCTTTGATCCCTTCCAGTGGTGCCTTATCCTCTTCTAAAACAGCTCCGTACACCACTGACACTGCCCCCTTCTCCAGTCCCCTTGCCGTCAGCACCTCCTCCAGCAATGTGGAGGCCGGTTCCTCTGGGAAGCTCTGTATCTCCTTCTTGGCAAAATCCCGAACCTGCATGTACCAAACACTTCTCCCTGCTCCAACCCATACTTCGCTTCCAGCTCCCTCAATCCTGCAAACCGACCCCGAAGAAACAAATCTTTTAGTGTCTTAATCCCCCTCTCTTCCTATTTCCGAAAACTTCCATCCCACCTCCCTGGCTCAAATGTGGTTCCCCCGAATCGGCATTTCCCTTGACCCTGCCCCCAACCCGAAGTGTTAGCGAAACTGCCTCCAGATTTTCAATGAAGCTATTATTAACGGACTCCCTGAGTATTTCGCCGGAGCTATCGGGAGCGGCGCTGTTGCTAGTGCCTTCAGCCCCGACCCCCTGCACAAACTCTCCTCCATTCTGACCCACTGGGAATCAACCCCTCTGACCCAGCTCCACACCTTCTCCACATTCGTCGCCCAGTAGTAGTACAACAGGTTCGGGAGACCCAAACCCCCTGAACGAGGGCCGCTCTGACTGGTCCCCGGTTGTGGGGCCCATAACCGAATGGCGTTCCTCCGAGGTCCCCGGGGAAAGGGATTGAATCGCAAAGCCTCAAGTGCCTCGGGGACCTGCACATTGGAGAAAGGCTTACTACCTCGCTCTAATGTGCGGATTGGCCAAAAACTGATCCCGCCCATTGGGTCTCCCGGCTTTCACTGGCCATGCTGCGCGGGGGTGAGATGTTTTTCTGGTGCAGCGTGGCTGGAAGATCATGGCCAAACAGTTTTGTAATAAGGTGCAATTGCCCATAAAGAACTATGTGGCATTTAATCAAAACAGGGAGGTACCTACGGCCATGTTCTGAGAGGCATTGAAGGCGGTGGTCCGGGGGTGGGGGGATGATTTATTTTAAGGCCCACAGGAAGAGAGGCGGAGGTTGCTGGAGGATATTGTGGGGGTAAACCGCAGATACTCGCCGTCCCTGACTAGGGAGCTCTCGGCGAGGATGAAAGAACTGCAAGGACAGTTCGACTGATTGACAACGGGAAAGGCAAGTGGGTCAGCTTCGTAGGGTTAGGGGCATGGTGCATGGTGATAAGGCTAGCAGGTGGGCGGGGGGTGGGGGGGGGGGGCGGACACGGCTATATGAGGTGCTTTCTGGGTGGATCAGTATCCCCAGAGATGGCGGGAGGAAAGGTGGCAAGCATTGAAGGAGCCATTGGGGTTGCCGGAGATAGTGGAGGGGGTGGGGCTGATGCAGTCGGGGAAGGCGCTAGAGCCCGATAGCTTCCCGGTCACACATTTTATACACAATTCTCTTGGGGAAATTGGCCCATACCTCCTGAGAATGTTCAACGAGGCACTGGAGAAGGGAGAATTGCAGGGTACGTTGGCGCAGGCCTCTATTTCTTTCATTTCAAAGTAAGATACGGATCCACTAGAGTGTGGGGGTCATACAGGCCCATTTCATTGCGAAAGAGGACAGGAAGATTCTGCCCAAGTTGATGCCAAGGTGGTTGGAGGGATGTTTCCCGTTTGCCCTTGGGAAATACATTGACAGCCCGGTAAGTGGCATCGTCGTTGAAGATCGAAAATCAGCTACCAAAGCACTTTGGCTAGGTGTCAGTAAAGCGTTACAAACTATCTATAACTATTGCGTTTGAGGATGGCTTTTGTAACCTAACCTTGTTGGAGTTCGGAATAAAATATATATTTTGTAAAAGATTTTTTTTTAAAGAGTTACTTAGTGTTGTATTCGTTGGGGGTTGTATTTGAATTGATGGTTGCTAAGATGTTCACTGTATGTTTTAAAAAGGTTAACTTGAGTTCATAGAAAAAACATTGTTTTGCTTTAAGAAATACTTTTCCATTTCTGCTGTCCCACAGCTGTAGAGTGGGCCGTGTGCTCCCCAGACCACAATCTATTAAAAGTTGTGGGTCAGGTGGACTCCATGATACACTTTGGGGTTCTCGAAACCCTGGCCCGTAACAGTCCACAATATATTTTGGTGTTTTCTAAATGAAATGAAACATGAAATGAAAATCGCTTATTGTCACAAGTAGGCTTCAAATGAAGTTACTGTGAAAAGCCCCTAGTCCCCACATTCCGGCGCCTGTTCGGGGAGGCCGGTACGGGAATTGAACCTGCGCTGCTGGCCTGCCTTGGTCTGCTATCAAAGCCAGCGATTTAGCCCTGTGCTAAACCAGCCCCACCCTGGCCCATAACAAGGCAGCACGGTAGCATTGTGGATAGCATAATTGCTTCACAGCTCCAGGGTCCCAGGTTCAACTCCGGCTTGGGTCACTGTCTGTGCGGAGTCTGCACATCCTCCCCGTGTGTGCGTGGGTTTCCTCCGGGTGCTCCGGTTTCCTCCCACAGTCCAAAGATGTGCACGTTAGGTGGATTGGCCGTGATAAATTGCCCTTAGTGTTGAGTGGGGTTACTGGGTTATGGGGATGGGGTGGAGGTGTTGACCTTGGGTAGGGTGCTCTTTCTAAGAGCCGGTGCAGACTCAATGGGCCGAATGGCCTCCTTCTGCACTGTAAATTCTATGATAAGATGGATCCAAAACTGGCTTAGTAACAGGACACAAAGGGTGGCGGTAGAAGCTGTTTGGGGAACTGGAGGGCGATATCCAGCGGAGTAGCACAGGGTTCAGTGCTAGGTCCCCCATTGTTCGTTATATATTTATGTATATATAAATGATGTAGATGAGAACGTGGGGAGAATCATACGTAAATTTGCAGATGACACCAAGATTGGCAGGGTGGTTAACAGTGAAGAAGAGGGTCGAAGGTTACAGGAAGATATTGACGGGGTGATCAGATGGGCAGGGCAGTGGCAGACAGTGTTTAACCCTGAAAAGTTCGAGACGATGCACTTTGGAAGAAGAAAGAGGACAAGGGAGTATGTAATGAATGGCAGGACACTAGGAAGCTCAGAGGAACAGGTGGATCTTGGGGAACTTGTCCACACATCCCTGAAGGGGGCAGAGCAAGTGAATAGGGTGGTGAAGGAGGCATATGGGACACTTGCCTTTATTAGCCATGGCATAGGTTATAAGAGCAAGGAGGTTATGTTGGAGCTGTGCAGAACGTTGCTTAGGTCACAGCTGGAGTACTGTGTGCAGTTCTGGTCACCGCGCTATCGGAAGGATGTGATTGCACTGGAGGGGGTGCAGAGGAGATTCACCAGGATGTCGCCTGGGAAGTGTCTGAGCTATAAGGAGAGACTGGATAGGCTCGGATTGTGTTCTTTGGAGCAGAGAAGGCTGAGAGGGAGATATGATTGAGGTGTCTAAGATTGTGAGGGGTAAATAGGGCAGCACGGCAGTTAGCACAGTTGCTTCACAGCTCCAGGGTCCCAGGTTCGATTCCCGGCTTGGGTCACTGTCTGTGCGGAGTCTGCACGTTCTCCCCGTGTCTGCGTGGGTTTCCTCCAATTTCCTCCCACAGTCCAAAGATGTGCGGGTTATGTGGTTTGGCCGCGATAAATAGTGTCCAAAAAGGTTAGGAGGGGTTACTGGGTCAGGGTGGAGATGTGGGCTTGGGTAGGGTGCTCTTTCCAAGGGCTGTTGCAGACTCGATGGGCTGAATGGCCTCCTTCTGCACTGTAAATTCTATCTGTCCTGGTGCCGTTGCTGACTCGATGGGCCGAATGGCCTCCTTCTGCACTGTAAATTCTATGAATCTGTGATTCCATGAGCGGCCAATCACAAGGGGGCGGAGTTTTAGGGTGAGGTGCAGGAGATACCGAGGGGTTTTGAGATAAACAATTTCAACTCGGGGCCGGGCAGGGAGGGGGGGGGGATCTGGAACGCACGGCCTGGGAAGGTCGTGGAGCCTGGGAACCATGCGACCTTTAAAAAGCACTTAGATGAACAGTTGAAACATCGTCACATCAAGGATAGGGGACAAGTGCCGGCAAGTGGGATTAGCGCGAGGTGCAGGGTTGTTGCTGTTGGCGCAGACTCGATGGGACGAAGGGCCTTTTCTGCCCTGTATGACTCTATCCTTGAATGTTTGGCCTGTGACCCCCGCCCCACTATCCAACTGTACCATCCATCGCATTTCTATCCACTTTTCAGCTGTATGGGGGTGGGTCACACTGGACCCGAATCGGCCAATAAATGCCGTTACGTCCAGCCGGAGACCCTCCCCCCCCACAGGCCATAGATGATTTGTCCCGAAAACGGGTCTGAAAGAATCTGGAGAGAGACTTTTCGAGCAAAGAGCTGAAGGCCAACTGCAGGGCGTTTTCAGGGAGCTTCAATTGACGACCCTTGACCTGCCGCCAATCTTACATCCTACACAAACCTGCCTTTGCACGAAACATTGCTGTCTGTGTCCCTACACGCCAACCTGTCCATCATCCATCATGGCCCTGGCGTCGGCTGCCTTGTTTTCAAATCCCGGGGAGATTGGCTGAGGGGGCTGAAAAACTCTGCCTGCTACAGCCCTGGCTCTTCCTATTAATTACATCATCCCCGACCCACTCAAATCCCATGGTCTACTTGCTCATGTTTAAACGCAATCTGCTGGGATCCTCCGCTTCGCCGGCAGCGCACCACACCCGCCGGTTTCCCGACGGCGTGAGGTGGCCACGATGGGAAACCCCCATTGGCCGGCTGTGGGAACGGAGAATACCGCTGCCGATGGGGCCGCGACGCGCTGGAAAACGGGGCTGGCGGGACGGAGCATCCCGCTCAATGTTTCTAATTATCTATGCCCTGAGAATCCCCAGAAATCAGAACAAAAGCCCCATAGCACAGGGCTAAATCGCTGGCTTTGAAAGCAGACCAAGGCAGGCCAGCAGCACGGTTCGATTCCTGTAACAGCCTCCCCGAACAGGCGCCGGAATGTGGCGACTAGGGGCTTTTCACAGTAACTTCATTTGAAGCCTACTTGTGACAATAAGCGATTTTCATTTCATTCCATTTTTTCATTAGTTCTCTCTTTGTCAATATATACATACTGGAAAGAAGGATGATCTCACTTTTATGACATCGTAATTGCGCATTCTGCAGCCACAAAGTCTGGCTGTCTTTCAAAACCAGGATTTTCTTTCAAATGTTACTCCAGCAGACGCATACACGCCTTAGCCCATGATTCCAACAGCGCTACTGCAACTCTGACCGTCGTCTCTGTAATCTCAAGCCCCTACAACCCTCCGGAATCTCAGCGTTCCTCCAGTTCTGGCCTCCTGTTCATTCCTCGTTTTCTTTTCCAACTCTCCGACGTTGGCGGCCGTGCCTTCAGCTGCCTTCGGGGGGGGGGGGTCCTACACCCTCGAATTCCATCCCTAAACGACACGAAGATTGGTGGAGTTGTAGATTGTGTCGAGGGCCTGTTGCAGGTTACAACAGGACATTGACAATTTGCAGAGCTGGGTTGAGACGTGGCAGATGGAGTTCAACCTTGATAAATGTGAAGCGATTCATTTTGGAAGGTCGAATTTGAATGCTGAATACAGGGTTAAAGGCAGGATTCTTGGAAGTGTGGAGGAACAGAGGGATCTTGGGGTCCACGTACATAGATCCCTCAAAGTTGCCACCCAGGTTGATAGGGTTGTTAAGAAGGCGTATGGTGTGTTGGCTTTCATTAACAGGGGGCTTGAGTTTTAGAGCTGCGAGGTTTTACTGCAGCTTTATAAAACCCTGGTTAAACCACACTTGGAATATTGTGTCCAGTTCTGGTCGCCTCATTATAGAAAGGATGTGGATGCTTTGGAGAGGGTGCAGAGGAGATTTACCAGGATGCTGCCTGGACTGGAGGGCATGTCTTATGAAGAAAGGTTGAGGGAGCTAGGGTTTTTCTCACTGGAGCGAAGAAGGCAGAGAGGTGACTTGATAGAGGTGTACAAGGTGATGAGAGGCATGGATAGAGTGGACAGCCAGAGACTTTTCCCCGGGGCGGAAATGGCTGTCACGAGGGGACAAATCCTGTTTGAGAAGCCAACTGAAAGGCACTGTGGGGCAGCGTCTACCTTGACCACTGTCAAAGTTCAAGTGGTTGGAGTGATGCGCCACACACGCGCGCGCACACTCGCGCACTCTGCGAGACTTGAGCTGCAAAGCGGAAGATGGTCTGGAGGTACAAGTAGCAGGAAAACGCGAGGGAGGACTTGATCCTTCAGACTTCAGGCCGATTCAAAGAACAAAGAGAACAAAGAACAATACAGCACAGGGAACAGGCCCTTCGGCCCTCCAGGCCTGTACTGGGCATGATACCCACCTTGGCCAAAACCCTCAGCACTTTCAAAAAGACCAAAGAATCATAGAATCATTAATCCACAGTGCAGAAGGAGGCCATTCGGCCCATCGATTCTGCACCGGCCCTTGTAAAGAGCACCCCACTTAAGCCCAGACTTCCAACCTATCCCCGTAATCCAGTAACCCCACCTAACCTTTTATTTTTTGAACATGAAGGGCAATTTAACATGGCCAATCCACCTAAATAGCACAGTGGTTAACACAGTTGCTTCACAGCTCCAGGGTCCCAGGTTCGATTCCCGGCTGGGTCACTGTCTGTGCGGAGTCTCCCCGTGTCTGCGTGGGTTTCCTCCGGGTGCTCCGGATTCCTCCCACAGTCCAAAGACGTGCGGGTTAGGTGGATTGGCCACGCTAAACTGCCCTTAGTGTCCAAAAAGGTTAAGTGGGGGTTACGGGGATAGGGTAGATGCGTGGGCTTGAGTAGGGCGCTCTTTGTAAGGGCCGGTGCAGACTCGATGGGCCGAATGGCCTCCTTTTGTACTGTAAATTCTACGATTCTGTACTGCTCATCTTTGGACAGTGGGAGGAAACCGGAGCACCCGGAGGAAACCCACGCAGACACGGGGAGGAGAACGTGCAGACTCCGCACAGACAGTGACCCCAAGCTGGGATTCGAACCTGGGACTCTGGCGCTGTGAAGCCACAGTGCTAACCACTGTTCTACCATGCTGCCCAATAGCCATCCAATTCCTGGGATGAAGGGGAGGAATGTTGAGCGGGGTTGTGACCTGTATCCGTTGGAGTTTCGAACAACGAGAGGGGATTTTATTACGTTACGGTATTCGGACCCCACCCCCAATTTATATCGGGAAACCAGACGAGGAACCTCAACAATCTTTCCATTGGTGAAGCTGTGAGGAAAGGACACTTCGCCCCCATGAGCGATTCCACTGACAACCCTTTTATATTAAAATAAACTTTATTATCAACCCAGGAATGACCCCATTAACATCCGAGGGAAGAAACAGCTTTTCAATTAACTGTTACACGGTTCTTACAAAGGAATGGAGACAGGGCTCAAAGCTTATTTTCCCAGCTGCTCCCTTTCAATTGAGCAAAATCCACACAGGCATACACACTCCCACACACACACACACAGCTCAAATGCCACTTATTGATGAAGTTAACACTGAGTGGCTTACAGATTTATTCACAAAGTCCTTGGGAGAGAAGCTTTCAGACGTCCGTCTGAGGAACTCTCCTCCTTTCCTCGGAATTCACAGCAGAGCTCGCAAAACTGAAACCAAAACGACAGACACGGGGCAGGGCTGAAAACGAAACTAAAAACGACAGACACAGGGCAGGGCTGAAAACAAAACTAGAAACAACAGATACAGGGCAGGGCTGAAAACAAAACTAGAAACAACAGATACAGGGCAGGGCTGAAAATGAAACTAAACACAACAGACACAGGGCAGGGCTGAAAACAAAACTAGAAACAACAGACACGGGGCAGGGCTGAAAATGAAACTAAAAAACCATGGGCACGGGGTAGGGCTGAAAACAAAACTAAAAACAACGGACACGGGGCAGGGCTGAAAACGAAACGAAAAACAACGGACACGGGGCAGGACTGAAAATGAAACTAAAAACAACAGAAACTGGGCAGGGCATAAAACAAAACTAAAAATAGACCCTGCCCTTCCCAGAAGTGACATCACAGCCTGCCTAGCTGTTAACCCCTTACTCACAGCTTACCGGGGCTGGGGGGGGGGGGGGGCACAGTTGCAAAATAAGGGGTCTCCCATTTAAGATGGAGATGGGGAGATATGATTTTCTCTGGGAGGGGCGATGGCCTGTGGGACCCACTTCCCCAGAGAGCGGCGGATGGTGGGTCACTGAACATATTCACAATTGAGTCTGATGGATTCTTGATTGGCGAGAGAGTCAATCTTATTTGGGGCGGTGGGGGAGGGCAGAGAGGAGAGTAACGTTTTGGCCAAAGTCAGGTCGACCATTAGCTTACCAAACGGCGGAGCAGGCATGTGAGGGCGGAATTTGCTACCCCCACCCGTAATTCGAACAAATCTCCCTGGTCTCCCAGTTCGGATCCGTTTGGACTAAACATGGGAGAAAGCATTTGTCCCCTCGAATCTGCTACACCATTGAATAAGATTGTTGACAATCTTCTATCTCAACTCCACTAGTCCACCACATGGTGATCATCTATCAGGCCCTGCATGTCGGTAAAATGTTGTCAATTGTTCATGCACGAGCGTGCGGGTGTCACTGGCCAGGCCAACATTTAATGCCCACCCCTAATTGCCCTTGAGGGGGTGGTGTCAATGCCTTGACCACTCGGAGGCAAGCAGCCTGCTTAAATCTCAAATAACACCCGGCACTTAACTGTCCATCACCATCAACTGGTGCAATCTCTATGGCAATGCCTCTCCCAGTTAGAGCCCGACCAATCAGCGTTCTCTTCTCGCGCAGCGCAAATTTGTTGTTTCCCCCGGCTTGCAAAATGTCCCGACGAGTCCGAGATGGAAAGTTCCGACAAAAAAAATAATAACTTCATTCAGCAACGCTCAAGTTCCGAGCTAACGGATGACGATCAATAGAGTGATCATTTTTCTGATTAAAGACATGTGCCGTTGAAGCTTTCCATCCTGCACGCGTCAGAACAATTCGCAAGAATTCCAAATGGCGAAGAGAACAACAATTCCTAATTGATGAGAGGAGAGTGCTGATCAGTTGGCAAGTGGATTCCAATTGGGGGAGGCCGTGACCTGGAGGATGCACCAGTATAATTATCGCAGCTAACGGTAATAGTGTCCGGAGGTCGTTAATAGACATCTCCGACTGTTTTGCCTCTGCTGTCTGAGTGTGGGAGCGCAGTCTCTTTCCCGCAGTTGCATGTATCCCACCTGAAGCCTTCCTTGACTTACGGGCATTGGTATTCAGAGGGAGCCTGTCCAGCTCACGGCCACGTGCTCCAATCGCACCTCTTGCCCGAAACCGGAAACCCTGAGCTGCAGAAAGAGACCATTCGGCCCATCGAGTCTGCACCGACCCTCCAAAAGAGCACCATACCTAGTCCTACCCTATCCCCGCAACCTCACCCAACCTTTGGACACTCAGGGGCAATTTAGCACGGCCAATCCACCTAACCTGCACATCTTTGGACACTAAGGGACAATTTATCACAGCCAATCCGCCTAACCCGCACATCTTTGGACTGTGGGAGGAAACAGGAGCACCCGGAGGAAACCCACGCAGACACGGGGGGGAGAACGTGCAGACTCCGCACAGACAGTGACCCAAGGCAGGAATCGAACCTGGGACCCCGGCTCCGTGAGGTAGCAAAGTAGCATAGTGGTTAGCACAGTTGCTTCACAGATCCAGGGTCCCAGGTTCGATTCCCGGCTTGGGTCACTGTCTGTGCGGAGTCTGCACGTTCTCCCCGTGTGTGCGTGGGTTCCCTCCGGGCGCTCCGATTTCCTCCCACAGTCCCAAGACGTGCGGGTTAATGGATTGGCCGTGCTAAATTGCCCCTTAGTGTCCAAAACATGTTAAGTGGGAGATACTGGGTTACGGGGGAAGGGGAGATACGTGGGCTTCAGTAGGGTGCTCTCTATAAGGTGCAGACTCGATGGGCTGAATGGCCTCCTTCTGCACTATAAGTTCTAAGAGGCAGCCGTGCTAACCATCGAGCCGCCCGCACCTCAGAGGCGTGCCACCCTCGGAGCGATCGGACATCGGAGGAAGGTCACCCAAAGCGTCGGGAGGGTGCACGACATCTCAGCGTCTCGGAGCGGGAGAATGGGAGTCCTCTGCGGCGGGGACAAGCGAGGGTTTGGAGGGTCAGCCTCCCTGAGGAGGTTGAAAGAGACGCATCCTCGACCGCCTGAACTGGCTGTCGCTATCTCTGCTGGCTGGCTAATAGACAATTCAAAGTGTGTGACAGACAATCTCCGAAAGCTATGTTTTCAGAGGATTAGCGTATCTCCTGAGCCAAGGTACAGCATTGAGAAAAGCAGATCATTTTGCCGGCTAAATCCAGTCTAAACAATAGCCTTTGATGCATAGTAATATTTCAACCACCCGAACGCTGATATACATGTATTTGTCAACAGTTTGAAAGGCATCACATTCCCCAAGCAGCCGGAATATAAATATAAAGTGAAAGAAATAAAGGCTGAATCGCAAACAGCTCAGATGAAAAATCACCTCCGCGTGCTCACTTGGGGATAATTCTGTATCAGCGAAACGGTGCTATTTGTCCAGCCTTTCTTTAAGCTAACAGTGCCCTGGCCCCTCGACAGAACTGGAGACAACATCACCGTTGTTTTAGAGTCATGTAGCAAACGTAGGCCCATCGGCCCCTCGAGCCGGCCCCGCCAGTCGGTACGACCGTGGGTGAGCTGGGGCCTTGACTACATTTGCCCCGACGCCCGCGCCCCATTTCCCAAAATTCCCACCCCCCCCGCACCGAGAGAATTGAACATCTGTCTATCCCGCAGCTTTAGATACGTTCAACGGTGCACCAGCCCCAACCCTCCTCCATCTCGGTCCCCAAAATGGCCGACCCCTTCCCCGAGTGAAGAGATTTCTCCTCATCCCGGTCCCCAAAATGGCCGACTCTATCCTCCCTGAGTGAAGAAATTTCTCCTCATCTCGGTCCCCAAATGGCCAACCCCATCCCCGAGTGAAGAGATTTCTCCTTATCCCGGTCCCCAAAATGGCTAACTCTATCCTCCCCGAGTGAAGAAATTTCTCCTCATCTCGGTCCCCAAATTGGCCGACTCCTTTCCCCGAGCGAAGAAATTTCTCCTCATCTCAGTCCCCAAAATGGCCGACTTCTTCCCCCGAGTGAAGGAATTTCTCCTCATCTCGGTCCCAAATGGCCAACTCCTTCCCCGAGTCAAGAGATTTCTCCTCATCCCGGTCCCCAAAATGGCCAACTCTATCCTCCCCGAGTGAAGAAATTTCTCCTCATCTCAGTCCCCAAAATGGCCGACTCCTTCCGAGTGAAGAAATTTCTCTTCGATCTCGGTCCCCAAAATGGCCGACTCCTTCTCCCGAGTGAAGAAATTTCTCTTCGATCTCGGTCCCCAAATGGCCGACTCTTTCCCCGAGTGAAGAAATTTCTACTCATCCCAGTCCCCAAAATGGCCGACTCCTTCGCCGAGTGCCGAAATTTCCGGCTGTTCACGGCGACGGGATCTTCCGGTCTCGCTGATGGCGCACCCCTGCCGCGTGTTTCACGTTGTGAGGGGTACATTCGACGGTAAAACTGTTGATAACGGCAGGACCAGACGATCCCACCACCGGCCAATGGGAGGTCACTTCCCTCCGCCACGAAACACGTGGCAGGATGCGTGGTAAATCCTGCCCTTTCTGTCATCCTCACATTTTGCCTTCCCACCTATATTTGTATCATCCGCAAACGTGGCAACGGTGCATTCACTTCCCTCGTCCAAGCCATTAACATATATTGTAAGTAATTGTGGCCCCAGCATTGATCCCTATGGCCCTCCACCAGTTACAGTTGTCATCCTGAAAATGCTCGTCTCATCCCAACTCCCTAACGTTAGCCAATCCTCTACCCGTGCTAATATACTATCCCCAACACCCTGGGCTCTTATCTCATTAAGTAGCCTTTTGTGCTTTACCTTATCAAGCACATTGTGGAAAGCCGGGTCTATCACATCTACTGGTTCTCCTTTATCTATCCTGCTCATTCGAATTATCTGGAGATCAAGTTGGATCCCAATGCAGGGTTAGAGAAACAGCGTTGGGCGGACTCAAATGGGGAAGTGTTTGGCCTCAATGGATCTTGACATTCCAGGGGAACCGGAGTCGTCAGAAGTGGGCTTGGCGCAAGAGTGGCGCGTGGGGGTCCTCACCCCCCCCCCTTAAGTTAATCTCGAAGCGATTCGGCCTCCACCACGCCCAGTGGCAGCGAGTACCATACTCTCTCCGCTCTCTGCAAAGGGTGCGCGACAATGTTGAGCGGTGAGTAACGCAAGGGATTCCAGGGCTGCAGAGGGCCAGCAGGGACTCAGCGGGCCAAATGGTCACCTTTGCGTTGGGAACGCAGGTGGGCGAATATCACAGAAAACAGGTCGTTCACATTCTTTGGTGTGTCACACTTATTTAGGATGAAAACTTTCAATTCTCCACCTTCCCTGACTGAGATAAAGGCCCCAAAGATACAGGGGCAATTCTTAGCCCGGCCGATCCGCCTAACCTGCTCATCTTTTGGACTGCGGGAGGAAACCGGAGCACCCGGAGGAAACCCGCGCAGACACGGGGAGAACGTGCATACTCCACATGGACAGTCACCCGAGGTGGGAATCAAACCCGGGACCCTGACGCCGTGAGGCAGCCGGGGAGTTCTTGGTCATTCATGGCACCAGGCCCATGGAGGGGTGGGGAAAGGGGGCGCACTCAATGGGAACCCCCCCATTTACAGCGGCAGAACAGAAAGATCCATATGCCCAGAAGACATAGGAGCAGTATTAGGCCACTCAAATTTCGAAGAATATGGCGTGAGCTGATTGAAACGTACACCATTCATGTGTGGGGGGGAGGGAGGACTGGTTGGATCGATCGGAAATACCCCATGGCTGGTGAGTCTGGACCCAGGGGGCAAAATCTCAGAACAAGGGGTAGGCCATTCGAGACTGAGATGAGGAGGGGAAACTACACTACGAAAGGAAGCTTGCAGGGAACATAAAGACTTGACAGGAAGAGTTTCAACAGATATGTGAAGAGAAAGAGATTGGGAAAGAGAAATGTAGGCCCCCTGCAGACAGAAACAGGGGAATGCATAATAAGGGACAAAGAAATGGCTGAGCAATTGAATACATACTTTGGTTCTGTCTTCACAAAGGAGGACACAAATCAGGGGCGGGATTCTCTCCGACCCGGCAGGGCGGGGGGTCCCGACGGGATGGAGTGGCGTGAACCACTCCGGCGTTGGGCCGCCCCAAAGGTGCGTTGGGCCCGCCCCGGAGTGGTTGGCGCCCCGCCGGCTGGCGTGGAAAGCGTTTGGCGCCACGCCAGCCGGGGCCGGCGGGAGTCCGCGCATGCGTGGGAGCGTCAGCGGCTGCTGTTGTCATCCACGTGCATGGGCAGGGGGGGGGGGGGCACCTACGCGTCGGCCATCGCGAAGACCTACACGGCCGACGCGTAGTAAAAGAGTGCCCCCACGGCACAGGCCCGCCCGCGGTTCGGCGGGCCCTGATCGCGGGCCCAGGCCACCGTGGGAGCACCCCCCCGGGGCCAGATCGCCCCCAGGACCCCGGAGCCCGGCCCGCGCCGCCTGGTCCCGCCGGTAAGGGACCAGGTTCAATTCACGCCGACGGGACCGGCATAGCAGCAGCGGGACTTCGGACCATCGCGGGCCGGAGAATCGCCGGGTGGGGAGGGGGGGGTGGGGGCGCCGTCCGGCGCGGCACGATTCCCACCTCCACCGAATCTCCAGTGCCAGAGAATTCGGCAGCCGGCGGGGGCGGGATTCGCGCCCCCCCCCGGGCGATTCTCCGACCCGGCGGGGGGGGTCAGAGAATCCCGCCCCTGATCCCAGAAATGTTGGAGAATGAAAGGTTTAGTGAGAGGGAAGAACTGAGTGCGATCAACATTAGTAGAGAAATGCTGGGAAAACTGATGGGATTGAAGGTGGATAAATCCCCAGGGCCTGAGAATCTGCATTTCAGAGTGCTGAAGGAGGTGGCTCTGGGAATAGTGGACGCATTGGTGGTCATCTTCCGGGATTCTATAGACTCTGGAACTGTCCCTGCAGATTAGAGGGTAGCTCACGTCACTCCGATATTCAAAAAGGGAGGTAGAGAGAAATTCTACATCAGTAGGCCTAACATCGGTAGTGGGGAAAATGCTTGAATCCATTATCAAGGATTTTATAGCGGATCATTTAGAAAGCAGTGGCAGGATCAGTCAGAGTCAGCATGGATTTATGAAGGAAAAATCATGCTTGACAAATCTGTTGGAATTCTTTGAAGAGGTGACCAGTACAGTCGACGAGGGGGAGCCAGTCGATGTGGTATATTTGGACTTTCAGAAAGCGTTTGACAAAGTCCCGCATAAGAGATTATTGTGCAGAATTAAAGCGCATGGGATCGGGGGAAATGTATTGAGGTGGATAGAAAACTGGTTGGCGGAAAGGAAACAGAGTAGGGATTAATGGGTCCTTTTCAAATTGGCAGGTAGTAACAAGTGGGGTACCACAGGGATCGGTGCTGTGCGGGGGGCGGGGGATGCAGACTCCTGCACGGACAGTGATCCAAGCTGGGAATCTAAGGTTCAAGCGGGGCTGCTTTCTCCCCGGATGGTGTTACTTTCCCGATCGCTGTCGGCGCTCTGGCTGCGGGCCCCCCCCCTCGTTGCTTGGATGGGGGGGGGGGGGTGCTGCAAGGCACGGGAGGAGCCACGAACCCCCTCCCCCACCCACAACCCCATCCCACCTCCCCTGGGAAGAGCTCGACGCCAGACTCTCTGGGCCATCCTCCAACTTGGAAATTGGGCCGACGTCCTGGGCCATCGTGGGCTGGAGGGGCTGAACGGCCGCAAGCTGTGCTGTGGTGTCTCCGCAGCTTTGAAAACCTGGGAGCAGAGAAGGCAGCACCGGCCTGCTCACACAGCGGCTGCTTATTTACTTGCCCCAAGAGGGAGGCGACTCGAGAAGCAATTAGTGGCGAAGAAATGCGCGACCTCTGGAGTTTGCGAGGAAGCGTACAAATGCAATTCCCGAGTCTGAAACGGTTTCTGTTCGTGGTCTATTTTTGCTCAAATGCTTCTGGAGTCAGTGCCGTAGTTGGGTTCAAACCTCACGCCCACGCGCTGAGTCACACAATTAGGTGTGAAAAGCATTTTAATCCTCCTGCTGAAGGAACGGGAAGTGCGGGAGGGGGAGGTGAGGAGAACGGAGGGGGGGTGGGGCGGCGGGGAGGGGGGGGGGCGGACGAGGAGAGATGTTTCACAAACGACTGACTGATGGGCCTTTAAAATATCGCTGACTTACCCCTCTCCTCACATTCTCCCCCACCCGCCATGGGAGCGAGTCCCACATTCTCCCCACTTCCCCACAGGAGTGAGTCCCACATTCTTCCCCCACTCCCCGTGGGAGCGAGTCTCACATTCTCCCCCACTCCCCATGGGAGCGAGTTTCACATTCACCCCCACTCCCTGTGGGAGCGAGTTCCACATTCTCCCCCACTCCCTGTGGGAGCGAGTCCCACATTCACTCCCACTCCCCGTGGGAGCGGGTCCCTCATTCTCCCCCACTCCCCGTGGGAGCGAGTCCCACATTCACTCCACTCCCTGTGGGAGCGAGTCTCACATTCTCCCCCACTCCCCGTGGGAGCGAGTCTCACATTCTCCTCCCGTGCCTTGCAGCACCCCTGCCCCCCCTCCCCCCAACCCCCGTCCAAGCAACGAGGGGGGAGGGTCCGCAGCCAGAGCGCCGACAGCAATCGGGAAACGTGACACCATCCGGGGAGAAAGCAGCCCCGCTTGAACCTTAGATTCCCGGCTTGGGTCACTGTCCGTGCGGGAGTCTGCACGTCCCCCCACCCCCCGTGTCTGCGTGGGGGGGGGGGGCTCCATATTTCTGCCAAAACATCCCGGAAGACGTGCCCGCCGGGTGAATCGGACATTCCGAATTCCCCCTCCGTGTACCCGGAGTGTGGCGACGAGGGGATTTTCACCATCACTCCATTGCAGCATTCATGTCAGCCTACTTGTGCCGCTAATAAAGATCGTTGTCACGCTTATTAGACGGCAGCGGCCGCCCACCTCCCTTGAACGAGCAAGGCAGAGAAACCAGCCTGGGATGGCGAGCTCGAGTGGCCAAACCCTTTCCGTGCGCACAGACAGCTCCGAAAGCCTTCGGAATGGATTGATACGCTCTGGGCCCACTGCTAATTGTTCTCTTAGTGTGGAAATGAGACTCCGCTCAGCCACAGTCGGAATCTCAATTATGCAACAACACATGAATATTCAGGGGGCAGACGCACAGGCGAGGGAGCTAAGCAGGGCCCTCGGTCGCTAATAAACAGGACTCTCAGTTTTCCTCTGGACCGTATCGCTGATATAATTAACTGTTATGGTCTAGTGTCACCGATTAAAACTGGTGGAGAAAAAAACCCACTCGGTATTGAATTTCACACAGGATCGAGGAAGGAAGGGATAATAATCTTTATTAGTATCACAAGTAGGCTTTCATTAACACTGCAATGAGGGTACTGTGAAAATCCCCTCGTCGCCACATTCTGGCGCCTGTTCGGGTACAGGGAGGGAGAATTCAGAATGTCCACTTCACGTCACAAACACGTCTTTCGGGACTTTGGGGGAGGAAACCGGAGCACCCGGAGGAAACCCACGCAGACGCGGGGGAGAACGTGCAGACTCTACACAGACAGTCACCCAAGCCTGGTGTCATGTGAGTGTACCTTTCAGAAATGGTTGTTTATAAATGGGTGTGTATATAAATATCTGTAGTGAGAGTACCTTTAAGAAATGGGTGTTTATAAATGGGTGTGTATATAAATATCTGTCGTGAGAGTACCTTTAAGAAATGGGTGTTTATTACTGCAGTGATGTCAGAGAGTGGGTGGAGCTGGGCTGTCTGTCAGCTTTTTACTTTCGTTTTAGGCGGTTTGCTGCAGGGTGTGTTTTAGTTTGGTTTTCAGTGTTGGAGCTGAAGCCAGACAGAGCAGGTATACTGCTGTTCTCTCTGCCATCAAAAGACTATCTCTTGATCATTTGGTGAATTCAGAATTATAAATGTTGTCAGTAGTGAATGTAAACCTGATGTGCTTCTGTTAAAAGGTGTTTCTTGGGTCTTCTGGATGTTGCTTGGGAAGTTATTAAAGATTACTTAGTGTTGTATTCATTGGGGGTTGTATTTGAATTGATGGTTGCTAAGATGTTCACTGTATGTTTTAAAAAGGTTAACTTGAGTTCATATAATAAACATTGTGTTGCTTTAAAAAATACTTTTCCATTTCTGCTGTCCCACACCTGTAGAGTGGGCCGTGTGCTCCCCATACCACAATCTAGTAAAAGTTGTGGGTCAGGTGAACTCCATGATACACTTTGGGGTTCTCGAAACCCTGGCCCATAACACCGGGAATCGAACCTGGGACCCTGGAGCTGTGAAGCGACAGTGCTAATCGCTGTGGAAGCGACACTCTTTGATTATTCGGCACGGTAGCACAGTGGTTAGCACAATTGCTTCAAAGCTCCAGGGTCTCAGGTTCGGTTCCCGGCCAGGGTGACTGTCTGTGCGGGGTCTGCGCGTTCTCCCCCAGTGTCTGCGTGGGTTTCCTCCGGGTGCTCCGGTTTCCTCCCACAGTCCAAAGATGTGCAGGTTAGGTGGATTGGTCGTGCTAAATTGCCCCTTCGTGTCCAAAATCTCCTTTTGTGTTGGGTGGGGTTACTGGGTTACGGGGATAGGGTAGAGGTGTGGGCTTGGGTAGGGTGCTCTTTCCAAGAGCAGGTGCAGACTTGATGGGCCGAATGGCCTCCTTCTGCACTGTAAATTCTATGATTCCATACTCGATTGCGGTTCTGAGCAGGTCCCTGGCAACAGCCTGTTCCTCGCACAGTGGGAAAAAGGCCGCTCCCACATCCACAAAACTGCGCACTTCCCAAAACATCGCCCTCTGGCTCCTTTTGTTTGAGACGTTTTGCAGCACAGGAAGGTGCCCTTGTCCCATTGAGGGCCTGTCTCCCTCCCAGGCACGGTGGCACAGTGGTTAGCACAGCAGCCTCACGGCGCTAGGCACGGTGTTAGATTCCGGCCTTGGGTGACTGTCTGTGTGGAGTTTGCACGTTCTCCACCCCCCCCTCGTGTCTGCGTGGGTTTCCTCCCACAGTCCAAAGATGTGCAGGTTAGGTGGATTGGCCGTGCTAAATTGCCCCTTAGTGTCCAAAGATGTGTAGGTTAGGTGGATTGGCCGTGCTAAATTGTCCCTTAGTGTCCAAAGATGTGCAGGTTAGGTGGACTGGCAGTGCTAAATTGTCCCTTAGTGTCCAAAGATGTGCAGGTTAGGTGGATTGGCCGTGCTAAATTGCCCCTTAGTGTCCAAAAATGTGCAGGTTAGGTGGATGGGCCGTGCTAAATTGTCCCTTAGTGTCCAAAGATGTGCAGGTTAGGTGGATTGGCCATGCTAAATTGGCACTTAGTGTCCAAAGATGTGCAGGTTAGGTGGATTGGCCATGCTAAATTGGCACTTAGTGTCCAAAGATGTGCAGGTTAGGTGGA
>NC_092730.1:18879268-19046768 GCF_047496885.1 Scyliorhinus torazame | reverse complement strand
CTCCGGGTGCTCCGGTTTCCTCCCATAAGTCCCGAAAGACGTGCTTGTTGGGTGAATTGGACATTCTGAATTCTCCCTTGGTGTACCCGAACAGGCACCGGAATGTGGCGACGAGGGGATTTTCACAGTCACTTCATTGCAGTGTTAATGTGAACCTACTTGTGACAATAATTATGATTATTAATTTCGGGAAAGGGGGAAATCTGCCGTCCTTACCCCAGTCTGGCCTACATGTGACTCCAGACACACTCCTCTGATATACCCCACACCCCTCACTGTAACAGTCTCTGTTATACCTCACACCCCTCACTGTAACACTCTGATATACCCCACACCCCTCACTGTAACAGTCTCTGATATACCCCACACACCTCACTGTAACACTCTCTGATATACCCCACACCCCTCACTGTAACGCTCTCTGATATACCCCACACCCCTCACTGTAACATTCTCTGATATACCTCACACCCCTCACTGTAACACTCTCTGATATACCCCACACCCCTGACTGTAACACTCTCTGATATACCCCACACCCCTCACTGTAACATTCTCTGATATATCCCACACCCCTCACTGTAACACTCTCTGATATAGCGCACACCCCTCACTGTAACACTCTCTGATATACCCCACACCCCTCACTGTAACACTCCTCTGATATACCCCACGCTCCTCACTGTAACATTCTCTGATATACCGCACACCCCTCACTGTAACACTCTCTGATATACCCCACACCCCTCACTGTGACACACTCTGATATACCGCACACCCCTCACTGTAACACTCTCTGATATATCCCACACCCCTCACTGTAACACTCTGATATACCTCACACCCCTCACTGTAACACTCTCTGATATACCCCACACCCCTCACTGTAACATTCTCTGATATACCCCACACCCCTCACTGTAACATTCTCTGATATACCGCACACCCCTCACTGTAACACTCTCTGATATACCCCACACCCCTCACTGTGACACACTCTGATATACCGCACACCCCTCACTGTAACACTCTCTGATATACCCCACACCCCTCACTGTAACACTCTGATACACCCCACAACCCTCACTGTAACACTCTCTGATATACCCCACACCCCTCACTGTAACACTCTCTGATATACCCCACACCCCTCACTGTAACACTCTCTGATATACCCCACACCCCTCACTGTAACACTCTCTGATATAGCGCACACCCCTCACTGTAACACTCTCTGATATACCCCACACCCCTCACTGTAACACTCCTCTGATATACCCCACGCTCCTCACTGTAACATTCTCTGAGATACCGCACACCCCTCACTGTAACACTCTCTGATATACCCCACACCCCTCACTGTGACACACTCTGATATACCGCACACCCCTCACTGTAACACTCTCTGATATATCCCACATCCCTCACTGTAACACTCTGATATACCTCACACCCCTCACTGTAACACTCTCTGATATACCCCACACCCCTCACTGTAACATTCTCTGATATACCCCACACCCCTCACTGTAACATTCTCTGATATACCGCACACCCCTCACTGTAACACTCTCTGATATACCCCACACCCCTCACTGTGACACACTCTGATATACCGCACACCCCTCACTGTAACACTCTCTGATATACCCCACACCCCTCACTGTAACACTCTGATACACCCCACAACCCTCACTGTAACACTCTCTGATATACCCCACACCCCTCACTGTAACACTCTCTGATATACCCCACACCCCTCACTGTAACACTCTCTCATATACCCTTCACCCCTCACTGTAACACTCTCTGATATACCCCACACACCTCACTGTGACACACTCTGATATACCCCACAGCCCTCACTGTAACACTCTCTGATATACCCCACACCCCTCACTGTAACACTCTGATATACCTCACACCCCTCACTGTAACACTCTCTGATATACCCCACACCCTTCACTGTAACATTCTCTGATATACCCCACACCCCACACTGTAACATTCTCTGATATACCGCACACCCCTCACTGTAACACTCTCTGATATACCCCACACCCCTCACTGTGACACACTCTGATATACCGCACACCCCTCACTGTAACACTCTCTGATATACCCCACACCCCTCACTGTAACACTCTGATACACCCCACAACCCTCACTGTAACACTCTCTGATATACCCCACACCCCTCACTGTAACACTCTCTGATATACCCCACACCCCTCACTGTAACACTCTCTGATATACCCTTCACCCCTCACTGTAACACTCTCTGATATACCCCACACCCCTCACTGTAACACTCCTCTGATATACCCCATGCTCCTCACTGTAACATTCTCTGATATACCGCACACCCCTCACTGTAACACTCTCTGATATACCCCACACCCCTCACTGTGACACACTCTGATATACCGCACACCCCTCACTGTAACACTCTCTGATATATCCCACACCCCTCACTGTAACACTCTGTTATACCTCACACCCCTCACTGTAACACTCTCTGATATACCCCACACCCCTCACTGTAACATTCTCTGATATACCCCACACCCCTCACTGTAACATTCTCTGATATACCGCACACCCCTCACTGTAACACTCTCTGATATACCCCACACCCCTCACTGTGACACACTCTGATATACCGCACACCCCTCACTGTAACATTCTCTGATATACCCCACACCCCTCACTGTAACACTCTGATACACCCCACAACCCTCACTGTAACACTCTCTGATATACCCCACACCCCTCACTGTAACACTCTCTGATATACCCCACACCCCTCACTGTAACACTCTCTGATATACCCTTCACCCCTCACTGTAACACTCTCTGATATACCCCACACACCTCACTGTGACACACTCTGATATACCCCACACCCCTCACTGTAACACTCTCTGATATACCCCACACCCCTCACTGTAACACTCTGATATACCTCACACCCCTCACTGTAACACTCTCTGATATACCCCACACCCCCCACTGTAACATTCTCTGATATACCCCACACCCCTCACTGTAACATTCTCTGATATACCGCACACCCCTCACTGTAACACTCTCTGATATACCCCACACCCCTCACTGTGACACACTCTGATATACTGCACACCCCTCACTGTAACACTCTCTGATATACCCCACACCCCTCACTGTAACACTCTGATACACCCCACAACCCTCACTGTAACACTCTCTGATATACCCCACACCCCTCACTGTAACACTCTCTGATATACCCCACACCCCTCACTGTAACACTCTCTGATATACCCTTCACCCCTCACTGTAACACTCTCTGATATACCCCACACACCTCACTGTGACACACTCTGATATACCCCACACCCCTCACCGTAACCCTCTCTGATATACCCCACACCCCTCACTGTAACAGTCTCTGATAAACCCCACACCCCTCACTGTAACACTCTCTGATATACCCCACACCTCTCACGAGAAGCCTCTCACTAAGCAGCTGTACTGTTGATCTCTCTGCCATGAAAAGACTATCTCTTGATCATTTGGTGAATTCAGAATTATAAATGTTCTCAGTAGTGAATGTAAACCTGATGTGCTTCTGTTAAAAGGTGTTTCTTTAGTCTTCTGGATGTTGTTTGGGAAGTTATTAAGGATTACTTAGTGTTGTATTCTTTGGGGGGGTTGTATTTGAATTGATGGTTGCTAAGATGTTCACTATGTTTCAAAAAGGTTAACTTGAGTTCATAGAATAAACATTGTTTTGCTTTAAAAATTACTTTTCCATTTCTGCTGTCCCACACCTGTAGAGTGGGCCGTGTGCTCCCCATACCACAATCTATTAAAAGTTGTGGGTCAGGTGAACTCCATGATACACTTTGGGATTCTCTAAACCCTGGCCCAGAACAGAATTAACAAAACATTCCGGACTCCCTATCAACCTGAATTAAAATGAGCATGGTTTCGGCAGCGGTGGAGGTGAATGCAACTCGATCCCTTTCGGAGATCAGGGAAAATCCCGCTTTGATCTGAAGGGTGGGAGATGTTTCAGGTGCTTGGCGAAGACAGGGAATGGAGTTCGAGGTGGAATACGCTGCAGGCGAAGGAGCAAGCAAAGACGACAGGGAACGCGGGTCTTGCCAGCAATAATAAAATTGACAGTATTATGAAGCAGAGTCTGAAGGCGAGACGTGATTGGAATGCATCATTATACACGAGCCATTATCTTGTGGCAATCAGACAAGGAGCTGGCCACAATACAGGCGACAGATTCAGACTATTTATCTGCTGCTGGCAAAAGCAGATGCTGGAATGACAGAGAGTGTTACAGTGAGGAGCGTGGGGTATATCAGAGAGTGTTACAGTGAGGAGCGTGGGGTATATCAGAGAGTGTTACAGTGAGGTGTGTGGGGTATATCAGAGAGTGTTTCAGTGAGGGGTGTGAGGTATATCAGAGAGTGTTACAGTGAGGGGAGTGGGGTATATCAGAGAGTGTTACAGTGAGGGGTGTGGGGTATATCAGAGAGTGTAACAGTGAGGGGTGTGGGGTATATCAGAGAGTGTTACAGTGAGGAGCGTGGGGTATATCAGAGAGTGTTACAGTGAGGTGTGTGGGGTATATCAGAGAGTGTTTCAGTGAGGGGTGTGAGGTATATCAGAGAGTGTTACAGTGAGGGGTGTGGGATATATCAGAGAGTGTTACAGTGAGGGGTGTGGGGTATATCAGAGAGTGTTACAGTGAGGGGTGTGGGGTATATCAGAGAGTGTAACAGTGAGGTGTGTGGGGTATATCAGAGAGTGTTTCAGTGAGGGGTGTGAGGTATATCAGAGAGTGTTACAGTGAGGGGTGTGGGGTATATCAGAGAGTGTTACAGTGAGGGGTGTGGGGTATATCAGAGAGTGTTACAGTGAGGGGTGTGGGGTATATCAGAGAGTGTTACAGTGAGGGGTGTGGGGTATATCAGAGAGTGTTACAGTGAGGGGAGTGGGGTATATCAGAGAGTGTTACAGTGAGGGGTGTGGGGTATATCAGAGAGTGTTACAGTGAGGGGTGTGGGGTATATCAGAGAGTGTTACAGTGAGGGGTGTGAGGTATATCAGAGAGTGTTACAGTGAGGGGAGTGGGGTATATCAGAGAGTGTTACAGTGAGGGGTGTGGGGTATATCAGAGAGTGTTACAGTGAGGGGTGTGAGGTATATCAGAGAGTATTACAGTGAGGGGAGTGGGGTATATCAGAGAGTATTACAGTGAGGGGTGTGGGGTATATCAGAGAGTGTTACAGTGAGGGGTGTGAGGTATATCAGACAGTGTTACAGTGAGGGGTGTGGGGTATATCAGAGAGTGATACAGTGAGGAGCGTGGGGTATATCAGAGACTGTTACAGTGAGGGGTGTGGGGTATATCAGAGAGTGTTACAGTGAGGGGTGTGGGGTATATCACAGAGTGTTACAGTGAGGAGCGTGGGGTATATCAGAGAGTGTTACAGTGAAGGGTGTGGGGTATATCAGAGAGTGTTACAGTGAGGGGTGTGGGGTGTATCAGAGAGTGTTACAGTGAGGGGTGTGGGGTATATCAGAGAATGTTACAGTGAGGGGTGTGGGGTATATCAGAGAGTGTTACAGTGAGGTGTGTGGGTATATCAGAGAGTGTTACAGTAAGGGGTGTGGGGTATATCACAGAGTGTTACAGTGAGGAGCGTGGGGTATATCAGAGAGTGTTACAGTGAGGGGCGTGGGGTATATCAGAGAGTGTTACAGTGAGGGGTGTGGGGTGTATCAGAGAGTGTTACAGTGAGGGGTGTGGGGTATATCAGAGAATGTTACAGTGAGGGGTGTGGGGTATATCAGAGAGTGTTACAGTGAGGTGTGTGGGTATATCAGAGAGTGTTACAGTGAGGGGTGTGGGGTGTATCAGAGAGTGTTACAGTGAGGGGTGTGGGGTGTATCAGAGAGTGTTACAGTGAGGCGTGTGGGGTATATCAGAGAGTGTTACAGTGAGGGGTGTGGGGTATATCAGAGAGTGTTACAGTGAGGGGTGTGGGGTATATCAGAGAGTGTTACAGTGAGGAGTGTGGGGCATATCAGAGAGTGTTACAGTGAGGGGTGTGGGGTATATCAGAGAGTGTTACAGTGAGTAGTGTGGTGTATATCAGAGAGTGTTACAGTGAGGGGTGTGGGGTATGTCAGAGTCTGTTACAGTGAGGAGCGTGGGGTATATCAGAGAGTGTTACAGTGAGGGGTGTGGGATATATCAGAGAGCGTTACAGTGAGGTGTGTGGGGTATATCAGAGAGTGCTACAGTGAGGAGCGTGGGGTATATCAGAGAGTGTTACAGTGAGGCGTGTGGGGCATATCAGAGAGTGTTACAGTGAGGGGTGTGGGGTATGTCAGAGAGTGTTACAGTGAGGGGTGTGGGGCATATCAGAGAGTGTTACAGTGAGGGGTGTGGGGTATATCAGAGAGTGTTACAGTGAGGGGTGTGGGGCATATCAGAGAGTGTTACAGTGAGGCGTGTGGGGCATATCAGAGAGTGTTACAGTGAGGGGTGTGGGGTATGTCAGAGAGTGTTACAGTGAGGGGTGTGGGGTATATCAGAGAGTGTTACAGTGAGGGGTGTGGGGTATATCAGAGAGTGTTACAGTGAGGGGTGTGAGGTATATCAGAGAGTGTTACAGTGAGGGGAGTGGGGTATATCAGAGAGTGTTACAGTGAGGGGTGTGGGGTATATCAGAGAGTGTTACAGTGAGGGGTGTGAGGTATATCAGAGAGTATTACAGTGAGGGGAGTGGGGTATATCAGAGAGTATTACAGTGAGGGGTGTGGGGTATATCAGAGAGTGTTACAGTGAGGGGTGTGAGGTATATCAGACAGTGTTACAGTGAGGGGTGTGGGGTATATCAGAGAGTGATACAGTGAGGAGCGTGGGGTATATCAGAGACTGTTACAGTGAGGGGTGTGGGGTATATCAGAGAGTGTTACAGTGAGGGGTGTGGGGTATATCACAGAGTGTTACAGTGAGGAGCGTGGGGTATATCAGAGAGTGTTACAGTGAAGGGTGTGGGGTATATCAGAGAGTGTTACAGTGAGGGGTGTGGGGTGTATCAGAGAGTGTTACAGTGAGGGGTGTGGGGTATATCAGAGAATGTTACAGTGAGGGGTGTGGGGTATATCAGAGAGTGTTACAGTGAGGTGTGTGGGTATATCAGAGAGTGTTACAGTAAGGGGTGTGGGGTATATCACAGAGTGTTACAGTGAGGAGCGTGGGGTATATCAGAGAGTGTTACAGTGAGGGGCGTGGGGTATATCAGAGAGTGTTACAGTGAGGGGTGTGGGGTGTATCAGAGAGTGTTACAGTGAGGGGTGTGGGGTATATCAGATAATGTTACAGTGAGGGGTGTGGGGTATATCAGAGAGTGTTACAGTGAGGTGTGTGGGTATATCAGAGAGTGTTACAGTGAGGTGTGTGGGGTGTATCAGAGAGTGTTACAGTGAGGGGTGTGGGGTGTATCAGAGAGTGTTACAGTGAGGCGTGTGGGGTATATCAGAGAGTGTTACAGTGAGGGGTGTGGGGTATATCAGAGAGTGTTACAGTGAGGGGTGTGGGGTATATCAGAGAGTGTTACAGTGAGGAGTGTGGGGCATATCAGAGAGTGTTACAGTGAGGGGTGTGGGGTATATCAGAGAGTGTTACAGTGAGTAGTGTGGTGTATATCAGAGAGTGTTACAGTGAGGGGTGTGGGGTATGTCAGAGTCTGTTACAGTGAGGAGCGTGGGGTATATCAGAGAGTGTTACAGTGAGGGGTGTGGGATATATCAGAGAGCGTTACAGTGAGGTGTGTGGGGTATATCAGAGAGTGCTACAGTGAGGAGCATGGGGTATATCAGAGAGTGTTACAGTGAGGCGTGTGGGGCATATCAGAGAGTGTTACAGTGAGGGGTGTGGGGTATGTCAGAGAGTGTTACAGTGAGGGGTGTGGGGCATATCAGAGAGTGTTACAGTGAGGGGTGTGGGGTATATCAGAGAGTGTTACAGTGAGGGGTGTGGGGCATATCAGAGAGTGTTACAGTGAGGGGTGTGGGGTATATCAGAGAGTGTTACAGTGAGGGGTGTGGGGTATATCAGAGAGTGTTACAGCGAGGGGTGTGGGGTATATCATAGAGTGTTACAGTGAGGGGTGTGGGATATATCAGAGAGTGTTACAGTGAGGGGTGTGGGGTATATCAGAGAGTGTTACAGTGAGGGGTGTGGGGCATATCAGAGAGTGTTACAGTGAGGGGTGTGGGGTATATCAGAGAGTGTTACAGTGAGGAGTGTGGTGTATATCAGAGAGTGTTACAGTGAGGGGTGTGGGGTATGTCAGAGTCTGTTACAGTGAGGAGCGTGGGATATATCAGAGAGTGTTACAGTGAGGGGTGTGGGATATATCAGAGAGCATTACAGTGAGGTGTGTGGGGTATATCAGAGAGTGCTACAGTGAGGAGCGTGGGGTATATCAGAGAGTGTTACAGTGAGGGGTGTGGGGCATATCAGAGAGTGTTACAGTGAGGGGTGTGGGGTATATCAGAGAGTGTTACAGTGAGGGGTGTGGGGCATATCAGAGAGTGTTACAGTGAGGGATGTGGGGTATATCAGAGAGTGTTACAGTGAGGGGTGTCGGGCATATCAGAGAGTGTTACAGTGAGGGGTGTGGGGTATATCAGAGAGTGTTACAGTGAGGAGCGTGGGGTATATCAGAGAGTGTTACAGTGAGGGGTGTGGGGCATATCAGAGAGTGTTACAGTGAGGGGTGTGGGATATATCAGAGAGTGTTACAGTGAGGGGTGTGGGGTATATCAGAGAGTGTTACAGTGAGGGGAGTGGGGTATATCAGAGTGTGTTACGGTGAGGGGTATATCAGAGAGTGTTACAGTGAGGGCTGTGGGGTATAAGAGAGAGTGTTACAGTGAGGGGTGTTGGGTATATCAGAGAGTGTTACAGTGAAGGGTGTGGGGTGTATCAGAGAGTGTTACAGTGAGGGGTGTGGGGTATATCAGAGAATGTTACAGTGAGGAGTGTGGGTTATATCAGAGAGTGTTACAGTGAGGGGTGTAGGATATATCAGAGAGTGTTACAGTGAGGGGTGTGGGGTATATCAGAGAGTGTTACAGTGAGGGGTGTGGGATTTATCAGAGACTGTTACAGTGAGGGGAGTGGGGTATATCAGAGAGTGTTAGTGAGGGGTGTGGGGTATATCAGAGAGTGTTCCAGTGAGGAGCGTGGGGTATATCAGAGAGTGTTACAGTGAGGGGTGTGGGATTTATCAGAGACTGTTACAGTGAGGGGAGTGGGGTATATCAGAGAGTGTTAGTGAGGGGTGTGGGGTATATCAGAGAGTGTTCCAGTGAGGAGCGTGGGGTATATCAGAGAGTGTTACAGTGAGGGGAGTGGGGTATATCAGAGCGTGTTACAGTGAGGGGTGTGGGGTATATCAGAGAGTGTTACAGTGAGGGGTGTGGGGCAGATCAGAGAGTGTTACAGTGAGGGGTGTGGGATATATCAGAGAGTGTTACAGTGAGGGGTGAGGGGTATATCAGAGAGTGTTAAAGTGAGGGGAGTGGGGTATATCAGAGAGTGTTACAGTGAGGGGTGAGGGGTATATCAGAGAGTGTTACAGTGAGGGGTGTGGGGTATATGAGAGAGTGTTACAGTGAGGGGTGTGGGGTATATCAGAGAGTGTTACAGTGAAGGGTGTGGGGTATATCAGAGAGTGTTACAGTGAGGGGTGTGGGGTATATCAGAGAATGTTACAGTGAGGAGTGTGGGTTATATCAGAGAGTGTTACAGTGAGGGGTGTGGGGTATTTCAGAGAGTGTTACAGTGAGGGGTGTGGGGTATATCAGAGAGTGTTACAGTGAGGGGTGTGGGATTTATCAAGGACTGTTACAGTGAGGGGTGTGGGGTATATCAGAGAGTGTTACAGTGAGGGGTGTGGGGTATATGAGAGAGTGTTACAGTGAGGGGTGTGGGGTATATCAGAGAGTGTTACAGTGAAGGGTGTGGGGTATATAAGAGAGTGTTACAGTGAGGGGTGTGGTGTATATGAGGGAGTGTTACAGTGAGGGGTGTGGGGTATATCAGAGAGTGTTTCAGTGAGGGGTGTGAGGTATATCAGGGAGTGTTACAGTGAGGGGTGTGGGGTATATCAGAGAGTGTAACAGTGAGGGGTGTGGTGTATATCAGGGAGTGTTACAATGAGGGGTGTGGGGTATATCAGAGAGAGTTACAGTGAGGGGTGTGGGGTATATCAGAGAGTGTTACAGTGAGGATCAGAGACTGGACAATGAGGGATGTGGGGTATATCAGAGAGTGTTACAGTGAGGGGTGTGTGGTATATCAGAGAGTGTTACAGTGAAGGATGTGGGGTATATCAGAGAGTGTTAGAGTGAGGGGTGTGGGGTATATCAGAGTGTTACAGTGAGGGGAGGGGGTATATCAGAGAGTTTTACAGTGAGGGGTGTAGGATATATCAGAGGGTGTTACAGTGAGGGGTGTGGGGTATATCAGAGAGTGGACAATGAGGGGTGTGGGGTATATCAGAGAGTGTTACAGTGAGGGGTGTGGGGAATATCAGAGTATTACAGTGAGGGGAGGGGGGTATATCAGAGAGTGTTACATTGAGGGGTGTGGGGTATATCAGAGTGTTACAGTGAGGGGTGTGGGGGATATCAGTGAGTGTTACAGTGAGGGGTGTGGAGTATATCAGAGAGTGTTTCAGTGAGTGGTGTGAGGTATAACAGAGAGTGTTACAGTGAGGGGTGTCGGGTATATCAGAGAGTGTTACAGTGCGGGTAGTGGGGTATATCAGAGAGTGTTACTGTGAGTGGTGTGGGGTATATCAGAGAGTGTTACACTGAGGGGAGGGGGGTATATCAGAATGAGTTACAGTGAGGGGTGTGGGGTATATCAGAGAGTGTTACAGTGAGGTGTGTGGGTATATCAGTGAGTGTTACAGTGAGGGGCGTGGGGTATATCAGAGAGTGTTACAGTGAGGGGTGTGGGGTGTATCAGAGAGTGTTACAGTGAGGGGTGTGGGGTATATCAGAGAATGTTACAGTGAGGGGTGTGGGGTATATCAGAGAGTGTTACAGTGAGGTGTGTGGGTATATCAGAGAGTGTTACAGTGAGGGGTGTGGGGTGTATCAGAGAGTGTTACAGTGAGGGGTGTGGGGTGTATCAGAGAGTGTTACAGTGAGGCGTGTGGGGTATATCAGAGAGTGTTACAGTGAGGGGTGTGGGGTATATCAGAGAGTGTTACAGTGAGGGGTGTGGGGTATATCAGAGAGTGTTACAGTGAGGAGTGTGGGGCATATCAGAGAGTGTTACAGTGAGGGGTGTGGGGTATATCAGAGAGTGTTACAGTGAGTAGTGTGGTGTATATCAGAGAGTGTTACAGTGAGGGGTGTGGGGTATGTCAGAGTCTGTTACAGTGAGGAGCGTGGGGTATATCAGAGAGTGTTACAGTGAGGGGTGTGGGATATATCAGAGAGCGTTACAGTGAGGTGTGTGGGGTATATCAGAGAGTGCTACAGTGAGGAGCGTGGGATATATCAGAGAGTGTTACAGTGAGGCGTGTGGGGCAGATCAGAGAGTGTTACAGTGAGGGGTGTGGGGTATGTCAGAGAGTGTTACAGTGAGGGGTGTGGGGCATATCAGAGAGTGTTACAGTGAGGGGTGTGGGGTATATCAGAGAGTGTTACAGTGAGGGGTGTGGGGCATATCAGAGAGTGTTACAGTGAGGGGTGTGGGGTGTATCAGAGAGTGTTACAGTGAGGGGTGTGGGGTATATCAGAGAGTGTTACAGCGAGGGGTGTGGGGTATATCAGAGAGTGTTACAGTAAGGGGTGTGGGATATATCAGAGAGTGTTACAGTGAGGGGTGTGGGGTATATCAGAGAGTGTTACAGTGAGGGGTGTGGGGCATATCAGAGAGTGTTACAGTGAGGGGTGTGGGGTATATCAGAGAGTGTTACAGTGAGGAGTGTGGTGTACATCAGAGAGTGTTACAGTGAGGGGTGTGGGGTATGTCAGAGTCTGTTACAGTGAGGAGCGTGGGATATATCAGAGAGTGTTACAGTGAGGGGTGTGGGATATATCAGAGAGCGTTACAGTGAGGTGTGTGGGGTATATCAGAGAGTGCTACAGTGAGGAGCGTGGGGTATATCAGAGAGTGTTACAGTGAGGGGTGTGGGGCATATCAGAGAGTGTTACAGTGAGGGGTGTGGGGTATATCAGAGAGTGTTACAGTGAGGGGTGTGGGGCATATCAGTGAGTGTTACAGTGAGGGGTGTGGGGTATGTCAGAGTCTGTTACAGTGAGGAGCGTGGGGTATATCAGAGAGTGTTACAGTGAGGGGTGTGGGATATATCAGAGAGCGTTACAGTGAGGTGTGTGGGGTATATCAGAGAGTGCTACAGTGAGGAGCGTGGGATATATCAGAGAGTGTTACAGTGAGGCGTGTGCGGCAGATCAGAGAGTGTTACAGTGAGGGGTGTGGGGTATGTCAGAGAGTGTTACAGTGAGGGGTGTGGGGCATATCAGAGAGTGTTACAGTGAGGGGTGTGGGGTATATCAGAGAGTGTTACAGTGAGGGGTGTGGGGCATATCAGAGAGTGTTACAGTGAGGGGTGTGGGGTATATCAGAGAGTGTTACAGTGAGGGGTGTGGGGTATATCAGAGAGTGTTACAGCGAGGGGTGTGGGGTATATCAGAGAGTGTTACAGTGAGGGGTGTGGGATATATCAGAGAGTGTTACAGTGAGGGGTGTGGGGTATATCAGAGAGTGTTACAGTGAGGGGTGTGGGGCATATCAGAGAGTGTTACAGTGAGGGGTGTGGGGTATATCAGAGAGTGTTACAGTGAGGAGTGTGGTGTACATCAGAGAGTGTTACAGTGAGGGGTGTGGGGTATGTCAGAGTCTGTTACAGTGAGGAGCGTGGGATATATCAGAGAGTGTTACAGTGAGGGGTGTGGGATATATCAGAGAGCGTTACAGTGAGGTGTGTGGGGTATATCAGAGAGTGCTACAGTGAGGAGCGTGGGGTATATCAGAGAGTGTTACAGTGAGGGGTGTGGGGCATATCAGAGAGTGTTACAGTGAGGGGTGTGGGGTATATCAGAGAGTGTTACAGTGAGGGGTGTGGGGCATATCAGAGAGTGTTACAGTGAGGGATGTGGGGTATATCAGAGAGTGTTACAGTGAGGGGTGTGGGGCATATCAGAGAGTGTTACAGTGAGGGGTGTGGGGTATATCAGAGAGTGTTACAGTGAGGAGCGTGGGGTATATCAGAGAGTGTTACAGTGAGGGGTGTGGGGCATATCAGAGAGTGTTACAATGAGGGGTGTGGGATATATCAGAGAGTGTTACAGTGAGGGGTGTGGGGTATATCAGAGAGTGTTACAGTGAGGGGAGTGGGGTATATCAGAGTGTGTTACGGTGAGGGGTATATCAGAGAGTGTTACAGTGAGGGGTGTGGGGTATAAGAGAGAGTGTTACAGTGAGGGGTGTGGGGTATATCAGAGAGTGTTACAGTGAAGGGTGTGGGGTGTATCAGAGAGTGTTACAGTGAGGGGTGTGGGGTATATCAGAGAATGTTACAGTGAGGAGTGTGGGTTATATCAGAGAGTGTTACAGTGAGGGGTGTGGGGTATTTCATAGAGTGTTACAGTGAGGGGTGTGGGGTATATCAGAGAGTGTTACAGTGAGGGGTGTGGGATTTATCAGAGACTGTTACAGTGAGGGGAGTGGGGTATATCAGAGAGTGTTAGTGAGGGGTGTGGGGTATATCAGAGAGTGTTCCAGTGAGGAGCGTGGGGTATATCAGAGAGTGTTACAGTGAGGGGAGTGGGGTATATCAGAGCGTGTTACAGTGAGGGGTGTGGGGTATATCAGAGAGTGTTACAGTGAGGGGTATGGGGCAGATCAGAGAGTGTTACAGTGAGGGGTGTGGGATATATCAGAGAGTGTTACAGTGAGGGGTGAGGGGTATATCAGAGAGTGTTAAAGTGAGGGGAGTGGGGTATATCAGAGAGTGTTACAGTGAGGGGTGAGGGGTATATCAGAGAGTGTTACAGTGAGGGGTGTGGGGTATATGAGAGAGTGTTACAGTGAGGGATGTGGGGTATATCAGAGAGTGTTACAGTGAAGGGTGTGGGGTATATCAGAGAGTGTTACAGTGAGGGGTGTGGAGTATATCAGAGAATGTTACAGTGAGGAGTGTGGGTTATATCAGAGAGTGTTACAGTGAGGGGTGTGGGGTATTTCAGAGAGTGTTACAGTGAGGGGTGTGGGGTATATCAGAGAGTGTTACAGTGAGGGGTGTGGGATTTATCAAGGACTGTTACAGTGAGGGGTGTGGGGTATATCAGAGAGTGTTACAGTGAGGGGTGTGGGGTATATGAGAGAGTGTTACAGTGAGGGGTGTGGGGTATATCAGAGAGTGTTACAGTGAAGGGTGTGGGGTATATAAGAGAGTGTTACAGTGAGGGGTGTGGTGTATATGAGGGAGTGTTACAGTGAGGGGTGTGGGGTATATCAGAGAGTGTTTCAGTGAGGGGTGTGAGGTATATCAGGGAGTGTTACAGTGAGGGGTGTGGGGTATATCAGAGAGTGTTACAGTGAGGGGTGTGGTGTATATCAGGGAGTGTTACAATGAGGGGTGTGGGGTATATCAGAGAGAGTTACAGTGAGGGGTGTGGGGTATATCAGAGAGTGTTACAGTGAGGATCAGAGACTGGACAATGAGGGATGTGGGGTATATCAGAGAGTGTTACAGTGAGGGGTGTGTGGTATATCAGAGAGTGTTACAGTGAAGGATGTGGGGTATATCAGAGAGTGTTAGAGTGAGGGGTGTGGGGTATATCAGAGTGTTACAGTGAGGGGAGGGGGTATATCAGAGAGTTTTACAGTGAGGGGTGTAGGATATATCAGAGGGTGTTACAGTGAGGGGTGTGGGGTATATCAGAGAGTGGACAATGAGGGGTGTGGGGTATATCAGAGAGTGTTACAGTGAGGGGTGTGGGGAATATCAGAGTGTTACAGTGAGGGGAGGGGGGTATATCAGAGAGTGCTACATTGAGGGGTGTGGGGTATATCAGAGTGTTACAGTGAGGGGTGTGGGGGATATCAGTGAGTGTTACAGTGAGGGGTGTGGAGTATATCAGAGAGTGTTTCAGTGAGTGGTGTGAGGTATAACAGAGAGTGTTACAGTGAGGGGTGTCGGGTATATCAGAGAGTGTTACAGTGCGGGTAGTGGGGTATATCAGAGAGTGTTACTGTGAGTGGTGTGGGGTATATCAGAGAGTGTTACACTGAGGGGAGGGGGGTATATCAGAATGAGTTACAGTGAGGGGAGGAGGGTATATCAGAGAGTGTTACAGTGAGAGGTGTGGGGTACATCAGAGAGTGTTACAGTGAAGGGTGTGGGGTACCTCAGAGAGTGTTACCGTGAGGGGTGTGGGGTATATCAGAGAATGTTACAGTGAGGGTGTGGGCTATATCAGAGAGTGTTACAGTGAGGGGTGTGGGGTATATCAGAGAGTGTTACAGTGAGGGATGTGGGTATATCAGAGAGTGTTACAGTGAAGGGTGTGGGATTTATCAGAGAGGGTTACAGTGAGGGGTGTGGGGTATATCAGAGGGTGTTACAGTGAGTGGTGTGGGGTATATCAGAGAGTGTTACAGTGAGGGATGTGGGGTATATCAGAGAGTGTTACAGCGAGGGGTGTGAGGTATATCAGAGAGTGTTACAGTGAGGGGTGTGGGGTATATCAGAGAGTGTTACAGTGAGGAGTGTGGGATATATCAGAGAGTGATACAGTGAGGGGTGTGGGGTATATCAGAGAGTGTCACAGTGAGGGGTGTGGGGTATATCAGAGAGTGTTACAGTGAGGGGTGTGGGATCTATCAGAGACTGTTACAGTGAGGCGTGTGGGGTATAGCAGAGAGTGTTACTGTGAGAGGTGTGGGGTATATCAGAGAGTGTTACAGTGAGGGGTGTGGGGTATATCAGAGAGTGTTACAGTGAGGAGTGTGGGGTATATCAGAGAGTGATACAGTGAGGGGTGTGGGGTATATCAGAGAGTGTTACAGTGAGGAGTGTGGTGTATATCAGAGAGTGTTACAGTGAGGGGTGTGGGGTATGTCAGAGTCTGTTACAGTGAGGAGCGTGGGGTATATCAGAGAGTGTTACAGTGAGGGGTGTGGGATATATCAGAGAGCGTTACAGTGAGGTGTGTGGGGTATATCAGAGAGTGCTACAGTGAGGAGCGTGGGGTATATCAGAGAGTGTTACAGTGAGGGGTGTGGGGTATATCAGAGAGAGTTACAGTGAGGGGTGTGGGGTATATCAGAGAGTGTTACAGTGAGGGGCGTGGGATATATCAGAGTGTTACAGTGAGGGGTATATCAGAGAGTGTTACAGTGAGGGGTGTGGGGAATATCAGAGAGTGTTACAGTGAGGGGTGTGGGTATATCAGAGGGTGTTACAGTGAGGGGTGTGGGGTATATCAGAGAGTGTTACAGTGAGGGGTGTGGGATATAGCAGAGAGTGTTACAGTGAGGGTGTGTGGGATATATCAGAGAGTGTTACAGTGAGGGGTGTGGGGTATATCAGAGAGTGTTACAGTGAGGGGTGTGGGATTTATCAAGGACTGTTACAGTGAGGGGTGTGGGGTATATCAGAGAGTGTTACAGTGAGGGGTGTGGGGTATATGAGAGAGTGTTACAGTGAGGGGTGTGGGGTATATCAGAGAGTGTTACAGTGAAGGGTGTGGGGTATATAAGAGAGTGTTACAGTGAGGGGTGTGGTGTATATGAGGGAGTGTTAAAGTGAGGGGTGTGGGGTATATCAGAGAGTGTTTCAGTGAGGGGTGTGAGGTATATCAGGGAGTGTTACAGTGAGGGGTGTGGGGTATATCAGAGAGTGTTACAGTGAGGGGTGTGGTGTATATCAGGGAGTGTTACAATGAGGGGTGTGGGGTATATCAGAGAGAGTTACAGTGAGGGGTGTGGGGTATATCAGAGAGTGTTACAGTGAGGATCAGAGACTGGACAATGAGGGATGTGGGGTATATCAGAGAGTGTTACAGTGAGGGGTGTGTGGTATATCAGAGAGTGTTACAGTGAAGGATGTGGGGTATATCAGAGAGTGTTAGAGTGAGGGGTGTGGGGTATATCAGAGTGTTACAGTGAGGGGAGGGGGTATATCAGAGAGTTTTACAGTGAGGGGTGTAGGATATATCAGAGGGTGTTACAGTGAGGGGTGTGGGGTATATCAGAGAGTGGACAATGAGGGGTGTGGGGTATATCAGAGAGTGTTACAGTGAGGGGTGTGGGGAATATCAGAGTGTTACAGTGAGGGGAGGGGGGTATATCAGAGAGTGCTACATTGAGGGGTGTGGGGTATATCAGAGTGTTACAGTGAGGGGTGTGGGGGATATCAGTGAGTGTTACAGTGAGGGGTGTGGAGTATATCAGAGAGTGTTTCAGTGAGTGGTGTGAGGTATAACAGAGAGTGTTACAGTGAGGGGTGTCGGGTATATCAGAGAGTGTTACAGTGCGGGTAGTGGGGTATATCAGAGAGTGTTACTGTGAGTGGTGTGGGGTATATCAGAGAGTGTTACACTGAGGGGAGGGGGGTATATCAGAATGAGTTACAGTGAGGGGAGGAGGGTATATCAGAGAGTGTTACAGTGAGAGGTGTGGGGTACATCAGAGAGTGTTACAGTGAAGGGTGTGGGGTACCTCAGAGAGTGTTACCGTGAGGGGTGTTGGGTATATCAGAGAATGTTACAGTGAGGGTGTGGGCTATATCAGAGAGTGTTACAGTGAGGGGTGTGGGGTATATCAGAGAGTGTTACAGTGAGGGATGTGGGTATATCAGAGAGTGTTACAGTGAAGGGTGTGGGATTTATCAGAGAGGGTTACAGTGAGGGGTGTGGGGTATATCAGAGGGTGTTACAGTGAGTGGTGTGGGGTATATCAGAGAGTGTTACAGTGAGGGATGTGGGGTATATCAGAGAGTGTTACAGCGAGGGGTGTGGGGTATATCAGAGAGTGTTACAGTGAGGGGTGTGGGGTATATCAGAGAGTGTTACAGTGAGGAGTGTGGGATATATCAGAGAGTGATACAGTGAGGGGTGTGGGGTATATCAGAGAGTGTCACAGTGAGGGGTGTGGGGTATATCAGAGAGTGTTACAGTGAGGGGTGTGGGATCTATCAGAGACTGTTACAGTGAGGCGTGTGGGGTATAGCAGAGAGTGTTACTGTGAGAGGTGTGGGGTATATCAGAGAGTGTTACAGTGAGGGGTGTGGGGTATATCAGAGAGTGTTACAGTGAGGAGTGTGGGGTATATCAGAGAGTGATACAGTGAGGGGTGTGGGGTATATCAGAGAGTGTTACAGTGAGGAGTGTGGTGTATATCAGAGAGTGTTACAGTGAGGGGTGTGGGGTATGTCAGAGTCTGTTACAGTGAGGAGCGTGGGGTATATCAGAGAGTGTTACAGTGAGGGGTGTGGGATATATCAGAGAGCGTTACAGTGAGGTGTGTGGGGTATATCAGAGAGTGCTACAGTGAGGAGCGTGGGGTATATCAGAGAGTGTTACAGTGAGGGGTGTGGGGTATATCAGAGAGAGTTACAGTGAGGGGTGTGGGGTATATCAGAGAGTGTTACAGTGAGGGGCGTGGGATATATCAGAGTGTTACAGTGAGGGGTATATCAGAGAGTGTTACAGTGAGGGGTGTGGGGAATATCAGAGAGTGTTACAGTGAGGGGTGTGGGTATATCAGAGGGTGTTACAGTGAGGGGTGTGGGGTATATCAGAGAGTGTTACAGTGAGGGGTGTGGGATATAGCAGAGAGTGTTACAGTGAGGGTGTGTGGGATATATCAGAGAGTGTTACAGTGAGGGGTGTGGGGTATCTCAGAGAGTGTTACAGTGAGGGGTGTGGGGTATATCAGAGAGTGTTACAGTGAGGTGTGTGGGGTATATCAGAGAGTGTTACAGTGAGGGGTGTGGGGTATATCAGAGAATGGACATTGAGGGATGTGGGGTATATCACAGAGTGTTACAGTGAGGGGGGGGGTATATCAGAGAATGTTACAGTGAGGGGTGTGGGGTATATCAGAGTGTTACAGTGAGGGGTGTGGGGTGTATCAGAGAGTGTTACAGTGAGGGGTGTGGGGTATATCAGAGAGTGTTACAGTGAGGGGTGTGGGGTATATCAGAGTGTTACAGTGAGGGGTGTGGGGTGTATCAGAGAGTGTTACAGTGAGGGGTGTGGGGTATATCAGAGAGTGTTACAGTGAGTGGTGTGGGGTATATCAGAGAGTGGAACAGTGAAGGGTGTGGGGTACCTCAGGGAGTGTTACAGTGAGGGGCGTGGGGTATATCAGAGAGTGTTACAGTGAAGGGTGTGCGGTACCTCAGGGTGTGTTACAGTGAGGGGTGTGGGGTATATCAGAATGTGTTACAGTGAGTGGAGGGGGGTATATCAGAGAGTGTTACAGTGAGAGTTGTGCGGTATATCAGAGAATGTTACAGTGAGGGTGGGGCTATATCAGAGAATGATATAGTGAGGGGTGTGGGGTATATCAGGGTGTTACAGTGGGGGGGTGGGGTATATCAGAGTCTTATAGTGAGGAGTGTGGGGTATATCAGAGAGTGTTCCAGTGAGGGGTGTGGGGTATATCAGGGTGTTACAGTGGGGGGGTGCGGTATATCAGAGTTTTATAGTGAGGGGTGTGGGGTATATCAGAGTGTGTTACAGTAAGGGGTGTGGGGTATATCAGAGTGTTACAGACAGGGGTGTGGGGTATTTCAGAGAGTGTCACAGTGAAGGGTGTGGGGTATATCAGAATGTCTTACAGTGAGGGGAGGGGGGTATATCAGTGAGTGTGACAGTGGGAGGTGTGGGGTATATCAGAGAGTGTTACAGTGAAGGGTGTGGGGTACCTCAGAGAGTGTTACCGTGAGGGGTGTGGGGTATATCAGAGAATGTTACAGTGAGGGTGTCGGCTATATCAGAGAGTGTTACAGTGAGGGGTGTAGGGTATATCAGAGAGTGTTACAGTGAGGGGTGTGGGATCTATCAGAGAGTGTTACAGTGAGGGGTGTGGGGTATATCAGAGTGTGTTACTGTGAGAGGTGTGGGGTATATCAGAGAGTGTTACAGAGAGGGATGTGGGGTATATCAGAGAGTGTTACAGTGAGGGTGTGGGGTATATCAGAGAGGGTTACAGTGAGGTGTGTGGGGTATATCAGAGAGTGTTACAGTGAGGAGTGTGGGGTATATCAGAGAGTGTTACAGTGAGGGGTGTGGGGTATTTCAGAGAGTGTTACTGTGAGGGGTGTGGGGGAAATCAGAGAGTGTTACAGTGAGGGGTGTGGGATCTATCAGAGACTGTTGCAGTGAGGGGTGTGGGGTATATCAGAGAGTGTTACTGTGAGAGGTGTGGGGTATATCAGAGAGTGTTACAGTGAGGGGTGTGAGGTATATCAGAGAGTGTTACAGAGAGGGGTGTGGGGTATTTCAGAGAGTGTTACAGTGAGGGCTGTGGGGTATATCAGAGAGTGTTACAGTGAGGGGTGTGGGATCTATCAGAGACTGTTACAGTGAGGGGTGTGGGGTATATGAGAGAGTGTTACAGTGCGGAGTGTGGGGTATATCAGAGAGTACTACAGTGAGGGGTGTGGGGTATATCAGAGAGCGTTACAGTGCGGAGTGTGGGATATATCAGAATGGACAGTGAGGGATGTGGGGTATATCAAAGAGTGTTACAGTGAGGGGTCTGAGGTATATCAGAGAGTGTTACAGTGAGGGGTGTGGTGCATATCAGTGAGTGTTACAGTGAGGGGTGTGGGGTATATCAGAGTGTTACAGTGAGGTGTGTGGGGTATATCAGAGAGTGTTACAGTGAGGCGTGTGGGGTATATCTGAGAGTGTTACAGTGAGGGGTGTGGGGTCTATCAGAGAGTGGTACAGTGAGGTGTCTGAGGGAGATCAGAGAGCGTTACAGTGAGGAGTGTGGGGTATACCAGAGAGTGTTACAGTGAGGGGTGTGGGGGATATCAGAGAGTGTTACAGTGAGGTGTGTGGCATATTTCAGAGACTGTTTCAGTGAGGTGTGTGGGGTATATCAGAGAGTGTTACTGTGAGAGGTGTGGGGTATATCAGAGAGTGTTTCAGTGAGGGGTGTGAGGTATATCAGGGAGTGTTACAGTGAGGGGTGTGGGGTATATCAGAGAGTGATACAGTGAGGGGTGTGGGGTATATCAGAGAGTGTTACAATGAGGGGTGTGGGGTATATCAGAGAGTTACAGTGAGGGGTGTGGGGTATATCAGAGAGTGTTACATTGAGGGGTGTGGAGTATATCAGAGAGTGTTACAGCGAGGGGTGTGAGGTATATCAGGGAGTGTTACAATGAGGGGTGTGGGGTATATCAGAGAGTGTTACATTGAGGGGTGTGGTGTATATCAGAGAGTGTTACAGTGAGGGGTGTGAGGTATATCAGGGAGTGTTACAATGAGGGGTGTGGGGTATATCAGAGAGTGTTACAGTGAGGGGTGTGGGGAAAACAGAGAGTTACAGTGAGGGTTGTGGTGTATATCAGGGAGGGTTACAGGGAGGGATGTGGCATATATCAGAGTGTGTTACAGTGAGGTGTGTGGGGTATATCAGAGAGTGTTACTGTGAGGGGTGTGGGGTATATCAGAGAGAGTTACAGTAAGGGGTGTGGGATTTATCAGAGACTGTTACAGTGAGGGGTGTGGGGTATATCAGAGAGTGTTACTGTGAGAGGTCTGGGGTATATCAGAGAGTGTTTCAGTGAGGGGTGTGGGGTATATCAGAGAGTGTTACAGTGAGGGGTGTGGGGTATATCAGAGAGTGTTACAGTGAGGGGTGTGGGGTATTTCAGAGAGTGTTACAGTGAGGGGTGTGGGGTATATCAGAGAGTGTTACAGTGAGGGGTGTGGGATTTATCAGAGACTGTTACAGTGAGGGGTGTGGGGTATATCAGAGACTGTTACTGTGAGAGGTCTGGGGTATATCAGAGAGTGTTTCAGTGAGGGGTGTGGGATTTATCAGAGACTGTTACAGTGAGGGGTGTGGGGTATATCAGAGAGTGTTACTGTGAGAGGTCTGGGGTATATCAGAGAGTGTTTCAGTGAGGGGTGTGGGGTATATCAGAGAGTGTTACAGTGAGGGGTGTGGGGTATATCAGAGAGTGTTACAGTGAGGGGTGTGGGGTATTTCAGAGTGTTAAAGTGAGGGGTGTGGGGTATATCAGAGAGTGTTACAGTGAGGGGTGTGGGATTTATCAGAGACTGTTACAGTGAGGGGTGTGGGGTATATCAGAGACTGTTGCTGTGAGAGGTGTGGTGTATATCAGAGAGTGTTACAGCGAGGGGTCTGGGGTATATCAGAGAGAGTTACAGTGAGGGGTGTGGGGTATATCAGAGAGTGTTACAGTGAGGGGTGTGGGGTATGTCAGAGAATGTTACAATGAGGAGTGTGGGGTATATCAGAGAGTGTTACAGTGAGGGATGTGGGGTATTTCAGAGAGTGTTAAAGTGAGGGGTGTGGGGTATATCAGAGAGCGTTACAGTGAGGGGTGTGGGGTATGTCAGAGAATGTTACAATGAGGAGTGTGGGGTATATCAGAGAGTGTTACAGTGAGGGATGTGGGGTATTTCAGAGAGTGTTAAAGTGAGGGGTGTGGGGTATATCAGAGAGCGTTACAGTGAGGGGTGTGGGATTTATCAGAGACTGTTACAGTGAGGGGTGTGGGGTATATCAGAGAGTGTTACTGTGAGAGGTGTGGGGTATATCAGAGAGTGTTACAGTGAGGGGTGTGGGGTATATCAGAGTGTGTTGCAGTGAAGGGTGTGGGTATATCAGAGAGTGTTTCAGTGAGGGATGTGAGGAATAGCAGGGAGTGTTACAGTGAGAGGTGTGGGATATATCAGAGAGTGTTACAGTGAGGGGTGTGGGGTATATCAGAGTGTGTTACAGTGAGGGGTGTGGGATTTATCAGAGATTGTTACAGTGAGGGGTGTGGGGTATATCAGAGAGTGTTACTGTGAGAGGTCTGGGGTATATCAGAGAGTGTTACAGTGAGGGGTGTGGGGTATATCAGAGAGTGTTACAGTGAGGGGTGTGGGGAATATCAGAGAGTGTTACAGTGAGGGGTGTGGGGTATTTCAGAGAGTGTTACAGTGACGGGTATGGGTTATGGCAGAGAGTGTTACAGTGAGGGGTCTGGGGTATATCAGAGAGTGTTACAGTGAGGGGAGTGGGGTACATCAGAGAATGTTACAGTGAGGGATGTAGGGTATATCAGAGAGTGTTACAGTGAGGTGTGTGGGGTACATCAGAGAGTGTTACAGTGAGGGGCGTTGGGTATATCAGACAGTGTTACAGTGAGGGGTGTGGGGTATATCAGAGAGCGTTACAGTGAGGGATGTGGGGTATATCAGAGAGTGTTACTGTGAGAGGTCTGGGGTATATCAGAGAGTGTTACAGTGAGGGGTGTGGGGTATATCAGAGAGTGTTACAGTGAGGGGTGTGCTGAATATCAGAGAGTGTTACAGTGAGGGGTGTGGGGTATTTCAGAGAGTGTTACAGTGACGGGTATGGGTTATGGCAGAGAGTGTTACAGTGAGGGGTCTGGGGTATATCAGAGAGTGTTACAGTGAGGGGAGTGGGGTACATCAGAGAATGTTACAGTGAGGGATGTAGGGTATATTAGAGAGTGTTACAGTGAGGTGTGTGGGGTACATCAGAGAGTGTTACAGTGAGGGGCGTGGGGTATATCAGTCAGTGTTACAGTGAGGGGTGTGGGGTATATCAGAGAGCATTACAGTGAGGGATGTGGGGTATATCAGAGCGTGTTACAGTGAGGGGTCTGGGGTATATCAGAGACTGTTACAGTGAGGGGTGTGGGGAATATCAGAGAGTGTTACAGTGAGGGGTGTGGGGTATATCAGAGAGTGTTACCGTGAGGAGTGTGGGGTATATCAGAGAGTGTTACAGTGAGGGGTGTGGGGTATTTCAGAGAATGTTACAGTGAGGGGTGTGGGGTATATCAGAGAGTGTTACAGTGAGGGGTGTGAGGTATATCAGTGAGAGTTACAGTGAGGGGTGTGGGGAATATCAGAGAGTGTTTCAGTGAGGGGTGTGGGGTATATCAGGGAGTGTTCCAGTGAGGGGTGTGGCGTATATCAGAGAGTTTTACAGTGAGAAGTGTGGTGTATATCAAGGAGTGTTACAGTGAGGGGTGTGGGGTATATCAGAGGATGTTACAGTGAGGGGTGTGGGGTATGTCAGAGAATGTTACAGTGAGGAGTGTGGGGTATATCAGAGAGTGTTACAGTGAGGGGTGTGGGGTATTTCAGAGAGTGTTACAGTGAGGGGTGTGGGGCATATCAGAGAGTGTTACAGTGAAGGGTGTGCGATTTATCAGAGACTGTTACAGTGAGACGTGTGGGGTATATCAGAGAGTGTTACTGTGAGACGTGTGGGGTATATCAGAGAGTGATACAGCGAGGGGTATATCAGAGAGTGTTACAATGAGGGGTGTGGGGTATATCAGAGTGTGTTACAGTGAGGTGTGTGGGATTTATCAGAGACTGTTACAGTGAGGGGTGTGGGGTATATCAGAGACTGTTACTGTGAGAGGTGTGGTGTATATCAGAGAGTGTTACAGCGAGGGGTCTGGGGTATATCAGAGAGAGTTCCAGTGAGGGGTGTGGGGTATATCAGAGAGTGTTACAGTGAGGGGTGTGGGGTATGTCAGAGAATGTTACAATGAGGAGTGTGGGGTATATCAGAGAGTGTTACAGTGAGGGATGTGGGGTATTTCAGAGAGTGTTAAAGTGAGGGGTGTGGGGTATATCAGAGAGCGTTACAGTGAGGGGTGTGGGATTTATCAGAGACTGTTACAGTGAGGGGTGTGGGGTATATCAGAGAGTGTTACTGTGAGAGGTGTGGGGTATATCAGAGAGTGTTACAGTGAGGGGTGTGGGGTATATCAGAGTGTGTTGCAGTGAGGGGTGTGGGTATATCAGAGAGTGATTCAGTGAGGGATGTGAGGAATAGCAGGGAGTGTTACAGTGAGAGGTGTGGGATATATCAGAGAGTGTTACAGTGAGGGGTGTGGGGTATATAAGAGTGTGTTACAGTGAGGGGTGTGGGGTATATCAGAGAGTGTTACAGTGAGGGGTGTGGGATTTATCAGAGACTGTTACAGTGAGGGGTGTGGGGTATATCAGAGAGTGTGACTGTGAGAGGTCTGGGGTATATCAGAGAGTGGTACAGTGAGGGGTGTGGGGTATATCAGAGAGTGTTACAGTGAGGGGTGTGGGGAATATCAGAGAGTGTTACAGTGAGGGGTGTGGGGTATTTCAGAGAGTGTTACAGTGACGGGTATGGGTTATGGCAGAGAGTGTTACAGTGAGGGGTCTGGGGTATATCAGAGAGTGTTACAGTGAGGGGAGTGGGGTACATCAGAGAATGTTACAGTGAGGGATGTAGGGTATATCAGAGAGTGTTACAGTGAGGTGTGTGGGGTACATCAGAGAGTGTTACAGTGAGGGGCGTGGGGTATATCAGACAGTGGTACAGTGAGGGGTGTGGGGTATATCAGAGAGCGTTACAGTGAGGGATGTGGGGTATATCAGAGAGTGTTACTGTGAGAGGTCTGGGGTATATCAGAGAGTGTTACAGTGAGGGGTGTGGGGTATATCAGAGAGTGTTACAGTGAGGGGTGTGCTGAATATCAGAGAGTGTTACAGTGAGGGGTGTGGGGTATTTCAGAGAGATTTACAGTGACGGGTATGGGTTATGGCAGAGAGTGTTACAGTGAGGGGTCTGGGGTATATCAGAGAGTGTTACAGTGAGGGGAGTGGGGTACATCAGAGAATGTTACAGTGAGGGATGTAGGGTATATCAGAGAGTGTTACAGTGAGGTGTGTGGGGTACATCAGAGAGTGTTACAGTGAGGGGCGTGGGGTATATCAGACAGTGTTACAGTGAGGGGTGTGGGGTATATCAGAGAGCATTACAGTGAGGGATGTGGGGTATATCAGAGAGTGTTACAGTGAGGGGTCTGGGGTATATCAGAGACTGTTACAGTGAGGGGTGTGGGGAATATCAGAGAGCGTTACAGTGAGGGGTGTGGGGTATATCAGAGAGTGTTACCGTGAGGAGTGTGGGGTATATCAGAGAGTGTTACAGTGAGGGGTGTGGGGTATTTCAGAGAGTGTTACAGTGAGGGGTGTGGGGTATATCAGAGAGTGTTACAGTGAGGGGTGTGAGGTATATCAGTGAGAGTTACAGTGAGGGGTGTGGGGAATATCAGAGAGTGTTTCAGTGAGGGGTGTGGGGTATATCAGGGAGTGTTCCAGTGAGGGGTGTGGCGTATATCAGAGAGTTTTACAGTGAGAAGTGTGGTGTATTTCGAGGAGTGTTACAGTGAGGGGTGTGGGGTATATCAGAGGATGTTACAGTGAGGGGTGTGGGGTATGTCAGAGAATGTTACAGTGAGGAGTGTGGGGTATATCAGAGAGTGTTACAGTGAGGGGTGTGGGGTATTTCAGAGAGTGTTACAGTGAGGGGTGTGGGGCATATCAGAGAGTGTTACAGTGAGGGGTGTGCGATTTATCAGAGACTGTTACAGTGAGACGTGTGGGGTATATCAGAGAGTGTTACTGTGAGACGTGTGGGGTATATCAGAGAGTGATACAGTGAGGGGTATATCAGAGAGTGTTACAATGAGGGGTGTGGGGTATATCAGAGTGTGTTACAGTGAGGTGTGTGGGTATATCAGAGAGTGTTTCAGTGAGGGGTGTGAGGTATATCAGGGAGTGTTACAGTGAGGGGTGTGGGGTATATCAGAGAGTGTTACAGTGAGGGGTGTGGGGTATATCAGAGTGTGCTACTGTGAGGGGTGTGGTGTATATCAAAGAGTGTTTCAGCGAGGGGTGTGAGGTATATCAGGGAGTGTTACAGTGAGGGGTGTGGGGTATATCACAGAGTGTTACAGTGAGGGGTGTGGGGTATATCAGAGAGTGTTTCAGTGAGGGGTGTGAGGTATATCAGGGAGTGTTACAGTGAGGGGTGTGGGGTATATCAGAGAGTGTTACAGTGAGTGGTGTGGGGTATATCAGAGAGTGTTACAGTGAGGGGTGTGGGGTATATCAGAGAGTTACAGTGAGGGGTGTGGGGTTTATCAGAGAGTGTTACAGTGAGGGGCGTGGTGTATGTCAGAGAGTGTTACAGTGAGGGGTGTGAGGTATATCAGGGAGTGTTACAATGAGGGGTATGGGGTATATCAGAGAGTGTTACAGTGAGGGGTGTGGGGAAAACAGAGAGTTACAGTGAGGGGTGTGGGGTATATCAGAGAGTGTTACAGTGAGGCGTGTGGGGTATATCAGAGAGTGTTTCAGTGAGGGGTGTGAGGTATATCAGGGAGTGTTACAGTGAGAGGTGTGGGATATATCAGAGAGTGTTACAGGGAGGGGTGTGGGGTATATCAGAGTGTGTTACAGTGAGGGGTGTGGGGTATATCAGAGAGTGTTACAGTGAGGGGTGTGGGATTTATCAGAGACTGTTACAGTGAGGGGTGTGGGGTATATCAGAGAGTGTGACTGTGAGAGGTCTGGGGTATATCAGAGAGTGTTACAGTGAGGGGTGTGGGGTATATCAGAGAGTGTTACAGTGAGGGGTGTGGGGAATATCAGAGAGTGTTACAGTGAGGGGTGTGGGGTATTTCAGAGAGTGTTACAGTGACGGGTATGGGTTATGGCAGAGAGTGTTACAGTGAGGGGTCTGGGGTATATCAGAGAGTGTTACAGTGAGGGGAGTGGGGTACATCAGAGAATGTTACAGTGAGGGATGTAGGGTATATCAGAGAGTGTTACTGTGAGAGGTCTGGGGTATATCAGAGAGTGTTACAGTGAGGGGTGTGGGGTACATCAGAGAGTGTTACAGTGAGGGGCGTGGGGTATATCAGACAGTGTTACAGTGAGGGGTGTGGGGTATATCAGAGAGCGTTACAGTGAGGGATGTGGGGTATATCAGAGAGTGTTACTGTGAGAGGTCTGGGGTATATCAGAGAGTGTTACAGTGAGGGGTGTGGGGTATATCAGAGAGTGTTACAGTGAGGGGTGTGGGGAATATCAGAGAGTGTTACACTGAGGGGTGTGGGGTATTTCAGAGAGTGTTACAGTGATGGGTATGGGTTGTGGCAGAGAGTGTTACAGTGAGGGGTCTGGGGTATATCAGAGAGTGTTACAGTGAGGGGAGTGGGGTACATCAGAGAATGTTACAGTGAGGGATGTAGGGTATATCAGAGAGTGTTACAGTGAGGTGTGTGGGGTACATCAGAGAGTGTTACAGTGAGGGGCGTGGGGTATATCAGACAGTGTTACAGTGAGGGGTGTGGGGTATATCAGAGAGCATTACAGTGAGGGATGTGGGGTATATCAGAGAGTGTTACAGTGAGGGGTCTGGGGTATATCAGAGACTGTTACAGTGAGGGGTGTGGGGAATATCAGAGAGTGTTACAGTGAGGGGTGTGGGTTATATCAGAGAGTGTTACAGTGAGGGGTGTGGGGTATATCAGAGAGTGTTTCAGTGAGGGGTGTGAGGTATATCAGGGAGTGTTACAGTGAGGGGTGTGGGGTATATCAGAGAGTGTTACAGTGAGTGGTGTGGGGTATATCAGAGAGTGTTACAGTGAGGGGTGTGGGGTATATCAGAGAGTGTGACAGTGAGGGGTGTGGGGTATATCAGAGAGTTACAGTGAGGGGTGTGGGGTTTATCAGAGAGTGTTACAGTGAGGGGCGTCGTGTATGTCAGAGAGTGTTACAGTGAGGGGTGTGAGGTATATCAGGGAGTGTTACAATGAGGGGTATGGGGTATATCAGAGAGTGTTACAGTGAGGGGTGTGGGGAAAACAGAGAGTTACAGTGAGGGGTGTGGGGTATATCAGAGAGTGTTACAGTGAGGCGTGTGGGGTATATCAGAGAGTGTTTCAGTGAGGGGTGTGAGGTATATCAGGGAGTGTTACAGTGAGAGGTGTGGGTATCAGAGAGTGTTACAGTGATGGGTGTGGGGCAGATCAAAGAGTGTTACAGTGAGGGGTGTGGGGTATATCAGAGAGTGTTACAGTGAGGGGTGTGGGTTATAGCAGAGAGTGTTGCAGTGAGGGGTCTGGGGTATATCAGAGAGTGTTACAGTGAGGGGCGTGGGGTACATCAGAGAATGTTACAGTGAGGGATGTGGGGTATATCAGATAGTGTTACAGTGAGGGGTGTGGGGTATATCAGAGTGTTACAGTGAGGGGTGTGGGGTGTATCAGAGAGTGTTACAATGAGCGTTGTGGGATATATCAGAGAGTGTTACAGTGAGGGGCGTGGGGTATATCAGAGTGTGTTACAGTGAGGGGTGTGGGGTATATCAGAGAGCGTTACAGTGAGGGATGTGGGGTACATCAGAGAGTGTTACAGGGAGGGTTTTGGGGTATATCAGAGAGTGTTACAGTGAGGGGTGTGGGGTATATCAGAGAGTGTTACACTGAGGGGTGTGGGATATGTCAGAGAATGTTACAGTGAGGAGTGTGGGGTATATCAGAGAGTGTTACAGTGAGGGGTGTGGGGTATTTCAGAGAGTGTTACAGTGAGGGGTGTGGGGTATATCAGAGAGTGTTACAGTGAGGGGTGTGGGATTTATCAGAGACTGTTACAGTGAGGGGTGTGGGGTATATCAGAGAGTGTTACTGTGAGAGGTGTGGGGTATATCAGAGAGTGTTACAGTGAGGGGTGTGGGGTATATCAGAGAGTGTTACAGTGAGGGGTGTGGGGTATATCAGAGAGTGTTACAGTGAGGGGTGTGGGGTATTTCAGAGAGTGTTACAGTGAGGGGTGTGGGGTATATCAGAGAGTGTTACAGTGAGGGGTGTGGGATTTATCAGAGACTGTTCCAGTGAGGGGTGTGGGGTATATCAGAGAGTGTTACTGTGAGAGGTGTGGGGTATATCAGAGTGTGTTACAGTGAGGGGTCTGGGGTATATCAGAGAGAGTTACAGTGAGGGGTGTGGGGTATATCAGAGAGTGTTACAGTGAGGGGTGTGGGGTATGTCAGAGAATGTTACAGTGAGGAGTGTGGGGTATATCAGAGAGTGTTACAGTGAGGGATGTGGGGTATTTCAGAGAGTGTTACAGTGAGGGGTGTGGGGTATATCAGAGAGCGTTACAGTGAAGGGTGTGGGGTATATCTGAGAGTGTTACAGTAAAGGTGTGGGGTATATCAGAGAGTGTGACAGTGAGGTATATGGCATATTTCAGAGACTGTTAAAGTGAGGGGTATGGGGTATATCAGAGAGTGTTACAGTGAGGGGTGTGGGGTATATCAGAGAGTGTTACAGTGAGGGGTCTGAGGTATATCAGAGAGTGTTCCTGTGAGGGGTGTGGTGTATATCAGAGAGTGTTACAGCGAGGGGTGTGGGGTATATCAGAGTGTTACAGTGAGGGGTGTTGGCTATATCAGAGTGTGTTACAGTGAGGGGTGTGCGGTATATCAGAGAGAGTTACAGTGAGGGGTGCGGTGTATATCAGAGAGTGTTGCAGTGAGGGGTGTGGGGTATATCAGAGAGTGTTACATTGAGGGGTGCGGGGTATATCAGAGAGCATTACAGTGAGGGGAGTGGGGTATATCAGAGAGTGTTACAGTGAGGGGTGTGGTGTATATCAGAGTGTTACAGTGAGGGGTGTGGGGTATATCAGAGAGTGTTACAGTGAGGGGTGTGGGGTACATCAGAGAGTGTTACAGTGAGGGGTGTGGAGTATATCAGAGTCTAACAGTGAAGGGTGTGGGGTATAGCAGAGAATCTTATAGTGAGGGGTGTGGGGTATATCATAGTGTGTTACAGTGAGGGCTGTGGGGTATATCAGAGAGTGTTACAGTGAGGGATGTGGGGTATATCAGAGAGTGTTACTGTGAGGGGTGTGAAGTATATCAGAGAGTGTTACCATGACGGGAGTGGGGTATATCAGAGAGTGTTACAGTGAGATGTGTGGGATATATCAGAGAGTGTTACAGTGAGGGGTGTGGGGTGTCAGAGTGTTACAGTGAGGGATGTGGGGTATATCAGAGAGTGTTACAGTGAGGGGTGTGGGGTATATCAGAGAGTGTTACAGTGAGGGGTGTGGGGTATATCAGAGAGTCTTACAGTGAGGTGTGAGGGATATTTCAGAGACTGTTACAGCGAGTGGTGTGGTGTATATCAGTGAGTGTTACAGTGAGGTGTGTGGGGTATATCAGAGAGTGTTACAGTGAGGGGTGTGGGGTATATCAGAGAGTGTTACAGTGAGGGGTGTGGGGTATATCAGAGAGTGTTACAGTGAGGTGTGACGGATATTTCAGAGACTACTACAGTGAGGGGTGTGGTGTATATCAGTGAGTGTTACAGTGAGGGTGTGGGGTATATTAGAGAGTGTTACAGTGAGGGGTGTGGGGTATATCAGAGAGTGTTACAATGAGGTGTGTGGGATATTTCAGAGACTGTTACAGTGAGGGGTCTGAGGTATATCAGAGAGTGTTACAGTGAGGTGTGTGGGATATATCAGAGAGTGTTACAGTGAGGGTGTGGGGTATATCAGAGAGTGTTACAGTGAGGGGTGTGGGGTATATTAGAGAGTGTTACAGTGAGGGGTGTGGGGTATATCAGAGAGTGTTACAGTGAGGTGTGTGGGATATTTCAGAGACTGTTACAGTGAGGGGTCTGAGGTATATCAGAGAGTGTTACAGTGAGGGGTGTGGTGCATATCAGTGAGTGTTACAGTGAGGTGTGTGGGGTATATAAGAGAGTGTTACAGTGAGGGGTGTGGGGTATATCAGAGAGTGTTACAGTGAGGGGTGTGGTTCATATCAGTGAGTGTTACAGTGAGGTGTGTGGGGTATATCAGAGAGTGTTACAGTGAGGGGTGGAGGGTATATCAGAGCGTGTTACAGCGAGGGGTGTGAGGTATATCAGAGAGTGTTACAGTGAGGGGTCTGGAGTATATCAGAGTGTTACAGTGAGGGGTGTGGGCTATATCAGAGAGTGTTACAGTGAGGTGTGACGGATATTTCAGAGACTGTTACAGTGAGGGGTGTGGTGTATATCAGTGAGTGTTCCAGTGAGGGTGTGGGGTATATTAGAGAGTGTTACAGTGAGGGGTGTGGGGCATATCAGAGAGTGTTACAGTGAGGGGAGTGGGGTATATCAGTGAGTGTTCCAGTGAGGGTGTGGGATATATCAGAGAGTGTTACAGTGAGGGGTGTGGGGTATATCAGAGAGTGTTACAGTGAGGAGTGTGGAGTATATCAGAGAGTGTTACAGTGAGGGGTGTGGGGTATATCAGAGAGTGTTACAGTGAGGTGTGTGGGATATATCAGAGAGTGTTACAGTGAGGGGTGTGGGGTATACAAGAGAGTGTTACAGTGAGGGGTGTGGGGTATATCAGAGAGTGTTACAGTGCGGAGTGTGGGGTATATCAGAATGGACAGTGAGGGATGTGGGGTATATCAAAGAGTGTTACAGTCAGGGGTCTGAGGTATATCAGAGAGTGTTACAGTGAGGGGTGTGGTGCATATCAGTGAGTGTTACAGTGAGGTGTGTGGGGTATATAAGAGTGTTACAGTGAGGGGTGTGGGTTATATCAGAGAGTGTTACAGTGAGGGGTGTGGGGCGTATAAGAGAGTGTTACAGTGAGGGGTGTAGGGTATATCAGAGAGTGTTACAGTGAGGGGTGTGGGGTATATCAGAATTGACAGTGAGGGATGTGGGGTATATCTAAGAGTGTTACAGTGAGTGGTCTGAGGTATATCAGAGACTGTTACAGAGAGGGGTGTGCTGCATATCAGTGAGTGTTACAGTGAGGTGTGTGGGGTATATCAGAGAGTGTTACAGTGAGGGGTGTAGGGTCAATCAGAGCATGTTACAGCGAGGGGTGTGGGGTATATCAGAGACTGTTACAGTGAGGGGTATGGGGTATATCAGAATGGACATTGAGGGGTGTGGGGTATATCAGAGAGTGTTACAGTGAGGGGTGTGGGGTATATCAGAGAGTGTTACCGTGAGGGGTCTGAGGGATATCAGAGAGTGTTACAGTGAGGAGTGTGGTGTGTATCAGAGAGTGTTACAGCGAGGGGTGTGGGGTATATCAGAGAGTGTTACAGTGAGGGGTGTGGGGTATATCAGAGAGTATTACAGTGAGGTGTGTGGGATATTTCAGAGACTGTTACAGTGAGGGGTCTGAGGTATATCAGAGAGTGTTACAGTGAGGGGTGTGGTGCATATCAGTGAGTGTTACAGTGAGGTGTGTGGTGTATATAAGAGAGTGTTACAGTGAGGGGTGTGGGGTATATCAGGGAGTGTTACAGTGAGGGGTGTGGATATATCAGAGAGTGTTACAGTGAGGGGTGTGGGGTATATAAGAGAGTGTTACAGTGAGGGGTGTAGGGTATATCAGAGAGTGTTACAGTGAGGGGTGTGGGGTATATCAGAGAGTGTTACAGTGCGGTGTGTGGGGTATATCAGAATGGACAGTGAGGGATGTGGGGTATATCAAAGAGTGTTACAGTGAGTGGTCTGAGGTATATCAGAGAGTGTTACAGTGAGGGGTGTGGTGCATATCAATGAGTGTTACAGTGAGGTCTGTGGGGTGTATCAGAGAGTGTTACAGTAAGTGGTGGAGGGTATATCAGAGCGTGTTACAGCGAGGGGTGTGGGGTATATCAGAGAGTGTTACAGTGACGGGTCTGGGGTATATCAGAGTGTTACAGTGAGGGGTGTGGGGTATATCAGAGAGTGTTACAGTGAGGTGTGAGGGATATTTCAGAGACTGTTACAGTGAGGGGTGTGGTGTATATCAGTGAGTGTTTCAGTGAGGGTGTGGGGTATATTAGAGAGTGTTACAGTGAGGGGTGTGGGATATATCAGAGAGTGTTACAGTGAGGGTTGTGGGGTATACCAGAGAGTGTTACAGTGAGGGGTGTGGGGTATATCAGAGAGTGTTACAGTGAGGTGTGTGGGATATATCAGAGAGTTTTACAGTGAGGGGTGTGGGGTATACCAGAGAGTGTTACAGTGAGGGGAGTGGGGTATATCAGAGAGTGTTACAGTGCGGAGTGTGGGGTATATCAGAATGGACAGTGAGGGATGTGGGGTATATCAAAGAGTGTTACAGTGAGGGGTCTGAGGTATATCAGAGAGTGTTACAGTGAGGGGTGTGGTGCATATCAGTGAGTGTTACAGTGAGGTGTGTGGGTTATATAAGAGAGTGTTACAGTGAGGGGTGTGGGGTATATCAGAGAGTGTTACAGTGAGGGGTGTGGGATATATCAGAGAGTGTTACAGTGAGGGGTGTAGGGTATATCAGAGAGTGTTACAGTGAGGGGTGTGGGGTATATCAGTGAGTGTTACAGTGCGGTGTGTGGGATATATCAGAATGGACATTGAGTGGTGTGGGGTATATCAGAGAGTGTTACAGTGAGTGGTCTGACGTATATCAGAATGGACATTGAGGGGTGTGGGGTATATCAGAGAGCGTTACCGTGAGGGGTCTGAGGTATATCAGAGAGTGTTACAGCGAGGGGTGTGGGGTATATCAGAGAGAGTTACAGTGAGGGGTGTGGGGTATATCAGAGAGTGTTACAGTGAGGTGTGTGTGATATTTAAGAGACTGTTACAGTGAGGGGTGTGGGGTTTCTCAGAGTGTTACAGTGAGGGGTGTGGGGTATATCAGAGAGTGTTACAGTGAGGTGTGTGTGATATTTAAGAGACTGTTACAGTGAGGGGTGTGGGGTTTCTCAGAGTGTTACAGTGAGGGGTGTGGGGTATATCAGAGAGTGTTACAGTGAGGGGTGTGGGGTATATCAGAGAGTGTTACAGTGAGGGGTCTGAGGTATATCAGAGAGTGTTCCTGTGAGGTGTGTGGGGTATATCAGAGAGTGTTACAGTGAGGGGTGTGGGGTATATCAGAGAGTGATACAGTGAGGGGTGTGCGGTATATCAGAGAGAGTTACAGTGAGGGGTGTGGGGTATATCAGGGAGTGTTACAGTGAGGGGTGCGGGGTATATCAGAGAGCATTACAGTGAGGGGAGTGGGGTATATCAGAGAGTGTTACAGTGATGGCTGTGGTGTATATCAGAGTGTTACAGTCAGGGGTGTGGGGGAAATCAGAGAGTGTTACAGTGAGGGGTGTGGGGTAAATCAGAGAGTGTTACTGTGAGGGGTGTGGGGCTCTCAGAGTGTGTTGCAGTGAGGGGAGTGGTGTATATCAGGGAGTGTTACAGTGAGGGGTGTGGGGTATATCAGAGAGTGTTACAGTGAGGGGTGTGGGGTATATCAGAGAGTGTTTCAGTGAGGGGTGTGGGGTATATCAGGGAGAGTTACAGTGAGGGGTGTGGGGTATATCAGGGAGTGTTACAGTGAGGGTGTGGGGTATATCAGAGAGTGTTACAGTGAAGGGTGTGGGCTATATCAGAGAGTGTTACAGTGAGGGGTGTGGGGTATATCAGAGAGTGTTACAGTGAGGGTGTGGGGTATATCAGAGAGTGTTACAGTGAAAGGTGTGGGGTACATCAGAGAGTGTTACAGTGAGGGGTGTGGGGTATATCAGAGTGTGTTACAGTGAGTACTGTGGGGTATATCAGAGAGTGTTACAGTGAGGGGTGTGGGGTATATCAGAGAGTGTTACAGTGAGGGGTGTGGGGTATATCAGTGTGTGTTACAGTGAGGGGTATATCAGAGTGTGTTACAGTGAGGGGTGTGGGGTATATCAGAGAGTGTTTCAGTGAGGGGTGTGAGGTATATCAGGGAGTGTTACAGTGAGGGGTGTGGGGTATATCAGAGAGTGTTACAGTGAGCGGTGTGGTGTATATCAGGGAGTGTTACAGTGAGTGGTCTGGGGTATATCAGAGAGAGTTACAGTGAGGGGTGTGGGGTATATCAGAGTCTAACAGTGAGGGGTGTGGGGTATATCAGAGAATGTTACAGAGGAGGGTGTGGGGTAAATCAGAGTGTGTTACAGTGAGTGCTGTGGGGTATATCAGAGAATCTTATAGTGAGGGGTGTGGGACATATCAGAGTGTGTTACAGTGAGGGCAGTGGGGTATATCAGAGAGTTACAGTGAGGGGTGTGGGGTATATCAGAAAGTGTTCCAGGGAGGGGTGTGGGGTATATCAGAGAGTGTTACAGTGTGGGGTGTGAGGTATATCAGAGAGTGTTACAGCGAGGGGTGTGGTGTCTCTCAGAGAGGGTTACAGTGAGGGGTATGGGGTATATCAAGGAGTGTTACAGTGAGGGGTGTGGGGTATATCAGAGAGTGTTGCAGTGAGGAGTGTGAGGTATATCAGAGAGTGTTACAGTGAGGGGTGTGGGGTTTCTCAGAGACTGTTACAGTGAGGGGTATGGGGTATATCAGAGAGTGTTACAGTGAGGGGTGTGGGGTATATCAGAGAGTGTTACAGTGAGGGGTCTGAGGTATATCAGAGAGTGTTCCTGTGAGGTGTGTGGGGTATATCAGAGTGATACAGTGAGGGGTGTGCGGTATATCAGAGAGAGTTACAGTGAGGGGTGCGGGGTATATCAGAGAGCATTACAGTGAGGGGAGTGGGGTATATCAGAGAGTGTTACAGTGATGGCTGTGGTGTATATCAGAGTGTTACAGTCAGGGGTGTGGGGGAAATCAGAGAGTGTTACAGTGAGGGGTGTGGGGTAAATCAGAGAGTGTTACTGTGAGGGGTGTGGGGCTCTCAGAGTGTGTTGCAGTGAGGGGAGTGGTGTATATCAGGGAGTGTTACAGTGAGGGGTGTGGGGTATATCAGAGAGTGTTACAGTGAGGGGTGTGGGGTATATCAGAGAGTGTTTCAGTGAGGGGTGTGGGGTATATCAGGGAGAGTTACAGTGAGGGGTGTGGGGTATATCAGGGAGTGTTACAGTGAGGGTGTGGGGTATATCAGAGAGTGTTACAGTGAAGGGTGTGGGCTATATCAGAGAGTGTTACAGTGAGGGGTGTGGGGTATATCAGAGAGTGTTACAGTGAGGGTGTGGGGTATATCAGAGAGTGTTACAGTGAAAGGTGTGGGGTACATCAGAGAGTGTTACAGTGAGGGGTGTGGGGTATATCAGAGTGTGTTACAGTGAGTACTGTGGGGTATATCAGAGAGTGTTACAGTGAGGGTGTAGGGTATATCAGAGAGTGTTACAGTGAGGGGTGTGGGGTATATCAGTGTGTGTTACAGTGAGGGGTATATCAGAGTGTGTTACAGTGAGGGGTGTGGGGTATATCAGAGAGTGTTTCAGTGAGGGGTGTGAGGTATATCAGGGAGTGTTACATTGAGGGGTGTGGGGTATATCAGAGAGTGTTACAGTGAGCGGTGTGGTGTATATCAGGGAGTGTTACAGTGAGTGGTCTGGGGTATATCAGAGAGAGTTACAGTGAGGGGTGTGGGGTATATCAGAGTCTAACAGTGAGGGGTGTGGGGTATATCAGAGAATGTTACAGAGGAGGGTGTGTGGTAAATCAGAGTGTGTTACAGTGAGTGCTGTGGGGTATATCAGAGAATCTTATAGTGAGGGGTGTGGGGCATATCAGAGTGTGTTACAGTGAGGGCAGTGGGGTATATCAGAGTGTTACAGTGAGGGGTGTGGGGTATATCAGAAAGTGTTCCAGGGAGGGGTGTGGGGTATATCAGAGAGTGTTACAGTGTGGGGTGTGAGGTATATCAGAGAGTGTTACAGCGAGGGGTGTGGTGTCTCTCAGAGAGGGTTACAGTGAGGGGTATGGGGTATATCAAGGAGTGTTACAGTGAGGGGTGTGGGGTATATCAGAGAGTGTTGCAGTGAGGAGTGTGAGGTATATCAGAGAGTGTTACAGTGAGGGGTGTGGGGTATATCAGAGAGAGTTACAGTGAGGGGTGTGGGGTATATCAGAGAACGTTACAGTGAGGGGTGTGGAGTATATCAGAGAGTGTTACAGTGAGGGGTGTGGGGTATATCAGAGAGTGTTACAGTGAGGGGTGTGGGGTATATCAGAGAGTGTTACAGTGAGGGGTGTGGGGTATACCAGAGAGTGTTACAGTGAGGGGTGTGGGGTATATCAGAGAGTGTTACAGTGCGGAGTGTGGGGTATATCAGAATGGACAGTGAGGGATGTGGGGTATATCAAAGAGTGTTACAGTGAGGGGTCTGAGGTATATCAGAGAGTGTTACAGTGAGGGGTGTGGTGCATATCAGTGAGTGTTACAGTGAGGTGTGTGGGTTATATAAGAGAGTGTTACAGTGAGGGGTGTGGGGTATATCAGAGAGTGTTACAGTGAGGGGTGTGGGATATATCAGAGAGTGTTACAGTGAGGGGTGTTGGGTATATAAGAGAGTGTTACAGTGAGGGGTGTAGGGTATATCAGAGAGTGTTACAGTGAGGGGTGTGGGGTATATCAGTGAGTGTTACAGTGCGGTGTGTGGGATATATCAGAATGGACATTGAGTGGTGTGGGGTATATCAGAGAGTGTTACAGTGAGTGGTCTGAGGTATATCAGAATGGACATTGAGGGGTGTGGGGTATATCAGAGAGCGTTACCGTGAGGGGTCTGAGGTATATCAGAGAGTGTTACAGTGAGGAGTGTGGTGTATATCAGAGAGTGTTACAGCGAGGGGTGTGGGGTATATCAGAGAGTGTTACAGTGAGGGGTGTGGGGTATATCAGAGAGTGTTACAGTGAGGTGTGTGGGATATTTAAGAGACTGTTACAGTGAGGGGTCTGAGGTATATCAGAGAGTGTTACAGTGAGGGGTGTGGGGTTTCTCAGAGACTGTTACAGTGAGGGGTATGGGGTATATCAGAGAGTGTTACAGTGAGGGGTGTGGGGTATATCAGAGAGTGTTACAGTGAGGGGTCTGAGGTATATCAGAGAGTGTTCCTGTGAGGGGTGTGGTGAATATCAGAGAGTGTTACTGCGAGGGGTGTGGGGTATATCAGAGTGATACAGTGAGGGGTGTGCGGTATATCAGAGAGAGTTACAGTGAGGGGTGTGGGGTATATCAGGGAGTGTTACAGTGAGGGGTGTGGAGTATATCAGAGAGTGTTACAGTGAGGGGTGCGGGGTATATCAGAGAGCATTACAGTGAGGGGAGTGGGGTATATCAGAGAGTGTTACAGTGATGGGTGTGGTGTATATCAGAGTGTTACAGTCAGGGGTGTGGGGGAAATCAGAGAGTGTTACAGTGAGGGGTGTGGGTTAAATCAGAGAGTGTTACTGTGAGGGGTGTGGGGCTCTCAGAGTGTGTTGCAGTGAGGGGAGTGGTGTATATCAGGGAGTGTCACAGTGAGGGGTGTGGGGTATATCAGAGAGTGTTACAGTGAGGGGCGTGGGGTATATCAGAGAGTGTTTCAGTGAGGGGTGTGGGGTATATCAGGGAGAGTTACAGTGAGGGGTGTGGGGTATATCAGAGAGTGTTACAGTGAGGGTGTGGGGTATATCAGAGAGTGTTACAGTGAAGGGTGTGGGCTATATCAGAGAGTGTTACAGTGAGGGGTGTGGGGTATATCAGAGAGTGTTACAGTGAGGGTGTGGGGTATATCAGAGAGTGTTACAGTGAGGGGTGTGGGGTATATCAGAGAGTGTTACAGTGAGGGTGTGGGGTATATCAGAGTGGGTTACAGTGAGGGGTGTGGGGTATATCAGAGAGTGTTACAGTGAGGGGTGTGGGGTATATCAGAGAGTGTTACAGTGAAGGGTGTGGGCTATATCAGAGAGTGTTACAGTGATGGGTGTGGGGTATATCAGAGAGTGTTACAGTGAGGGTGTGGGGTATATCAGAGAGTGTTACAGTGAGGGGTGTGGGGTATATCAGAGAGTGTTACAGTGAGGGTGTGGGGTATATCAGAGTGTGTTACAGTGAGGGGTGTGGGGTATATCAAAGAATGTTACAGTGAGGGGTGTGGGGTATATCAGTGTGTGTTACAGTGAGGGGTATATCAGAGTGTGTTACAGTGAGGGGTGTGGGGTATATCAGAGAGTGTTTCAGTGAGGGGTGTGAGGTATATCAGGGAGTGTTACATTGAGGGGTGTGGGGTATATCAGAGAGTGTTACAGTGAGGGGTGTGGTGTATATCAGGGAGTGTTACCGTGAGTGGTGTGGGGTATATCAGAGAGAGTTACAGTGAGGGGTGTGGGGTATATCAGAGTCTAACAGTGAGGGGTGTGGGGTATATCAGAGAATGTTACAGAGGGGGGTGTGGGGTAAATCAGAGTGTGTTACAGTGAGTGCTGTGGGGTATATCAGAGAATCTTATAGTGAGGGGTGTGGGGCATATCAGAGTGTGTTACAGTGAGGGCAGTGGGGTATATCAGAGTGTTACAGTGAGGGGTGTGGGGTATATCAGAAAGTGTTCCAGTGAGGGGTGTGGGGTATATCAGAGAGTGTTACAGCGAGGGGTGTGGTGTCTCTCAGAGAGGGTTACAGTGAGGGGTATGGGGTATATCAAAGAGTGTTACAGTGAGGGGTGTGGGGTATATCAGAGAGTGTTGCAGTGAGGGGTGTGAGGTATATCAGAGAGTGTTACAGTGAGGGGTGTGGGGTATATCAGAGAGAGTTACAGTGAGGGGTGTGGGGTATATCAGAGAACGTTACAGTGAGGGGTGTGGAGTATATCAGAGAGTGTTACAGTGAGGGGTGTGGGGTATATCAGAGTGTGTTACAGTGAGGGGTGTGGGGTATATCAGAGAGTGTTACAGTGAGGGGTGTGGGGTATATCAGAGAGTGTTACAGTGAGGGGTGTGGGGTATATCAGAGAGGGTTACAGTGAGGAGTGTGGGGCATATCGGAATGGACATTGAGGGCCGTGGGATATATCAGAAAGTATTACCGTCAGGGGTCTGAGGTATATCAGAGAGTGTTACAGTGAGGGGTGTGGTGCATATCAGTGAGTGTTACAGTGAGGTGTGTGGGTTATATAAGAGAGTGTTACAGTGAGGGGTGTGGGGTATATCAGAGAGTGTTACAGTGAGGGGTGTGCGATATATCAGAGAGTGTTACAGTGAGGGGTGTTGGGTATATAAGAGAGTGTTACAGTGAGGGGTGTAGGGTATATCAGAGAGTGTTACAGTGAGGGGTGTGGGGTATATCAGTGAGTGTTACAGTGCGGTGTGTGGGATATATCAGAATGGACATTGAGTGGTGTGGGGTATATCAGAGAGTGTTACAGTGAGTGGTCTGAGGTATATCAGAATGGACATTGAGGGGTGTGGGGTATATCAGAGAGCGTTACCGTGAGGGGTCTGAGGTATATCAGAGAGTGTTACAGTGAGGAGTGTGGTGTATATCAGAGATTGTTACAGCGAGGGGTGTGGGGTATATCAGAGAGAGTTACAGTGAGGGGTGTGGGGTATATCAGAGAGTGTTACAGTGAGGTGTGTGGGATATTTAAGAGACTGTTACAGTGAGGGGTCTGAGGTATATCAGAGAGTGTTACAGTGAGGGGTGTGGGGTTTCTCAGAGACTGTTACAGTGAGGGGTATGGGGTATATCAGAGAGTGTTACAGTGAGGGGTGTGGGGTATATCAGAGAGTGTTACAGTGAGGGGTCTGAGGTATATCAGAGAGTGTTCCTGTGAGGGGTGTGGTGTATATCAGAGAGTGTTACTGCGAGGGGTGTGGGGTATATCAGAGTGATACAGTGAGGGGTGTGCGGTATATCAGAGAGAGTTACAGTGAGGGGTGTGGGGTATATCAGGGAGTGTTACAGTGAGGGGTGAGGAGTATATCAGAGAGTGTTACAGTGAGGGGTGCGGGGTATATCAGAGAGCATTACAGTGAGGGGAGTGGGGTATATCAGAGAGTGTTACAGTGATGGGTGTGGTGTATATCAGAGTGTTACAGTCAGGGGTGTGGGGGAAATCAGAGAGTGTTACAGTGAGGGGTGTGGGTTAAATCAGAGAGTGTTACTGTGAGGGGTGTGGGGCTCTCAGAGTGTGTTGCAGTGAGGGGAGTGGTGTATATCAGGGAGTGTTACAGTGAGGGGTGTGGGGTATATCAGAGAGTGTTACAGTGAGGGGCGTGGGGTATATCAGAGAGTGTTTCAGTGAGGGGTGTGGGGTATATCAGGGAGAGTTACAGTGAGGGGTGTGGGGTTTATCAGAGAGTGTTACAGTGAGGGTGTGGGGTATATCAGAGAGTGTTACAGTGAAGGGTGTGGGCTATATCAGAGAGTGTTACAGTGAGGGGTGTGGGGTATATCAGAGAGTGTTACAGTGAGGGTGTGGGGTATATCAGAGAGTGTTACAGTGAGGGGTGTGGGGTATATCAGAGAGTGTTACAGTGAGGGTGTGGGGTATATCAGAGTGGGTTACAGTGAGGGGTGTGGGGTATATCAGAGAGTGTTACAGTGAGGGGTGTGGGGTATATCAGAGAGTGTTACAGTGAAGGGTGTGGGCTATATCAGAGAGTGTTACAGTGATGGGTGTGGGGTATATCAGAGAGTGTTACAGTGAGGGTGTGGGGTATATCAGAGTGTGTTACAGTGAGGGGTGTGGGGTATATCAAAGAATGTTACAGTGAGGGGTGTGGGGTATATCAGTGTGTGTTACAGTGAGGGGTATATCAGAGTGTGTTACAGTGAGGGGTGTGGGGTATATCAGAGAGTGTTTCAGTGAGGGGTGTGAGGTATATCAGGGAGTGTTACATTGAGGGGTGCGGGGTATATCAGAGAGTGTTACAGTGAGGGGTGTGGTGTATATCAGGGAGTGTTACCGTGAGTGGTGTGGGGTATATCAGAGAGAGTTACAGTGAGGGGTGTGGGGTATATCAGAGTCTAACAGTGAGGGGTGTGGGGTATATCAGAGAATGTTACAGAGGGGGGTGTGGGGTAAATCAGAGTGTGTTACAGTGAGTGCTGTGGGGTATATCAGAGAATCTTATAGTGAGGGGTGTGGGGCATATCAGAGTGTGTTACAGTGAGGGCAGTGGGGTATATCAGAGTGTTACAGTGAGGGGTGTGGGGTATATCAGAAAGTGTTCCAGTGAGGGGTGTGGGGTATATCAGAGAGTGTTGCAGCGAGGGGTGTGGTGTCTCTCAGAGAGGGTTACAGTGAGGGGTATGGGGTATATCAAAGAGTGTTACAGTGAGGGGTGTGGGGTATATCAGAGAGTGTTGCAGTGAGGGGTGTGAGGTATATCAGAGAGTGTTACAGTGAGGGGTGTGGGGTATATCAGAGAGAGTTACAGTGAGGGGTGTGGGGTATATCAGAGAACGTTACAGTGAGGGGTGTGGAGTATATCAGAGAGTGTTACAGTGAGGGGTGTGGGGTATATCAGAGTGTGTTACAGTGAGGGGTGTGGGGTATATCAGAGAGTGTTACAGTGAGGGGTGTGGGGTATATCAGAGAGTGTTACAGTGAGGGGTGTGGGGTATATCAGAGAGGGTTACAGTGAGGAGTGTGGGGCATATCGGAATGGACATTGAGGGCCGTGGGATATATCAGAAAGTATTACCGTCAGGGGTCTGAGGTATATCAGAGAGTGTTACAGTGAGGGGTGTGGTGCATATCAGTGAGTGTTACAGTGAGGTGTGTGGGTTATATAAGAGAGTGTTACAGTGAGGGGTGTGGGGTATATCAGAGAGTGTTACAGTGAGGGGTGTGCGATATATCAGAGAGTGTTACAGTGAGGGGTGTTGGGTATATAAGAGAGTGTTACAGTGAGGGGTGTAGGGTATATCAGAGAGTGTTACAGTGAGGGGTGTGGGGTATATCAGTGAGTGTTACAGTGCGGTTTGTGGGATATATCAGAATGGACATTGAGTGGTGTGGGGTATATCAGAGAGTGTTACAGTGAGTGGTCTGAGGTATATCAGAATGGACATTGAGGGGTGTGGGGTATATCAGAGAGCGTTACCGTGAGGGGTCTGAGGTATATCAGAGAGTGTTACAGTGAGGAGTGTGGTGTATATCAGAGATTGTTACAGCGAGGGGTGTGGGGTATATCAGAGAGAGTTACAGTGAGGGGTGTGGGGTATATCAGAGAGTGTTACAGTGAGGTGTGTGGGATATTTAAGAGAGTGTTACAGTGAGGGGTGTGGGGTATATCAGAGAGTGTTACAGTGAGTGGTGTGGGGTATGTCAGAGAGTGTTACAGTGAGGGGTGTGGGGTATATCAGAGAGCGTTACAGTGAGGGGTGTGGGGTATATCAGAGAGTGTTACAGTGAGGGGGGTGTGCGGTATATCAGAGAGTGTAACAGTGAGGGGTGTGGGCTATAACGGAGAGTGTTACAGTGAGGGGTCTGAGGTATATCAGAGAGTGTTACAGTGAGGGGTGTGGGGTTTCTCAGAGACTGTTACAGTGAGGGGTATGGGGTATATCAGAGAGTGTTACAGTGAGGGGTGTGGGGTATATCAGAGAGTGTTACAGTGAGGGGTCTGAGGTATATCAGAGAGTGTTCCTGTGAGGGGTGTGGTGTATATCAGAGAGTGTTACTGCGAGGGGTGTGGGGTATATCAGAGTGATACAGTGAGGGGTGTGCGGTATATCAGAGAGAGTTACAGTGAGGGGTGTGGGGTATATCAGGGAGTGTTACAGTGAGGGGTGAGGAGTATATCAGAGAGTGTTACAGTGAGGGGTGCGGGGTATATCAGAGAGCATTACAGTGAGGGGAGTGGGGTATATCAGAGAGTGTTACAGTGATGGGTGTGGTGTATATCAGAGTGTTACAGTCAGGGGTGTGGGGGAAATCAGAGAGTGTTACAGTGAGGGGTGTGGGTTAAATCAGAGAGTGTTACTGTGAGGGGTGTGGGGCTCTCAGAGTGTGTTGCAGTGAGGGGAGTGGTGTATATCAGGGAGTGTTACAGTGAGGGGTGTGGGGTATATCAGAGAGTGTTACAGTGAGGGGCGTGGGGTATATCAGAGAGTGTTTCAGTGAGGGGTGTGGGGTATATCAGGGAGAGTTACTGCGAGGGGTGTGGGGTATATCAGAGTGATACAGTGAGGGGTGTGCGGTATATCAGAGAGAGTTACAGTGAGGGGTGTGGGGTATATCAGGGAGTGTTACAGTGAGGGGTGAGGAGTATATCAGAGAGTGTTACAGTGAGGGGTGCGGGGTATATCAGAGAGCATTACAGTGAGGGGAGTGGGGTATATCAGAGAGTGTTACAGTGATGGGTGTGGTGTATATCAGAGTGTTACAGTCAGGGGTGTGGGGGAAATCAGAGAGTGTTACAGTGAGGGGTGTGGGTTAAATCAGAGAGTGTTACTGTGAGGGGTGTGGGGCTCTCAGAGTGTGTTGCAGTGAGGGGAGTGGTGTATATCAGGGAGTGTTACAGTGAGGGGTGTGGGGTATATCAGAGAGTGTTACAGTGAGGGGCGTGGGGTATATCAGAGAGTGTTTCAGTGAGGGGTGTGGGGTATATCAGGGAGAGTTACAGTGAGGGGTGTGGGGTATATCAGAGAGTGTTACAGTGAGGGTGTGGGGTATATCAGAGAGTGTTACAGTGAAGGGTGTGGGCTATATCAGAGAGTGTTACAGTGAGGGGTGTGGGGTATATCAGAGAGTGTTACAGTGAGGGTGTGGGGTATATCAGAGAGTGTTACAGTGAGGGGTGTGGGGTATATCAGAGAGTGTTACAGTGAGGGTGTGGGGTATATCAGAGTGGGTTACAGTGAGGGGTGTGGGGTATATCAGAGAGTGTTACAGTGAGGGGTGTGGGGTATATCAGAGAGGGTTACAGTGAAGGGTGTGGGCTATATCAGAGAGTGTTACAGTGATGGGTGTGGGGTATATCAGAGAGTGTTACAGTGAGGGTGTGGGGTATATCAGAGAGTGTTACAGTGAGGGTGTGGGGTATATCAGAGTGTGTTACAGTGAGGGGTGTGGGGTATATCAAAGAATGTTACAGTGAGGGGTGTGGGGTATATCAGTGTGTGTTACAGTGAGGGGTATATCAGAGTGTGTTACAGTGAGGGGTGTGGGGTATATCAGAGAGTGTTTCAGTGAGGGGTGTGAGGTATATCAGGGAGTGTTACATTGAGGGGTGTGGGGTATATCAGAGAGTGTTACAGTGAGGGGTGTGGTGTATATCAGGGAGTGTTACCGTGAGTGGTGTGGGGTATATCAGAGAGAGTTACAGTGAGGGGTGTGGGGTATATCAGAGTCTAACAGTGAGGGGTGTGGGGTATATCAGAGAATGTTACAGAGGGGGGTGTGGGGTAAATCAGAGTGTGTTACAGTGAGTGCTGTGGGGTATATCAGAGAATCTTATAGTGAGGGGTGTGGGGCATATCAGAGTGTGTTACAGTGAGGGCAGTGGGGTATATCAGAGTGTTACAGTGAGGGGTGTGGGGTATATCAGAAAGTGTTCCAGTGAGGGGTGTGGGGTATATCAGAGAGTGTTACAGCGAGGGGTGTGGTGTCTCTCAGAGAGGGTTACAGTGAGGGGTATGGGGTATATCAAAGAGTGTTACAGTGAGGGGTGTGGGGTATATCAGAGAATGTTGCAGTGAGGGGTGTGAGGTATATCAGAGAGTGTTACAGTGAGGGGTGTGGGGTATATCAGAGAGAGTTACAGTGAGGGGTGTGGGGTATATCAGAGAACGTTACAGTGAGGGGTGTGGAGTATATCAGAGAGTGTTACAGTGAGGGGTGTGGGGTATATCAGAGTGTGTTACAGTGAGGGGTGTGGGGTATATCAGAGAGTGTTACAGTGAGGGGTGTGGGGTATATCAGAGAGTGTTACAGTGAGGGGTGTGGGGTATATCAGAGAGGGTTACAGTGAGGAGTGTGGGGCATATCGGAATGGACATTGAGGGCCGTGGGATATATCAGAAAGTATTACCGTGAGGGGTCTGAGGTATATCAGAGAGTGTTACAGTGAGGGGTGTGGTGCATATCAGTGAGTGTTACAGTGAGGTGTGTGGGTTATATAAGAGAGTGTTACAGTGAGGGGTGTGGGGTATATCAGAGAGTGTTACAGTGAGGGGTGTGCGATATATCAGAGAGTGTTACAGTGAGGGGTGTTGGGTATATAAGAGAGTGTTACAGTGAGGGGTGTAGGGTATATCAGAGAGTGTTACAGTGAGGGGTGTGGGGTATATCAGTGAGTGTTACAGTGCGGTGTGTGGGATATATCAGAATGGACATTGAGTGGTGTGGGGTATATCAGAGAGTGTTACAGTGAGTGGTCTGAGGTATATCAGAATGGACATTGAGGGGTGTGGGGTATATCAGAGAGCGTTACCGTGAGGGGTCTGAGGTATATCAGAGAGTGTTACAGTGAGGAGTGTGGTGTATATCAGAGATTGTTACAGCGAGGGGTGTGGGGTATATCAGAGAGAGTTACAGTGAGGGGTGTGGGGTATATCAGAGAGTGTTACAGTGAGGTGTGTGGGATATTTAAGAGACTGTTACAGTGAGGGGTCTGAGGTATATCAGAGAGTGTTACAGTGAGGGGTGTGGGGTTTCTCAGAGACTGTTACAGTGAGGGGTATGGGGTATATCAGAGAGTGTTACAGTGAGGGGTGTGGGGTATATCAGAGAGTGTTACAGTGAGGGGTCTGAGGTATATCAGAGAGTGTTCCTGTGAGGGGTGTGGTGTATATCAGAGAGTGTTACTGCGAGGGGTGTGGGGTATATCAGAGTGATACAGTGAGGGGTGTGCGGTATATCAGAGAGAGTTACAGTGAGGGGCGTGGGGTATATCAGGGAGTGTTACAGTGAGGGGTGTGGGGTATATCAGGGAGTGTTACAGTGAGGGGTGAGGAGTATATCAGAGAGTGTTACAGTGAGGGGTGCGGGGTATATCAGAGAGCATTACAGTGAGGGGAGTGGGGTATATCAGAGAGTGTTACAGTGATGGGTGTGGTGTATATCAGAGTGTTACAGTCAGGGGTGTGGGGGAAACCAGAGAGTGTTACAGTGAGGGGTGTGGGTTAAATCAGAGAGTGTTACTGTGAGGGGTGTGGGGCTCTCAGAGTGTGTTGCAGTGAGGGGAGTGGTGTATATCAGGGAGTGTTACAGTGAGGGGTGTGGGGTATATCAGAGAGTGTTACAGTGAGGGGCGTGGGGTATATCAGAGAGTGTTTCAGTGAGGGGTGTGGGGTATATCAGGGAGAGTTACTGCGAGGGGTGTGGGGTATATCAGAGTGATACAGTGAGGGGTGTGCGGTATATCAGAGAGAGTTACAGTGAGGGGTGTGGGGTATATCAGGGAGTGTTACAGTGAGGGGTGAGGAGTATATCAGAGAGTGTTACAGTGAGGGGTGCGGGGTATATCAGAGAGCATTACAGTGAGGGGAGTGGGGTATATCAGAGAGTGTTACAGTGATGGGTGTGGTGTATATCAGAGTGTTACAGTCAGGGGTGTGGGGGAAATCAGAGAGTGTTACAGTGAGGGGTGTGGGTTAAATCAGAGAGTGTTACTGTGAGGGGTGTGGGGCTCTCAGAGTGTGTTGCAGTGAGGGGAGTGGTGTATATCAGGGAGTGTTACAGTGAGGGGTGTGGGGTATATCAGAGAGTGTTACAGTGAGGGGCGTGGGGTATATCAGAGAGTGTTTCAGTGAGGGGTGTGGGGTATATCAGGGAGAGTTACAGTGAGGGGTGTGGGGTATATCAGAGAGTGTTACAGTGAGGGTGTGGGGTATATCAGAGAGTGTTACAGTGAAGGGTGTGGGCTATATCAGAGAGTGTTACAGTGAGGGGTGTGGGGTATATCAGAGAGTGTTACAGTGAGGGTGTGGGGTATATCAGAGAGTGTTACAGTGAGGGGTGTGGGGTATATCAGAGAGTGTTACAGTGAGGGTGTGGGGTATATCAGAGTGGGTTACAGTGAGGGGTGTGGGGTATATCAGAGAGTGTTACAGTGAGGGGTGTGGGGTATATCAGAGAGTGTTACAGTGAAGGGTGTGGGCTATATCAGAGAGTGTTACAGTGATGGGTGTGGGGTATATCAGAGAGTGTTACAGTGAGGGTGTGGGGTATATCAGAGAGTGTTACAGTGAGGGTGTGGGGTATATCAGAGTGTGTTACAGTGAGGGGTGTGGGGTATATCAAAGAATGTTACAGTGAGGGGTGTGGGGTATATCAGTGTGTGTTACAGTGAGGGGTATATCAGAGTGTGTTACAGTGAGGGGTGTGGGGTATATCAGAGAGTGTTTCAGTGAGGGGTGTGAGGTATATCAGGGAGTGTTACATTGAGGGGTGTGGGGTATATCAGAGAGTGTTACAGTGAGGGGTGTGGTGTATATCAGGGAGTGTTACCGTGAGTGGTGTGGGGTATATCAGAGAGAGTTACAGTGAGGGGTGTGGGGTATATCAGAGTCTAACAGTGAGGGGTGTGGGGTATATCAGAGAATGTTACAGAGGGGGGTGTGGGGTAAATCAGAGTGTGTTACAGTGAGTGCTGTGGGGTATATCAGAGAATCTTATAGTGAGGGGTGTGGGGCATATCAGAGTGTGTTACAGTGAGGGCAGTGGGGTATATCAGAGTGTTACAGTGAGGGGTGTGGGGTATATCAGAAAGTGTTCCAGTGAGGGGTGTGGGGTATATCAGAGAGTGTTACAGCGAGGGGTGTGGTGTCTCTCAGAGAGGGTTACAGTGAGGGGTATGGGGTATATCAAAGAGTGTTACAGTGAGGGGTGTGGGGTATATCAGAGAGTGTTGCAGTGAGGGGTGTGAGGTATATCAGAGAGTGTTACAGTGAGGGGTGTGGGGTATATCAGAGAGAGTTACAGTGAGGGGTGTGGGGTATATCAGAGAACGTTACAGTGAGGGGTGTGGAGTATATCAGAGAGTGTTACAGTGAGGGGTGTGGGGTATATCAGAGTGTGTTACAGTGAGGGGTGTGGGGTATATCAGAGAGTGTTACAGTGAGGGGTGTGGGGTATATCAGAGAGTGTTACAGTGAGGGGTGTGGGGTATATCAGAGAGGGTTACAGTGAGGAGTGTGGGGCATATCGGAATGGACATTGAGGGCCGTGGGATATATCACAAAGTATTACCGTCAGGGGTCTGAGGTATATCAGAGAGTGTTACAGTGAGGGGTGTGGTGCATATCAGTGAGTGTTACAGTGAGGTGTGTGGGTTATATAAGAGAGTGTTACAGTGAGGGGTGTGGGGTATATCAGAGAGTGTTACAGTGAGGGGTGTGCGATATATCAGAGAGTGTTACAGTGAGGGGTGTTGGGTATATAAGAGAGTGTTACAGTGAGGGGTGTAGGGTATATCAGAGAGTGTTACAGTGAGGGGTGTGGGGTATATCAGTGAGTGTTACAGTGCGGTGTGTGGGATATATCAGAATGGACATTGAGTGGTGTGGGGTATATCAGAGAGTGTTACAGTGAGTGGTCTGAGGTATATCAGAATGGACATTGAGGGGTGTGGGGTATATCAGAGAGCGTTACCGTGAGGGGTCTGAGGTATATCAGAGAGTGTTACAGTGAGGAGTGTGGTGTATATCAGAGATTGTTACAGCGAGGGGTGTGGGGTATATCAGAGAGAGTTACAGTGAGGGGTGTGGGGTATATCAGAGAGTGTTACAGTGAGGTGTGTGGGATATTTAAGAGACTGTTACAGTGAGGGGTCTGAGGTATATCAGAGAGTGTTACAGTGAGGGGTGTGGGGTTTCTCAGAGACTGTTACAGTGAGGGGTATGGGGTATATCAGAGAGTGTTACAGTGAGGGGTGTGGGGTATATCAGAGAGTGTTACAGTGAGGGGTCTGAGGTATATCAGAGAGTGTTCCTGTGAGGGGTGTGGTGTATATCAGAGAGTGTTACTGCGAGGGGTGTGGGGCATATCAGAGAGAGTTACAGTGAGGGGTGTGGGGTATATCAGGGAGTGTTACAGTGAGGGGTGAGGAGTATATCAGAGAGTGTTACAGTGAGGGGTGAGGAGTATATCAGAGAGTGTTACAGTGAGGGGTGCGGGGTATATCAGAGAGCATTACAGTGAGGGGAGTGGGGTATATCAGAGAGTGTTACAGTGATGGGTGTGGTGTATATCAGAGTGTTACAGTCAGGGGTGTGGGGGAAATCAGAGAGTGTTACAGTGAGGGGTGTGGGTTAAATCAGAGAGTGTTACTGTGAGGGGTGTGGGGCTCTCAGAGTGTGTTGCAGTGAGGGGAGTGGTGTATATCAGGGAGTGTTACAGTGAGGGGTGTGGGGTATATCAGAGAGTGTTACAGTGAGGGGCGTGGGGTATATCAGAGAGTGTTTCAGTGAGGGGTGTGGGGTATATCAGGGAGAGTTACAGTGAGGGGTGTGGGGTATATCAGAGAGTGTTACAGTGAGGGTGTGGGGTATATCAGAGAGTGTTACAGTGAAGGGTGTGGGCTATATCAGAGAGTGTTACAGTGAGGGGTGTGGGGTATATCAGAGAGTGTTACAGTGAGGGTGTGGGGTATATCAGAGAGTGTTACAGTGAGGGGTGTGGGGTATATCAGAGAGTGTTACAGTGAGGGTGTGGGGTATATCAGAGTGGGTTACAGTGAGGGGTGTGGGGTATATCAGAGAGTGTTACAGTGAGGGGTGTGGGGTATATCAGAGAGTGTTACAGTGAAGGGTGTGGGCTATATCAGAGAGTGTTACAGTGATGGGTGTGGGGTATATCAGAGAGTGTTACAGTGAGGGTGTGGGGTATATCAGAGAGTGTTACAGTGAGGGTGTGGGGTATATCAGAGTGTGTTACAGTGAGGGGTGTGGGGTATATCAAAGAATGTTACAGTGAGGGGTGTGGGGTATATCAGTGTGTGTTACAGTGAGGGGTATATCAGAGTGTGTTACAGTGAGGGGTGTGGGGTATATCAGAGAGTGTTTCAGTGAGGGGTGTGAGGTATATCAGGGAGTGTTACATTGAGGGGTGTGGGGTATATCAGAGAGTGTTACATTGAGGGGTGTGGGGTATATCAGAGAGTGTTACAGTGAGGGGTGTGGTGTATATCAGGGAGTGTTACCGTGAGTGGTGTGGGGTATATCAGAGAGAGTTACAGTGAGGGGTGTGGGGTATATCAGAGTCTAACAGTGAGGGGTGTGGGGTATATCAGAGAATGTTACAGAGGGGGGTGTGGGGTAAATCAGAGTGTGTTACAGTGAGTGCTGTGGGGTATATCAGAGAATCTTATAGTGAGGGGTGTGGGGCATATCAGAGTGTGTTACAGTGAGGGCAGTGGGGTATATCAGAGTGTTACAGTGAGGGGTGTGGGGTATATCAGAAAGTGTTCCAGTGAGGGGTGTGGGGTATATCAGAGAGTGTTACAGTGTGGGGTGTGAGGTATATCAGAGAGTGTTACAGCGAGGGGTGTGGTGTCTCTCAGAGAGGGTTACAGTGAGGGGTATGGGGTATATCAAAGAGTGTTACAGTGAGGGGTGTGGGGTATATCAGAGAGTGTTGCAGTGAGGGGTGTGAGGTATATCAGAGAGTGTTACAGTGAGGGGTGTGGGGTATATCAGAGAGAGTTACAGTGAGGGGTGTGGGGTATATCAGAGAACGTTACAGTGAGGGGTGTGGAGTATATCAGAGAGTGTTACAGTGAGGGGTGTGGGGTATATCAGAGTGTGTTACAGTGAGGGGTGTGGGGTATATCAGAGAGTGTTACAGTGAGGGGTGTGGGGTATATCAGAGAGTGTTACAGTGAGGGGTGTGGGGTATATCAGTGAGTGTTACAGTGCGGTGTGTGGGATATATCAGAATGGACATTGAGTGGTGTGGGGTATATCAGAGAGTGTTACAGTGAGTGGTCTGAGGTATATCAGAATGGACATTGAGGGGTGTGGGGTATATCAGAGAGCGTTACCGTGAGGGGTCTGAGGTATATCAGAGAGTGTTACAGTGAGGAGTGTGGTGTATATCAGAGATTGTTACAGCGAGGGGTGTGGGGTATATCAGAGAGAGTTACAGTGAGGGGTGTGGGGTATATCAGAGAGTGTTACAGTGAGGTGTGTGGGATATTTAAGAGACTGTTACAGTGAGGGGTATGGGGTATATCAGAGAGTGTTACAGTGAGGGGTGTGGGGTATATCAGAGAGTGTTACAGTGAGGGGTCTGAGGTATATCAGAGAGTGTTCCTGTGAGGGGTGTGCTGTATATCAGAGAGTGTTACTGCGAGGGGTGTGGGGTATATCAGAGTGATCCAGTGAGGGGTGTGCGGTATATCAGAGAGAGTTACAGTGAGGGGTGTGGGGTATATCAGGGAGTGTTACAGTGAGGGGTGTGGAGTATATCAGAGAGTGTTACAGTGAGGGGTGCGGGGTATATCAGAGAGCATTACAGTGAGGGGAGTGGGGTATATCAGAGAGTGTTACAGTGATGGGTGTGGTGTATATCAGAGTGTTACAGTCAGGGGTGTGGGGGAAATCAGAGAGTGTTACAGTGAGGGGTGTGGGTTAAATCAGAGAGTGTTACTGTGAGGGGTGTGGGGCTCTCAGAGTGTGTTGCAGTGAGGGGAGTGGTGTATATCAGGGAGTGTTACAGTGAGGGGTGTGGGGTATATCAGAGAGTGTTTCAGTGAGGGGCGTGGGGTATATCAGAGAGTGTTTCAGTGAGGGTGTGGGGTATATCAGAGAGTGTTACAGTGAAGGGTGTGGGCTATATCAGAGAGTGTTACAGTGAGGGGTGTGGGGTATATCAGAGAGTGTTACAGTGAGGGTGTGGGGTATATCAGAGAGTGTTACAGTGAGGGGTGTGGGGTATATCAGAGAGTGTTACAGTGAGGGTGTGGGGTATATCAGAGTGTGTTACAGTGAGGGGTGTGGGGTATATCAGAGAGTGTTACAGTGAGGGGTGTGGGGTATATCAGAGAGTGTTACAGTGAAGGGTGTGGGCTATATCAGAGAGTGTTACAGTGAGGGGTGTGGGGTATATCAGAGGGTGTTACAGTGAGGGTGTGGGGTATATCAGAGAGTGTTACAGTGAGGGGTGTGGGGTATATCAGAGAGTGTTACAGTGAGGGTGTGGGGTATATCAGAGTGTGTTACAGTGAGGGGTGTGGGGTATATCAAAGAATGTTACAGTGAGGGGTGTGGGGTATATCAGTGTGTGTTACAGTGAGGGGTATATCAGAGTGTGTTACAGTGAGGGGTGTGGGGTATATCAGAGAGTGTTTCAGTGAGGGGTGTGAGGTATATCAGGGAGTGTTACATTGAGGGGTGTGGGGTATATCAGAGTGTTACAGTGAGGGGTGTGGTGTATATCAGGGAGTGTTACCGTGAGTGGTGTGGGGTATATCAGAGAGAGTTACAGTGAGGGGTGTGGGGTATATCAGAGTCTAACAGTGAGGGGTGTGGGGTATATCAGAGAATGTTACAGAGGGGGGTGTGGGGTAAATCAGAGTGTGTTACAGTGAGTGCTGTGGGGTATATCAGAGAATCTTATAGTGAGGGGTGTGGGGCATATCAGAGTGTGTTACAGTGAGGGCAGTGGGGTATATCAGAGTGTTACAGTGAGGGGTGTGGGGTATATCAGAAAGTGTTCCAGTGAGGGGTGTGGGGTATATCAGAGAGTGTTACAGTGTGGGGTGTGAGGTATATCAGAGAGTGTTACAGCGAGGGGTGTGGTGTCTCTCAGAGAGGGTTACAGTGAGGGGTATGGGGTATATCAAAGAGTGTTACAGTGAGGGGTGTGGGGTATATCAGAGAGTGTTGCAGTGAGGGGTGTGAGGTATATCAAAGAGTGTTACAGTGAGGGGTGTGGGGTATATCAGACAGAGTTACAGTCAGGGGTGTGGGGTATATCAGAGAACGTTACAGTGAGGAGTGTGGGGCATATCGGAATGGACATTGAGGGCCCTGGGGTATATCAGAAAGTATTACCGTGAGGGGTCTGAGGTATATCAGAGAGTGTTACAGTGAGGAGTGTGGTGTATATCTGAGAGTGTTACAGCGAGGGTTTTGGGGTATATCAGAGAGTGTTACAGTGAGGGGTGTGGGATATATCAGAGAGTGTTACAGTGAGGTGTGTGGGATATTTCAGACACTGTTACAGTGAGGGGTCTGAGGTATATCAGAGAGTGTTACAGTGAGGTGTGTGGAGGATGTCAGAGAGTGTTACAGTGAAGGGTGTGGGGTATATCAGAGAGTGTTACAGTGAGGTGTGTGGGATATTTCAGAGACTGTTACAGTGAGGGGTGTGCTGTATGTCAGTGAGTGTTACAGTGAGGTGTGTGGGGTTTCTCAGAGACTGTTACAGTGAGGGGTGTGTGGTATATCAGAGAGTGTTACAGTGAGGGGTGTGGGGTATATCAGAGAGTGTTACAGTGAGGGGTCCGAGGTATATCAGAGAGTGTTACAGTGAGGGGTGTGGTGTATATCAGAGAGTGTTACAGCGAGGGGTGTGGGGTATATCAGAGTATTACAGTGAGGGGTGTGGGTATATCAGAGTGTGTTACAGTGAGGGGTGTGCGGTATATCAGAGAGAGTTACAGTGAGGGGTGCAGGGTATATCAGAGAGTGTTGCAGTGAGGGTTGTGGGGTATATCAGAGAGTGTTACAGTGAGGGGTGTGGGGTATATCAGAGTGTGTTACAGTGAGGCGTGTGGGGTATATCAGAGTGTGTTACAGTGAGGGGTGTGGGGTATATGAGACAGTGTTTCAGTGAGGGGTGTGACGTATATCAGGGAGTGTTACAGTGAGGGGTGTGGGGTATATCAGAGAGTGTTACAGTGAGGGGTGTGGTGTATATCAGGGAGTGTTACAGTGAGGGATGTGGGGTATATCAAAGAACAAAACAAAGAACAAAGAAATGTACAGCACAGGAACAGGCCCTTCGGCCCTCCAAGCCCGCGCCGACCATACTGCCCGACTAAACTACAATCTTCTACACTTCCTGGGTCCGTATCCTTCTATTCCCATCCTATTCATATATTTGTCAAGATGCCCCTTAAATGTCCCTATCGTCCCTGCTTCCACTACCTCCTCCGGTCGCGAGTTCCAGGCACCCACTACCCTCTGCGTAAAAAACTTGCCTCGTACATCTACTCTAAACCTTGCCCCTCTCACCTTAAACCTATGCCCCCTAGTAATTGACCCCTCTACCCTGGGGAAAAGCCTCTGACTATCCACTCTGTCTATGCCCCTCATAATTTTGTAGACCTCTATCAGGTCGCCCCTCAACCTCCTTCGTTCCAGAGAGAACAAACCGAGTTTATTCAATCGCTCCTCATAGCTTATGCCCTCCATACCAGGCAACATTCTGGTAAATCTCTTCTGCACCCTCTCTAAAGCCTCCACATCCTTCTGGTAGTGTGGCGACCAGAATTGAACACTATACTCCAAGTGTGGCCTAACTAAGGTTCTATACAGCTGCAACATGACTTGCCAATTCTTATACTCAATGCCCCGTCCAATGAAGGCAAGCATGCCGTATGCCTTCTTGACTACCTTCTCCACCTGTGTTGCCCCTTTCAATGACCTGTGGACCTGTACTCCTAGATCTCTTTGACTTTCAATACTCTTGAGGGTTCTACCATTCACTGTATATTCCCTACCTGCATTAGCCCTTCCAAAATGCATTACCTCACATTTGTCCGGATTAAACTCCATCTGCCATCTCTCCGCCCAAGTCTCCAGACAATCTAAATCCTGCTGTATCCTCAGACAGTCCTCATCGCTATCCGCAATTCCACCAACCTTTGTGTCGTCTGCAAACTTACTAATCAGACCAGTTACATTTTCCTCCAAATCATTTATATATACTACAAACAGCAAAGGTCCCAGCACTGATCCCTGTGGAACACCACTGGTCACAGCCCTCCAATTAGAAAAGCATCCCTCCATTGCTACCCTTTGCCTTCTATGGCCTAGCCAGTTCTGAATCCACCTTGCCAGCTCACCCCTGATCCCGTGTGACTTCACCTTTTGTACTAGTCTACCATGAGGGACCTTGTCAAAGGCCTTACTGAAGTCCATGTAGACAACATCCACTGCCCTACCTGCATCAATCATCTTAGTGACCTCCTCGAAAAACTCTATCAAGTTAGTGAGACACGACCTCCCCTTCACAAAACCGTGCTGCCTCTCACTAATACGTCCATTTGCTTCCAAATGGGAGTAGATCCTGTCTCGAAGAATTCTCTCCAGTAATTTCCCTACCACTGAAGTAAGGCTCACCGGCCTGTAGTTCCCGGGATTATCCTTGCTACCCTTCTTAAACAGAGGAACAACATTGGCTATTCTCCAGTCCTCCGGGACATCCCCTGAAGACAGCGAGGATCCAAAGATTTCTGTCAAGGCCTCAGCAATTTCCTCTCCAGCCTCCTTCAGTATTCTGGGGTAGATCCCATCAGGCCCTGGGGACTTATCTACCTTAATATTTTTTAAGACACCCAACACCTCGTCTTTTTGGATCACAATGTGACCCAGGCTATCTACACCCCCTTCTCCAGACTCAACATCTACCAATTTCTTCTCTTTGGTGAATACTGATGCAAAGTATTCAATTAGTACCTCGCCCATTTCCTCTGGCTCCACACATAGATTCCCTTGCCTATCCTTCAGTGGGCCAACCCTTTCCCTGGCTACCCTCTTGCTTTTTATGTACGTGTAAAAAGCCTTGGGATTTTCCTTAACCCTATTTGCCAATGACTTTTCATGACCCCTTCTAGCCCTCCTGACTCCTTGCTTAAGTTCCTTCCTACTTTCCTTATATGCCACACAGGCTTCGTCTGTTCCCAGCCTTTTAGCCCTGACAAATGCCTCCTTTTTCTTTTTGACGAGGCCTACAATATCACTCGTCATCCAAGGTTCCCGAAAATTGCCGTATTTATCTTTCTTCCTCACAGGAACATGCCTGTCCTGTATTCCCTTCAACTGACACTTGAAAGCCTCCCACATGTCAGATGTTGATTTGCCCTCAAACATCCGCCCCCAATCTATGTTCTTCAGTTCCCGCCTAATATTGTCATAATTAGCCTTCCCCCAATTTAGCACATTCATCCTCGGACCACTCTTATCCTTGTCCACCAGTACTTTAAAACTTACTGAATTGTGGTCACTGTTACCGAAATGCTCCCCTACTGAAACATCTACCACCTGGCCGGGCTCATTCCCCAATACCAGGTCCAGTACCGCCCCTTCCCTAGTTGGACTGTTCACATATTGTTTTAAGAAGCCCTCCTGGATGCTCTTTACAAACTCCGCCCCGTCTAAGCCCCTGGCACTAAGTGAGTCCCAGTCAATATTGGGGAAGTTGAAGTCTCCCATCACCACAACCCTGTTGTTTTTACTCTTTTCCAAAATCTGTCTACCTATCTGCTCCTCTATCTCCCGCTGGCTGTTGGGAGGCCTGTAGTATACCTCCAACATTGTGACTGCACCCTTCTTATTCCTGATCTCTACCCATATAGCCTCACTGCCCTCTGAGGTGTCCTCTCGCAGTATAGCTGTGATATTCTCCCGAACAAGTAGCGCAACTCCGCCTCCCCTTTTACATCCCCCTCTATCCCGCCTGAAACATCTAAATCCTGGAACGTTTAGCTGCCAATCAGAGAGAGTTACAGTGAGGGGTGTGGGGTATAACAGAGTCTAACAGTGAGGGGTGTGGGGTATATCAGAGAATGTTCCAGAGAGGGGTGTGGGGTAAATCAGAGTGTGTTACAGTGAGTGCTGTGGGGTATATCAGAGTGTCTTATAGTGAGGGGTCTGGGGTATATCAGAGTGTGTTACAGTGAGGGGTGTGGGGTACATCAGAGAGTGTTACAGTGAGGGCAGTGGGGTATATCAGAGTGTTACAGTGAGGGGTGTGGGGTATATCAGAGAGTGTTACAGTGAGGGGTGTGGGGTATATCAGAGAGTGTTACAGTGAGGGGTGTGGTGTCTCTCAGAGAGGGTTACAGTGAGGGGTGTGAGGTACATCAGAGAGTGTTACAGTGAGGGGTGTGGGGTATATCAGAGAGAGTTACAGTGAGGGGTGTGGGGTATATTGGAGAGTGTTACAGTGAGGGGTGTGGGGTATATCAGAGAGTGTTACAGTGAGAGGTGTAGTGCATATCAGTGAGTGTTACAGTGAGGTGTGTGGGGTATATCAGAGAGTGTTACAGTGAGGGGTGTGGGGTATATCAGAGAGTGTTACAGTGGGGAGTGTGGGGTATATCGGAATGGACATTGAGTCGTGTGGGGTATATCAAAGAGTGTTACCGTGAGGGGTCTGAGGTATATCAGAGAGTGTTACAGTGAGGGGTGTGGGGTCTATCAGAGTGTTACATTGAGGAGTGTGGTGTATATCAGAGAGTGTTACAGTGCGGAGTGTGGGGCATATCGGAATGGACATTGAGGGCCGTGGGGTATATCAGAAAGTATTACCGTGAGGGGTCTGAGGTATATCAGAGAGTGTTACAGTGAGGAGTGTGGTGTATATCTGAGAGTGTTACAGCGAGGGTTGTGGGATATATCAGAGAGAGTTACAGTGAGGTGTGTGGGATATTTCAGACACTGTTACAGTGAGGGGTCTGAGGTATATCAGAGAGTGTTACAGTGAGGGGTGTGGGGGATGTCAGAGAGTGTTACAGTGAAGGGTGTGGGGTATATCAGAGAGTGTTACAGTGAGGTGTGTGGGATATTTCAGAGACTGTTACAGTGAGGGGTGTGCTGTATGTCAGTGAGTGTTACAGTGAGGTGTGTGGGGTTTCTCAGAGACTGTTACAGTGAGGGGTGTGGGGTATATCAGAGAGTGTTACAGTGAGGGGTGTGGGGTATATCAGAGAGTGTTACAGTGAGGGGTCCGAGGTATATCAGAGAGTGTTACAGTGAGGGGTGTGGTGTATATCAGAGAGTGTTACAGCGAGGGGTGTGGGGTATATCAGAGAGTTACAGTGAGGGGTGTGGGTATATCAGAGTGTGTTACAGTGAGGGGTGTGGGGTATATCAGAGAATGTTCCAGAGAGGGGTGTTGGGTAAATCAGAGTGTGTTACAGTGAGTGCTGTGGAAAATATCAGAGTGTCTTATAGTGAGGGGTCTGGGGTATATCAGAGTGTGTTACAGTGAGGGGTGTGGGGTACATCAGAGAGTGTTACAGTGAGGGCAGTGGGGTATATCAGAGTGTTACAGTGAGGGGTGTGGGGTATATCAGAGAGTGTTACAGTGAGGGGTGTGGGGTATATCAGAGAGTGTTACAGTGAGGGGTGTGGTGTCTCTCAGAGAGGGTTACAGTGAGGGGTGTGAGGTATATCAGAGAGTGTTACAGTGAGGGGTGTGGGGTATATCAGAGAGAGTTACAGTGAGGGGTGTGGGGTATATTGGAGAGTGTTACAGTGAGGGGTGTGGGGTATATCAGAGAGTGTTACAGTGAGAGGTGTAGTGCATATCAGTGAGTGTTACAGTGAGGTGTGTGGGGTATATCAGAGAGTGTTACAGTGAGGGGTGTGGGGTATATCAGAGAGTGTTACAGTGGGGAGTGTGGGGTATATCGGAATGGACATTGAGTAGTGTGGGGTATATCAAAGAGTGTTACCGTGAGGGGTCTGAGGTATATCAGAGGGTGTTACAGTGAGGGGTGTAGTGCATATCAGTGAGTGTTACAGTGAGGGGTGTGGGGTCTATCAGAGTGTTACATTGAGGAGTGTGGTGTATATCAGAGAGTGTTACAGCGAGGGGTGTGGCGTATATCAGAGTGTTACAGTGAGGGGTGTGGGGTATATCAGAGAGTGTTACAGTGAGGGGTGTGCGGTATATCAGAGAGTCTTACAGTGAGGGGTCTGAGGGATATCAGAGAGTGTTACAGTGAGGGGTGTGGGGGATGTCAGAGGGCGTTACAGTGTGTGGAGTATATCAGAGAGTGTTACAGTGAGGGGTGTGGGGTATATCAGAGAGTCTTATAATGAGGGGTGTGGGGTATATCAGAGAATGTTACAGTGAGGGGAGTGGGGTATATCAGAGAGTGTTACAGTGAGGGGTGTGGTGCATATCAGAGAGTGTTACAGTGAGGGGAGTGGGGTACATCAGAGAGTGTTACAGTGAGGGGTCCGAGGTATATCAGAGAGTGTTACAGTGAGGGGTGTGGTGTATATCAGAGAGTGTTACAGCGAGGGGTGTGGGGTATATCAGAGTGTTACAGTGAGGGGTGTGGGTATATCAGAGTGTGTTACAGTGAGGGGTGTGGGGTATATCAGAGAATGTTCCAGAGAGGGGTGTTCGGTAAATCAGAGTGTGTTACAGTGAGTGCTGTGGGGTATATCAGAGTGTCTTATAGTGAGGGGTCTGGGGTATATCAGAGTGTGTTACAGTGAGGGGTGTGGGGTACATCAGAGAGTGTTACAGTGAGGGCAGTGGGGTATATCAGAGTGTTACAGTGAGGGATGTGGGGTATATCAGAGAGTGTTACAGTGAGGGGTGTGGGGTATATCAGAGAGTGTTACAGTGAGGGGTGTGGTGTCTCTCAGAGAGGGTTACAGTGAGGGGTGTGGGGTATATCAGAGAGTGTTACAGTGAGGGGTGTGAGGTATATCAGAGAGTGTTACAGTGAGGGGTGTGGGGTATATCAGAGAGTGTTACAGTGAGGGGTGTGGGGTATATCAGAGAGTGTTACAGTGAGGGGTGTGGGGTTTCTCAGAGACTGTTACAGTGAGGGGTGTGGGGTATATCAGAGAGTGTTACAGTGAGGGGTGTGGGGTATATCAGAGAGTGTTACAGTGAGGGGTCCGAGGTATATCAGAGAGTGTTACAGTGAGGGGTGTGGTGTATATCAGAGAGTGTTACAGTGAGGGGTGTGGGGTATATCAGAGAGTTACAGTGAGGGGTGTGGGTATATCAGAGTGTGTTACAGTGAGGGGTGTGGGGTATATCAGAGAATGTTCCAGAGAGGGGTGTTGGGTAAATCAGAGTGTGTTACAGTGAGTGCTGTGGGGTATATCAGAGTGTCTTATAGTGAGGGGTCTGGGGTATATCAGAGTGTGTTACAGTGAGGGGTGTGGGGTACATCAGAGAGTGTTACAGTGAGGGCAGTGGGGTATATCAGAGTGTTACAGTGAGGGGTGTGGGGTATATCAGAGAGTGTTACAGTGAGGGGTGTGGGGTATATCAGAGAGTGTTACAGTGAGGGGTGTGGTGTCTCTCAGAGAGGGTTACAGTGAGGGGTGTGAGGTATATCAGAGAGTGTTACAGTGAGGGGTGTGGGGTATATCAGAGAGAGTTACAGTGAGGGGTGTGGGGTATATTGGAGAGTGTTACAGTGAGGGGTGTGGGGTATATCAGAGAGTGTTACAGTGAGAGGTGTAGTGCATATCAGTGAGTGTTACAGTGAGGTGTGTGGGGTATATCAGAGAGTGTTACAGTGAGGGGTGTGGGGTATATCAGAGAGTGTTACAGTGGGGAGTGTGGGGTATATCGGAATGGACATTGAGTAGTGTGGGGTATATCAAAGAGTGTTACCGTGAGGGGTCTGAGGTATATCAGAGGGTGTTACAGTGAGGGGTGTAGTGCATATCAGTGAGTGTTACAGTGAGGGGTGTGGGGTCTATCAGAGTGTTACATTGAGGAGTGTGGTGTATATCAGAGAGTGTTACAGCGAGGGGTGTGGCGTATATCAGAGTGTTACAGTGAGGGGTGTGGGGTATATCAGAGAGTGTTACAGTGAGGGGTGTGCGGTATATCAGAGAGTCTTACAGTGAGGGGTCTGAGGGATATCAGAGAGTGTTACAGTGAGGGGTGTGGGGGATGTCAGAGGGTGTTACAGTGTGTGGGGTATATCAGAGAGTGTTACAGTGAGGGGTGTGGGGTATATCAGAGAGTCTTATAATGAGGGGTGTGGGGTATATCAGAGAATGTTACAGTGAGGGGAGTGGGGTATATCAGAGAGTGTTACAGTGAGGGGTGTGGTGCATATCAGAGAGTGTTACAGTGAGGGGAGTGGGGTACATCAGAGAGTGTTACAGTGAGGGGTCCGAGGTATATCAGAGAGTGTTACAGTGAGGGGTGTGGTGTATATCAGAGAGTGTTACAGCGAGGGGTGTGGGGTATATCAGAGTGTTACAGTGAGGGGTGTGGGTATATCAGAGTGTGTTACAGTGAGGGGTGTGGGGTATATCAGAGAATGTTCCAGAGAGGGGTGTTGGGTAAATCAGAGTGTGTTACAGTGAGTGCTGTGGGGTATATCAGAGTGTCTTATAGTGAGGGGTCTGGGGTATATCAGAGTGTGTTACAGTGAGGGGTGTGGGGTACATCAGAGAGTGTTACAGTGAGGGCAGTGGGGTATATCAGAGTGTTACAGTGAGGGATGTGGGGTATATCAGAGAGTGTTACAGTGAGGGGTGTGGGGTATATCAGAGAGTGTTACAGTGAGGGGTGTGGTGTCTCTCAGAGAGGGTTACAGTGAGGGGTGTGAGGTATATCAGAGAGTGTTACAGTGAGGGGTGTGGGGTATATCAGAGAGAGTTACAGTGAGGGGTGTGGGGTATATTGGAGAGTGTTACAGTGAGGGGTGTGGGGTATATCAGAGAGTGTTACAGTGAGAGGTGTAGTGCATATCAGTGAGTGTTACAGTGAGGTGTGTGGGGTATATCAGAGAGTGTTACAGTGAGGGGTGTGGGGTATATCAGAGAGTGTTACAGTGGGGAGTGTGGGGTATATCGGAATGGACATTGAGTAGTGTGGGGTATATCAAAGAGTGTTACCGTGAGGGGTCTGAGGTATATCAGAGGGTGTTACAGTGAGGGGTGTAGTGCATATCAGTGAGTGTTACAGTGAGGGGTGTGGGGTCTATCAGAGTGTTACATTGAGGAGTGTGGTGTATATCAGAGAGTGTTACAGCGAGGGGTGTGGCGTATATCAGAGTGTTACAGTGAGGGGTGTGGGGTATATCAGAGAGTGTTACAGTGAGGGGTGTGCGGTATATCAGAGAGTCTTACAGTGAGGGGTCTGAGGGATATCAGAGAGTGTTACAGTGAGGGGTGTGGGGGATGTCAGAGGGTGTTACAGTGTGTGGGGTATATCAGAGAGTGTTACAGTGAGGGGTGTGGGGTATATCAGAGAGTCTTATAATGAGGGGTGTGGGGTATATCAGAGAATGTTACAGTGAGGGGAGTGGGGTATATCAGAGAGTGTTACAGTGAGGGGTGTGGTGCATATCAGAGAGTGTTACAGTGAGGGGAGTGGGGTACATCAGAGAGTGTTACAGTGAGGGGTCCGAGGTATATCAGAGAGTGTTACAGTGAGGGGTGTGGTGTATATCAGAGAGTGTTACAGCGAGGGGTGTGGGGTATATCAGAGTGTTACAGTGAGGGGTGTGGGTATATCAGAGTGTGTTACAGTGAGGGGTGTGCGGTATATCAGAGAGAGTTACAGTGAGGGGTGCAGGGTATATCAGAGAGTGTTGCAGTGAGGGGTGTGGGGTATATCAGAGAGTGTTACAGTGAGGGGTGTGGGGTATATCAGAGTGTGTTACAGTGAGGCGTGTGGGGTATATCAGAGTGTGTTACAGTGAGGGGTGTGGGGTATATTTGAGAGAGTTACAGTGAGGGGTGTGGGGTATATCAGAGAGTGTTACAGTGAGGGGTGTGGTGTCTCTCAGAGAGGGTTACAGTGAGGGGTGTGAGGTATATCAGAGAATGTTACAGTGAGAGGTGTAGTGCATATCAGTGAGTGTTACAGTGAGGTGTGTGGGGTACATCAGAGTGTTACAGTGAGGGGTGTGGCGTATATCAGAGAGTGTTACAGTGTGGGGTGTGCGGTATATCAGAGAGTCTTACAGTGAGGGGTCTGAGGGATATCAGAGAGTGTTACAGTGAGGGGTGTGGGGGATGTCAGAGAGTCTTATAATGAGGGGTGTGGGGTATATCAGAGAATGTTACAGTGAGGGGAGTGGGGTATATCAGAGAGTGTTACAGTGAGGGGTGTGGTGCATATCAGAGAGTGTTACAGTGAGGGGAGTGGGGTACATCAGAGAATGTTACAGTGAGGGGTCCGAGGTATATCAGAGAGTGTTACAGTGAGGGGTGTGGTGTTTATCAGAGAGTGTTACAGCGAGGGGTGTGGGGTATATCAGAGTGTTACAGTGAGGGGTGTGGGTATATCAGAGTGTGTTACAGTGAGGGGTGTGCGGTATATCAGAGAGAGTTACAGTGAGGGGTGCAGGGTATATCAGAGAGTGTTGCAGTGAGGGGTGTGGGGTATATCAGAGAGTGTTACAGTGAGGGGTGTGGGGTATATCAGAGTGTGTTACAGTGAGGCGTGTGGGGTATATCAGAGTGTGTTACAGTGAGGGGTGTGGGGTATATGAGAGAGTGTTTCAGTGAGGGGTGTGGTGTATATCAGGGACTGTTACAGTGAGGGATGTGGGGTGTATTTGAGAGAGTTACAGTGAGGGGTGTGGGGTATAACAGAGTCTAACAGTGAGGGGTGTGGGGTATATCAGAGAATGTTCCAGAGAGGGGTGTTGGGTAAATCAGAGTGTGTTACAGTGAGTGCTGTGGGGTATATCAGAGTGTCTTATAGTGAGGGGTCTGGGGTATATCAGAGTGTGTTACAGTGAGGGGTGTGGGGTACATCAGAGAGTGTTACAGTGAGGGCAGTGGGGTATATCAGAGTGTTACAGTGAGGGGTGTGGGGTATATCAGAGAGTGTTACAGTGAGGGGTGTGGGGTATATCAGAGAGTGTTACAGTGAGGCGTGTGGTGTCTCTCAGAGAGGGTTACAGTGAGGGGTGTGAGGTATATCAGAGAGTGTTACAGTGAGGGGTGTGGGGTATATCAGAGAGAGTTACAGCGAGGGGTGTGGGGTATATCAGAGAGTGACAGTGAGGGGTGTGGGTATATCAGAGTGTGTTACAGTGAGGGGTGTGGGGTATATCAGAGAATGTTCCAGAGAGGGGTGTTGGGTAAATCAGAGTGTGTTACAGTGAGTGCTGTGGGGTATATCAGAGTGTCTTATAGTGAGGGGTGTGGGGTATATCAGAGAGTGTTACAGTGGGGAGTGTGGGGTATATCAGAGAGTGTGACAGTGAGAGGTGTAGTGCATATCAGTGAGTGTTACAGTGAGGTGTGTGGGGTATATCAGAGAGTGTTACAGTGAGAGGTGTAGTGCATATCAGTGAGTGTTACAGTGAGGTGGGAGGGGTATATCAGAGAGTGTTACAGTGAGGGGTGTGGGGTATATCAGAGAGTGTTACAGTGGGGAGTGTGGGGTATATCGGAATGGACATTGAGTAGTGTGGGGTATATCAAAGAGTGTTACCGTGAGGGGTCTGAGGTATATCAGAGGGTGTTACAGTGAGGGGTGTAGTGCATATCAGTGAGTGTTACAGTGTGGGGTGTGGGGTCTATCAGAGTGTTACATTGAGGAGTGTGGTGTATATCAGAGAGTGTTACAGCGAGGGGTGTGGCGTATATCAGAGTGTTACAGTGAGGGGTGTGGGGTATATCAGAGAGTGTTACAGTGAGGGGTGTGCGGTATATCAGAGAGTCTTACAGTGAGGGGTCTGAGGGATATCAGAGAGTGTTACAGTGAGGGGTGTGGGGGATGTCAGAGGGTGTTACAGTGTGTGGGGTATATCAGAGAGTGTTACAGTGAGGGGTGTGGGGTATATCAGAGAGTCTTATAATGAGGGGTGTGGGGTATATCAGAGAATGTTACAGTGAGGGGAGTGGGGTATATCAGAGAGTGTTACAGTGAGGGGTGTGGTGCATATCAGAGAGTGTTACAGTGAGGGGAGTGGGGTACATCAGAGAGTGTTACAGTGAGGGGTCCGAGGTATATCAGAGAGTGTTACAGTGAGGGGTGTGGTGTATATCAGAGAGTGTTACAGCGAGGGGTGTGGGGTATATCAGAGTGTTACAGTGAGGGGTGTGGGTATATCAGAGTGTGTTACAGTGAGGGGTGTGGGGTATATCAGAGAATGTTCCAGAGAGGGGTGTTGGGTAAATCAGAGTGTGTTACAGTGAGTGCTGTGGGGTATATCAGAGTGTCTTATAGTGAGGGGTCTGGGGTATATCAGAGTGTGTTACAGTGAGGGGTGTGGGGTACATCAGAGAGTGTTACAGTGAGGGCAGTGGGGTATATCAGAGTGTTACAGTGAGGGATGTGGGGTATATCAGAGAGTGTTACAGTGAGGGGTGTGGGGTATATCAGAGAGTGTTACAGTGAGGGGTGTGGTGTCTCTCAGAGAGGGTTACAGTGAGGGGTGTGAGGTATATCAGAGAGTGTTACAGTGAGGGGTGTGGGGTATATCAGAGAGAGTTACAGTGAGGGGTGTGGGGTATATTGGAGAGTGTTACAGTGAGGGGTGTGGGGTATATCAGAGAGTGTTACAGTGAGAGGTGTAGTGCATATCAGTGAGTGTTACAGTGAGGTGTGTGGGGTATATCAGAGAGTGTTACAGTGAGGGGTGTGGGTTATATCAGAGAGTGTTACAGTGGGGAGTGTGGGGTATATCGGAATGGACATTGAGTAGTGTGGGGTATATCAAAGAGTGTTACCGTGAGGGGTCTGAGGTATATCAGAGGGTGTTACAGTGAGGGGTGTAGTGCATATCAGTGAGTGTTACAGTGAGGGGTGTGGGGTCTATCAGAGTGTTACATTGAGGAGTGTGGTGTATATCAGAGAGTGTTACAGCGAGGGGTGTGGCGTATATCAGAGTGTTACAGTGAGGGGTGTGGGGTATATCAGAGAGTGTTACAGTGAGGGGTGTGCGGTATATCAGAGAGTCTTACAGTGAGGGGTCTGAGGGATATCAGAGAGTGTTACAGTGAGGGGTGTGGGGGATGTCAGAGGGTGTTACAGTGTGTGGGGTATATCAGAGAGTGTTACAGTGAGGGGTGTGGGGTATATCAGACAGTCTTATAATGAGGGGTGTGGGGTATATCAGAGAATGTTACAGTGAGGGGAGTGGGGTATATCAGAGAGTGTTACAGTGAGGGGTGTGGTGCATATCAGAGAGTGTTACAGTGAGGGGAGTGGGGTACATCAGAGAGTGTTACAGTGAGGGGTCCGAGGTATATCAGAGAGTGTTACAGTGAGGGGTGTGGTGTATATCAGAGAGTGTTACAGCGAGGGGTGTGGGGTATATCAGAGTGTTACAGTGAGGGGTGTGGGTATATCAGAGTGTGTTACAGTGAGGGGTGTGCGGTATATCAGAGAGAGTTACAGTGAGGGGTGCAGGGTATATCAGAGAGTGTTGCAGTGAGGGGTGTGGGGTATATCAGAGAGTGTTACAGTGAGGGGTGTGGGGTATATCAGAGTGTGTTACAGTGAGGCGTGTGGGGTATATCAGAGTGTGTTACAGTGAGGGGTGTGGGGTATATTTGAGAGAGTTACAGAGAGGGGTGTGGGGTATATCAGAGAGTGTTACAGTGAGGGGTGTGGTGTCTCTCAGAGAGGGTTACAGTGAGGGGTGTGAGGTATATCAGAGAATGTTACAGTGAGGGGTGTGGGGTATATCAGAGAGAGTTACAGTGAGGGGTGTGGGGTATATTGGAGAGTGTTACAGTGAGGGGTGTGGGGTATATCAGAGAGTGTTACAGTGAGAGGTGTAGTGCATATCAGTGAGTGTTACAGTGAGGTGTGTGGGGTATATCAGAGAGTGTTACAGTGAGGGGTGTGGGGTATATCAGAGAGTGTTACAGTGGGGAGTGTGGGGTATATCGGAATGGACATTGAGTAGTGTGGGGTATATCAAAGAGTGTTACCGTGAGGGGTCTGAGGTATATCAGAGGGTGTTACAGTGAGGGGTGTAGTGCATATCAGTGAGTGTTACAGTGAGGGGTGTGGGGTCTATCAGAGTGTTACATTGAGGAGTGTGGTGTATATCAGAGAGTGTTACAGCGAGGGGTGTGGCGTACATCAGAGTGTTACAGTGAGGGGTGTGGCGTATATCAGAGAGTGTTACAGTGTGGGGTGTGCGGTATATCAGAGAGTCTTACAGTGAGGGGTCTGAGGGATATCAGAGAGTGTTACAGTGAGGGGTGTGGGGGATGTCAGAGAGTCTTATAATGAGGGGTGTGGGGTATATCAGAGAATGTTACAGTGAGGGGAGTGGGGTATATCAGAGAGTGTTACAGTGAGGGGTGTGGTGCATATCAGAGAGTGTTACAGTGAGGGGAGTGGGGTACATCAGAGAATGTTACAGTGAGGGGTCCGAGGTATATCAGAGAGTGTTACAGTGAGGGGTGTGGTGTTTATCAGAGAGTGTTACAGCGAGGGGTGTGGGGTATATCAGAGTGTTACAGTGAGGGGTGTGGGTATATCAGAGTGTGTTACAGTGAGGGGTGTGCGGTATATCAGAGAGAGTTACAGTGAGGGGTGCAGGGTATATCAGAGAGTGTTGCAGTGAGGGGTGTGGGGTATATCAGAGAGTGTTACAGTGAGGGGTGTGGGGTATATCAGAGTGTGTTACAGTGAGGCGTGTGGGGTATATCAGAGTGTGTTATAGTGAGGGGTGTGGGGTATATGAGAGAGTGTTTCAGTGAGGGGTGTGGTGTATATCAGGGACTGTTACAGTGAGGGATGTGGGGTGTATTTGAGAGAGTTACAGTGAGGGGTGTGGGGTATAACAGAGTCTAACAGTGAGGGGTGTGGGGTATATCAGAGAATGTTCCAGAGAGGGGTGTTGGGTAAATCAGAGTGTGTTACAGTGAGTGCTGTGGGGTATATCAGAGTGTCTTATAGTGAGGGGTCTGGGGTATATCAGAGTGTGTTACAGTGAGGGGTGTGGGGTACATCAGAGAGTGTTACAGTGAGGGCAGTGGGGTATATCAGAGTGTTACAGTGAGGGGTGTGGGGTATATCAGAGAGTGTTACAGTGAGGGGTGTGGGGTATATCAGAGAGTGTTACAGTGAGGCGTGTGGTGTCTCTCAGAGAGGGTTACAGTGAGGGGTGTGAGGTATATCAGAGAGTGTTACTGTGAGGGGTGTGGGGTATATCAGAGAGAGTTACAGCGAGGGGTGTGGGGTATATCAGAGAGTGACAGTGAGGGGTGTGGGTATATCAGAGTGTGTTACAGTGAGGGGTGTGGGGTATATCAGAGAATGTTCCAGAGAGGGGTGTTGGGTAAATCAGAGTGTGTTACAGTGAGTGCTGTGGGGTATATCAGAGTGTCTTATAGTGAGGGGTCTGGGGTATATCAGAGTGTGTTACAGTGAGGGGTGTGGGGTACATCAGAGAGTGTTACAGTGAGGGCAGTGGGGTATATCAGAGTGTTACAGTGAGGGGTGTGGTGTATATCAGAGACTGTTACAGCGAGGGGTGTGGCGTACATCAGAGTGTTACAGTGAGGGGTGTGGCGTATATCAGAGAGTGTTACAGTGTGGGGTGTGCGGTATATCAGAGAGTCTTACAGTGAGGGGTCTGAGGGATATCAGAGAGTGTTACAGTGAGGGGTGTGGGGGATGTCAGAGGGTGTTACAGTGTGTGGGGTATATCAGAGAGTGTTACCGTGAGGGGTGTGGGGTATATCAGAGAGTCTTATAATGAGGGGTGTGGGGTATATCAGAGAATATTACAGTGAGGGGAGTGGGGTATATCAGAGAGTGTTACAGTGAGGGGTGTGGTGCACATCAGAGAGTGTTACAGTGAGGGGAGTGGGGTACATCAGAGAGTGTTACAGTGAGGGGTCCGAGGTATATCAGAGAGTGTTACAGTGAGGGGTGTGGTGTTTATCAGAGAGTGTTACAGCGAGGGGTGTGGGGTATATCAGTGTGTTACAGTGAGGGGTGTGGGTATATCAGAGTGTGTTACAGTGAAGGGTGTGCGGTATATCAGAGAGAGTTACAGTGAGGGGTGCAGGGTATATCAGAGAGTGTTGCAGTGAGGGGTGTGGGGTATATCAGAGAGTGTTACAGTGAGGGGTGTGGGGTATATCAGAGTGTGTTACAGTGAGGCGTGTGGGGTACATCAGAGTGTGTTACAGTGAGGGGTGTGGGGTATATGAGAGAGTGTTTCAGTGAGGGGTGTGGTGTATATCAGGGACTGTTACAGTGAGGGATGTGGGGTGTATTTGAGAGAGCTACAGTGAGGGGTGTGGGGTATAACAGAGTCTAACAGTGAGGGGTGTGGGGTATATCAGAGAATGTTCCAGAGAGGGGTGTTGGGTAAATCAGAGTGTGTTACAGTGAGTGCTGTGGGGTATATCAGAGTGTCTTATAGTGAGGGGTCTGGGGTATATAAGAGTGTGTTACAGTGAGGGGTGTGGGGTACATCAGAGAGTGTTACAGTGAGGGCAGTGGGGTATATCAGAGTGTTACAGTGAGGGGTGTGGGGTATATCAGAGAGTGTTACAGTGAGGGGTGTGGGGTATATCAGAGAGTGTTACAGTGAGGCGTGTGGTGTCTCTCAGAGAGGGTTACAGTGAGGGGTGTGAGGTATATCAGAGAGTGTTACAGTGAGGGGTGTGGGGTATATCAGAGAGAGTTACAGTGAGGGGTGTGGGGTATATTGGAGAGTGTTACAGTGAGGGGTGTGGGGTATATCAGAGAGTGTTACAGTGAGAGGTGTAGTGCATATCAGTGAGTGTTACAGTGAGGTGTGTGGGGTATATCAGAGAGTGTTACAGTGAGGGGTGTGGGGTATATCAGAGAGTGTTACAGTGGGGAGTGTGGGGTATATCGGAATGGACATTGAGTAGTGTGGGGTATATCAAAGAGTGTTACCGTGAGGGGTATGAGGTATATCAGAGGGTGTTACAGTGAGGGGTGTAGTGCATATCAGTGAGTGTTACAGTGAGGGGTGTGGGGTCTATCAGAGTGTTACAGTGAGGGGTGTGGGGTATATCAGAGAGTGTTACAGTGAGGGGTGTGCGGTATATCAGAGAGTCTTACAGTGAGGGGTCTGAGGGATATCAGAGAGTGTTACAGTGAGGGGTGTGGGGGATGTCAGAGGGTGTTACAGTGTGTGGGGTATATCAGAGTGTGTTACAGTGAGGGGTGTGGGGTATATCAGAGAGTCTTATAATGAGGGGTGTGGGGTATATCAGAGAGTGTTACAGTGAGGGGTCCGAGGTATATCAGAGAGTGTTACAGTGAGGGGTGTGGTGTATATCAGAGAGTGTTACAGCGAGGGGTGTGGGGTATATCAGAGAGTTACAGTGAGGGGTGTGGGTATATCAGAGTGTGTTACAGTGAGGGGTGTGGGGTATATCAGAGAATGTTCCAGAGAGGGGTGTTGGGTAAATCAGAGTGTGTTACAGTGAGTGCTGTGGGGTATATCAGAGTGTCTTATAGTGAGGGGTCTGGGGTATATCAGAGTGTGTTACAGTGAGGGGTGTGGGGTACATCAGAGAGTGTTACAGTGAGGGCAGTGGGGTATATCAGAGTGTTACAGTGAGGGGTGTGGGGTATATCAGAGAGTGTTACAGTGAGGGGTGTGGGGTATATCAGAGAGTGTTACAGTGAGGGGTGTGGTGTCTCTCAGAGAGGGTTACAGTGAGGGGTGTGAGGTATATCAGAGAGTGTTACAGTGAGGGGTGTGGGGTATATCAGAGAGAGTTACAGTGAGGGGTGTGGGGTATATTGGAGAGTGTTACAGTGAGGGGTGTGGGGTATATCAGAGAGTGTTACAGTGAGAGGTGTAGTGCATATCAGTGAGTGTTACAGTGAGGTGTGTGGGGTATATCAGAGAGTGTTACAGTGAGGGGTGTGGGTTATATCAGAGAGTGTTACAGTGGGGAGTGTGGGGTATATCGGAATGGACATTGAGTAGTGTGGGGTATATCAAAGAGTGTTACCGTGAGGGGTCTGAGGTATATCAGAGGGTGTTACAGTGAGGGGTGTAGTGCATATCAGTGAGTGTTACAGTGAGGGGTGTGGGGTCTATCAGAGTGTTACATTGAGGAGTGTGGTGTATATCAGAGAGTGTTACAGCGAGGGGTGTGGCGTATATCAGAGTGTTACAGTGAGGGGTGTGGGGTATATCAGAGAGTGTTACAGTGAGGGGTGTGCGGTATATCAGAGAGTCTTACAGTGAGGGGTCTGAGGGATATCAGAGAGAGTTACAGTGAGGGGTGTGGGGGATGTCAGAGGGTGTTACAGTGTGTGGGGTATATCAGAGAGTGTTACAGTGAGGGGTGTGGGGTATATCAGAGAGTCTTATAATGAGGGGTGTGGGGTATATCAGAGAATGTTACAGTGAGGGGAGTGGGGTATATCAGAGAGTGTTACAGTGAGGGGTGTGGTGCATATCAGAGAGTGTTACAGTGAGGGGAGTGGGGTACATCAGAGAGTGTTACAGTGAGGGGTCCGAGGTATATCAGAGAGTGTTACAGTGAGGGGTGTGGTGTATATCAGAGAGTGTTACAGCGAGGGGTGTGGGGTATATCAGAGTGTTACAGTGAGGGGTGTGGGTATATCAGAGTGTGTTACAGTGAGGGGTGTGCGGTATATCAGAGAGAGTTACAGTGAGGGGTGCAGGGTATATCAGAGAGTGTTGCAGTGAGGGGTGTGGGGTATATCAGAGAGTGTTACAGTGAGGGGTGTGGGGTATATCAGAGTGTGTTACAGTGAGGCGTGTGGGGTATATCAGAGTGTGTTACAGTGAGGGGTGTGGGGTATATTTGAGAGAGTTACAGTGAGGGGTGTGGGGTATATCAGAGAGTGTTACAGTGAGGGGTGTGGTGTCTCTCAGAGAGGGTTACAGTGAGGGGTGTGAGGTATATCAGAGAATGTTACAGTGAGGGGTGTGGGGTATATCAGAGAGAGTTACAGTGAGGGGTGTGGGGTATATTGGAGAGTGTTACAGTGAGGGGTGTGGGGTATATCAGAGAGTGTTACAGTGAGAGGTGTAGTGCATATCAGTGAGTGTTACAGTGAGGTGTGTGGGGTATATCAGAGAGTGTTACAGTGAGGGGTGTGGGGTATATCAGAGAGTGTTACAGTGGGGAGTGTGGGGTATATTGGAATGGACATTGAGTAGTGTGGGGTATATCAAAGAGTGTTACCGTGAGGGGTCTGAGGTATATCAGAGGGTGTTACAGTGAGGGGTGTAGTGCATATCAGTGAGTGTTACAGTGAGGGGTGTGGGGTCTATCAGAGTGTTACATTGAGGAGTGTGGTGTATATCAGAGAGTGTTACAGCGAGGGGTGTGGCGTACATCAGAGTGTTACAGTGAGGGGTGTGGCGTATATCAGAGAGTGTTACAGTGTGGGGTGTGCGGTATATCAGAGAGTCTTACAGTGAGGGGTCTGAGGGATATCAGAGAGTGTTACAGTGAGGGGTGTGGGGGATGTCAGAGAGTCTTATAATGAGGGGTGTGGGGTATATCAGAGAATGTTACAGTGAGGGGAGTGGGGTATATCAGAGAGTGTTACAGTGAGGGGTGTGGTGCATATCAGAGAGTGTTACAGTGAGGGGAGTGGGGTACATCAGAGAATGTTACAGTGAGGGGTCCGAGGTATATCAGAGAGTGTTACAGTGAGGGGTGTGGTGTTTATCAGAGAGTGTTACAGCGAGGGGTGTGGGGTATATCAGAGTGTTACAGTGAGGGGTGTGGGTATATCAGAGTGTGTTACAGTGAGGGGTGTGCGGTATATCAGAGAGAGTTACAGTGAGGGGTGCAGGGTATATCAGAGAGTGTTGCAGTGAGGGGTGTGGGGTATATCAGAGAGTGTTACAGTGAGGGGTGTGGGGTATATCAGAGTGTGTTACAGTGAGGCGTGTGGGGTATATCAGAGTGTGTTACAGTGAGGGGTGTGGGGTATATGAGAGAGTGTTTCAGTGAGGGGTGTGGTGTATATCAGGGACTGTTACAGTGAGGGATGTGGGGTGTATTTGAGAGAGTTACAGTGAGGGGTGTGGGGTATAACAGAGTCTAACAGTGAGGGGTGTGGGGTATATCAGAGAATGTTCCAGAGAGGGGTGTTGGGTAAATCAGAGTGTGTTACAGTGAGTGCTGTGGGGTATATCAGAGTGTCTTATAGTGAGGGGTCTGGGGTATATCAGAGTGTGTTACAGTGAGGGGTGTGGGGTACATCAGAGAGTGTTACAGTGAGGGCAGTGGGGTATATCAGAGTGTTACAGTGAGGGGTGTGGGGTATATCAGAGAGTGTTACAGTGAGGGGTGTGGGGTATATCAGAGAGTGTTACAGTGAGGCGTGTGGTGTCTCTCAGAGAGGGTTACAGTGAGGGGTGTGAGGTATATCAGAGAGTGTTACTGTGAGGGGTGTGGGGTATATCAGAGAGAGTTACAGCGAGGGGTGTGGGGTATATCAGAGAGTGACAGTGAGGGGTGTGGGTATATCAGAGTGTGTTACAGTGAGGGGTGTGGGGTATATCAGAGAATGTTCCAGAGAGGGGTGTTGGGTAAATCAGAGTGTGTTACAGTGAGTGCTGTGGGGTATATCAGAGTGTCTTATAGTGAGGGGTCTGGGGTATATCAGAGTGTGTTACAGTGAGGGGTGTGGGGTACATCAGAGAGTGTTACAGTGAGGGCAGTGGGGTATATCAGAGTGTTACAGTGAGGGGTGTGGTGTATATCAGAGAGTGTTACAGCGAGGGGTGTGGCGTACATCAGAGTGTTACAGTGAGGGGTGTGGCGTATATCAGAGAGTGTTACAGTGTGGGGTGTGCGGTATATCAGAGAGTCTTACAGTGAGGGGTCTGAGGGATATCAGAGAGTGTTACAGTGAGGGGTGTGGGGGATGTCAGAGGGTGTTACAGTGTGTGGGGTATATCAGAGAGTGTTACCGTGAGGGGTGTGGGGTATATCAGAGAGTCTTATAATGAGGGGTGTGGGGTATATCAGAGAATATTACAGTGAGGGGAGTGGGGTATATCAGAGAGTGTTACAGTGAGGGGTGTGGTGCATATCAGAGAGTGTTACAGTGAGGGGAGTGGGGTACATCAGAGAGTGTTACAGTGAGGGGTCCGAGGTATATCAGAGAGTGTTACAGTGAGGGGTGTGGTGTTTATCAGAGAGTGTTACAGCGAGGGGTGTGGGGTATATCAGTGTGTTACAGTGAGGGGTGTGGGTATATCAGAGTGTGTTACAGTGAAGGGTGTGCGGTATATCAGAGAGAGTTACAGTGAGGGGTGCAGGGTATATCAGAGGGTGTTACAGTGAGGGGTGTAGTGCATATCAGTGAGTGTTACAGTGAGGGGTGTGGGGTCTATCAGAGTGTTACAGTGAGGGGTGTGGGGTATATCAGAGAGTGTTACAGTGAGGGGTGTGCGGTATATCAGAGAGTCTTACAGTGAGGGGTCTGAGGGATATCAGAGAGTGTTACAGTGAGGGGTGTGGGGGATGTCAGAGGGTGTTACAGTGTGTGGGGTATATCAGAGAGTGTTACAGTGAGGGGTGTGGGGTATATCAGAGAGTCTTATAATGAGGGGTGTGGGGTATATCAGAGAGTGTTACAGTGAGGGGTCCGAGGTATATCAGAGAGTTACAGTGAGGGGTGTGGGTATATCAGAGTGTGTTACAGTGAGGGGTGTGGGGTATATCAGAGAATGTTCCAGAGAGGGGTGTTGGGTAAATCAGAGTGTGTTACAGTGAGTGCTGTGGGGTATATCAGAGTGTCTTATAGTGAGGGGTCTGGGGTATATCAGAGTGTGTTACAGTGAGGGGTGTGGGGTACATCAGAGAGTGTTACAGTGAGGGCAGTGGGGTATATCAGAGTGTTACAGTGAGGGGTGTGGGGTATATCAGAGAGTGTTACAGTGAGGGGTGTGGGGTATATCAGAGAGTGTTACAGTGAGGGGTGTGGTGTCTCTCAGAGAGGGTTACAGTGAGGGGTGTGAGGTATATCAGAGAGTGTTACAGTGAGGGGTGTGGGGTATATCAGAGAGAGTTACAGTGAGGGGTGTGGGGTATATTGGAGAGTGTTACAGTGAGGGGTGTGGGGTATATCAGAGAGTGTTACAGTGAGAGGTGTAGTGCATATCAGTGAGTGTTACAGTGAGGTGTGTGGGGTATATCAGAGAGTGTTACAGTGAGGGGTGTGGGGTATATCAGAGAGTGTTACAGTGGGGAGTGTGGGGTATATCGGAATGGACATTGAGTAGTGTGGGGTATATCAAAGAGTGTTACCGTGAGGGGTCTGAGGTATATCAGAGGGTGTTACAGTGAGGGGTGAAGTGCATATCAGTGAGTGTTACAGTGAGGGGTGTGGGGTCTATCAGAGTGTTAGATTGAGGAGTGTGGTGTATATCAGAGAGTGTTACAGCGAGGGGTGTGGGGTATATCAGAGAGTGTTACAGTGAGGGGTGTGCGGTATATCAGAGAGTCTTACAGTGAGGGGTCTGAGGGATATCAGAGAGTGTTACAGTGAGGGGTGTGGGGTATATCAGAGAGAGTTACAGTGAGGGGTGTGGGGTATATTGGAGAGTGTTACAGTGAGGGGTGTGGGGTATATCAGAGAGTGTTACAGTGAGAGGTGTAGTGCATATCAGTGAGTGTTACAGTGAGGTGTGTGGGGTATATCAGAGAGTGTTACAGTGAGGGGTGTGGGGTATATCAGAGAGTGTTACAGTGGGGAGTGTGGGGTATATCGGAATGGACATTGAGTAGTGTGGGGTATATCAAAGAGTGTTACCGTGAGGGGTATGAGGTATATCAGTGGGTGTTACAGTGAGGGGTGTAGTGCATATCAGTGAGTGTTACAGTGAGGGGTGTGGGGTCTATCAGAGTGTTACAGTGAGGGGTGTGGGGTATATCAGAGAGTGTTACAGTGAGGGGTGTGCGGTATATCAGAGAGTCTTACAGTGAGGGGTCTGAGGGATATCAGAGAGTGTTACAGTGAGGGGTGTGGGGGATGTCAGAGGGTGTTACAGTGTGTGGGGTATATCAGAGAGTGTTACAGTGAGGGGTGTGGGGTATATCAGAGAGTCTTATAATGAGGGGTGTGGGGTATATCAGAGAGTGTTACAGTGAGGGGTCCGAGGTATATCAGAGAGTGTTACAGTGAGGGGTGTGGTGTATATCAGAGAGTGTTACAGCGAGGGGTGTGGGGTATATCAGAGAGTTACAGTGAGGGGTGTGGGTATATCAGAGTGTGTTACAGTGAGGGGTGTGGGGTATATCAGAGAATGTTCCAGAGAGGGGTGTTGGGTAAATCAGAGTGTGTTACAGTGAGTGCTGTGGGGCATATCAGAGTGTCTTATAGTGAGGGGTCTGGGGTATATCAGAGTGTGTTACAGTGAGGGGTGTGGGGTACATCAGAGAGTGTTACAGTGAGGGCAGTGGGGTATATCAGAGTGTTACAGTGAGGGGTGTGGGGTATATCAGAGAGTGTTACAGTGAGGGGTGTGGGGTATATCAGAGAGTGTTACAGTGAGGGGTGTGGTGTCTGTCAGAGAGGGTTACAGTGAGGGGTGTGAGGTATATCAGAGAGTGTTACAGTGAGGGGTGTGGGGTATATCAGAGAGAGTTACAGTGAGGGGTGTGGGGTATATTGGAGAGTGTTACAGTGAGGGGTGTGGGGTATATCAGAGAGTGTTACAGTGAGAGGTGTAGTGCATATCAGTGAGTGTTACAGTGAGGTGTGTGGGGTATATCAGAGAGTGTTACAGTGAGGGGTGTGGGGTATATCAGAGAGTGTTACAGTGGGGAGTGTGGGGTATATCGGAATGGACATTGAGTAGTGTGGGGTATATCAAAGAGTGTTACCGTGAGGGGTCTGAGGTATATCAGAGGGTGTTACAGTGAGGGGTGTAGTGCATATCAGTGAGTGTTACAGTGAGGGGTGTGGGGTCTATCAGAGTGTTACATTGAGGAGTGTGGTGTATATCAGAGAGTGTTACAGCGAGGGGTGTGGGGTATATCAGAGAGTGTTACAGTGAGGGGTGTGCGGTATATCAGAGAGTCTTACAGTGAGAGGTCTGAGGGATATCAGAGAGTGTTACAGTGAGGGGTGTGGGGGATGTCAGAGGGTGTTACAGTGTGTGGGGTATATCAGAGAGTGTTACAGTGAGGGGTGTGGGGTATATCAGAGAGTCTTATAATGAGGGGTGTGGGGTATATCAGAGAATGTTACAGTGAGGGGAGTGGGGTATATCAGAGAGTGTTACAGTGAGGGGTGTGGTGCATATCAGAGAGTGTTACAGTGAGGGGAGTGGGGTACATCAGAGAGTGTTACAGTGAGGGGTCCGAGGTATATCAGAGAGTGTTACAGTGAGGGGTGTGGTGTATATCAGAGAGTGTTACAGCGAGGGGTGTGGGGTATATCAGAGTGTTACAGTGAGGGGTGTGGGTATATCAGAGTGTGTTACAGTGAGGGGTGTGCGGTATATCAGAGAGAGTTACAGTGAGGGGTGCAGGGTATATCAGAGAGTGTTGCAGTGAGGGGTGTGGGGTATATCAGAGAGTGTTACAGTGAGGGGTGTGGGGTATATCAGAGTGTGTTACAGTGAGGCGTGTGGGGTATATCAGAGTGTGTTACAGTGAGGGGTGTGGGGTATATGAGAGAGTGTTTCAGTGAGGGTGTGGTGTATATCAGGGAGTGTTACAGTGAGGGATGTGGGGTATATTTGAGAGAGTTACAGTGAGGGGTGTGGGGTATATCAGAGAGTGTTACAGTGAGGGGTGTGGTGTCTCTCAGAGAGGGTTACAGTGAGGGGTGTGAGGTATATCAGAGAATGTTACAGTGAGGGGTGTGGGGTATATCAGAGAGAGTTACAGTGAGGGGTGTGGGGTATATTGGAGAGTGTTACAGTGAGGGGTGTGGGGTATATCAGAGAGTGTTACAGTGAGAGGTGTAGTGCATATCAGTGAGTGTTACAGTGAGGTGTGTGGGGTATATCAGAGAGTGTTACAGTGAGGGGTGTGGGGTATATCAGAGAGTGTTACAGTGGGGAGTGTGGGGTATATCGGAATGGACATTGAGTAGTGTGGGGTATATCAAAGAGTGTTACCGTGAGGGGTCTGAGGTATATCAGAGGGTGTTACAGTGAGGGGTGTAGTGCATATCAGTGAGTGTTACAGTGAGGGGTGTGGGGTCTATCAGAGTGTTACAATGAGGGGTGTGGGGTATATCAGAGAGTGTTACAGCGAGGGGTGTGGCGTACATCAGAGTGTTACAGTGAGGGGTGTGGCGTATATCAGAGAGTGTTACAGTGTGGGGTGTGCGGTATATCAGAGAGTCTTACAGTGAGGGGTCTGAGGGATATCAGAGAGTGTTACAGTGAGGGGTGTGGGGGATGTCAGAGGGTGTTACAATGTGTGGGGTATATCAGAGAGTGTTACAGTGAGGGGTGTGGGGTATATCAGAGAGTCTTATAATGAGGGGTGTGGGGTATATCAGAGAATGTTACAGTGAGGGGAGTGGGGTATATCAGAGAGTGTTACAGTGAGGGGTGTGGGGTCTATCAGAGTGTTACAATGAGGGGTGTGGGGTATATCAGAGAGTGTTACAGCGAGGGGTGTGGCGTACATCAGAGTGTTACAGTGAGGGGTGTGGCGTATATCAGAGAGTGTTACAGTGTGGGGTGTGCGGTATATCAGAGAGTCTTACAGTGAGGGGTCTGAGGGATATCAGAGAGTGTTACAGTGAGGGGTGTGGGGGATGTCAGAGGGTGTTACAATGTGTGGGGTATATCAGAGAGTGTTACAGTGAGGGGTGTGGGGTATATCAGAGAGTCTTATAATGAGGGGTGTGGGGTATATCAGAGAATGTTACAGTGAGGGGAGTGGGGTACATCAGAGAGTGTTACAGTGAGGGGTCCGAGGTATATCAGAGAGTGTTACAGTGAGGGGTGTGGTGTTTATCAGAGAGTGTTACAGCGAGGGGTGTGGGGTATATCAGAGTGTGTTACAGTGAGGGGTGTGCGGTATATCAGAGAGAGTTACAGTGAGGGGTGCAGGGTACATCAGAGAGTGTTGCAGTGAGGGGTGTGGGGTATATCAGAGAGTGTTACAGTGAGGGGTGTGGGGTATATCAGAGTGTGTTACAGTGAGGCGTGTGGGGTATATCAGAGTGTGTTACAGTGAGGGGTGTGGGGTATATGAGAGAGTGTTTCAGTGAGGGGTGTGGTGTATATCAGGGACTGTTACAGTGAGGGATGTGGGGTGTATTTGAGAGAGTTACAGTGAGGGGTGTGGGGTATAACAGAGTCTAACAGTGAGGGGTGTGGGGTATATCAGAGAATGTTCCAGAGAGGGGTGTTGGGTAAATCAGAGTGTGTTACAGTGAGTGCTGTGGGGTATATCAGAGTGTCTTATAGTGAGGGGTCTGGGGTATATCAGAGTGTGTTACAGTGAGGGGTGTGGGGTACATCAGAGAGTGTTACAGTGAGGGCAGTGGGGTATATCAGAGTGTTACAGTGAGGGGTGTGGGGTATATCAGAGAGTGTTACAGTGAGGGGTGTGGGGTATATCAGAGAGTGTTACAGTGAGGCGTGTGGTGTCTCTCAGAGAGGGTTACAGTGAGGGGTGTGAGGTATATCAGAGAGTGTTACAGTGAGGGGTGTGGGGTATATCAGAGAGAGTTACAGTGAGGGGTGTGGGGTATATTGGAGAGTGTTACAGTGAGGGGTGTGGGGTATATCAGAGAGTGTTACAGTGAGAGGTGTAGTGCATATCAGTGAGTGTTACAGTGAGGTGTGTGGGGTATATCAGAGAGTGTTACAGTGAGTGGTGTGGGGTATATCAGAGAGTGTTACAGTGGGGAGTGTGGGGTATATCGGAATGGACATTGAGTAGTGTGGGGTATATCAAAGAGTGTTACCGTGAGGGGTCTGAGGTATATCAGAGGGTGTTACAGTGAGGGGTGTAGTGCATATCAGTGAGTGTTACAGTGAGGGGTGTGGGGTCTATCAGAGTGTTACAGTGAGGGGTGTGGGGTATATCAGAGAGTGTTACAGTGAGGGGTGTGCGGTATATCAGAGAGTCTTACAGTGAGGGGTCTGAGGGATATCAGAGAGTGTTACAGTGAGGGGTGTGGGGGATGTCAGAGGGTGTTACAGTGTGTGGGGTATATCAGAGAGTGTTACAGTGAGGGGTGTGGGGTATATCAGAGAGTCTTATAATGAGGGGTGTGGGGTATATCAGAGAATGTTACAGTGAGGGGAGTGGGGTATATCAGAGAGTGTTACAGTGAGGGGTGTGGTGCATATCAGAGAGTGTTACAGTGAGGGGAGTGGGGTACATCAGAGAGTGTTACAGTGAGGGGTGTGGGGTATATCAGAGAGTGTTACAGTGAGGGGTGTGGGGTATATCAGAGAGTGTTACAGTGAGGTGTGTGGGGTATATCAGAGAGTGTTACAGTGATGGGTGTGGGGTATATCAGAGAGTGTTACAGTGAGGGGTGTGGGGTATATTGGAGAGTGTTACAGTGAGGGGTGTGGGGTATATCAGAGAGTGTTACAGTGAGAGGTGTAGTGCATATCAGTGAGTGTTACAGTGAGGTGTGTGGGGTATATCAGAGAGTGTTACAGTGAGTGGTGTGGGGTATATCAGAGAGTGTTACAGTGGGGAGTGTGGGGTATATCGGAATGGACATTGAGTAGTGTGGGGTATATCAAAGAGTGTTACCGTGAGGGGTCTGAGGTATATCAGAGGGTGTTACAGTGAGGGGTGTAGTGCATATCAGTGAGTGTTACAGTGAGGGGTGTGGGGTCTATCAGAGTGTTACAGTGAGGGGTGTGGGGTATATCAGAGAGTGTTACAGTGAGGGGTGTGCGGTATATCAGAGAGTCTTACAGTGAGGGGTCTGAGGGATATCAGAGAGTGTTACAGTGAGGGGTGTGGGGGATGTCAGAGGGTGTTACAGTGTGTGGGGTATATCAGAGAGTGTTACAGTGAGGGGTGTGGGGTATATCAGAGAGTCTTATAATGAGGGGTGTGGGGTATATCAGAGAATGTTACAGTGAGGGGAGTGGGGTATATCAGAGAGTGTTACAGTGAGGGGTGTGGTGCATATCAGAGAGTGTTACAGTGAGGGGAGTGGGGTACATCAGAGAGTGTTACAGTGAGGGGTGTGGGGTATATCAGAGAGTGTTACAGTGAGGGGTGTGGGGTATATCAGAGAGTGTTACAGTGAGGTGTGTGGGGTATATCAGAGAGTGTTACAGTGATGGGTGTGGGGTATATCAGAGAGTGTTACAGTGAGGGGTGTGGGGTATATCAGAGAGTGTTACAGTGGGGAGTGTGGGGTATATCGGAATGGACATTGAGTAGTGTGGGGTATATCAAAGAGTGTTACCGTGAGGGGTCTGAGGTATATCAGAGGGTGTTACAGTGAGGGGTGTAGTGCATATCAGTGAGTGTTACAGTGAGGGGTGTGGGGTCTATCAGAGTGTTACATTGAGGAGTGTGGTGTATATCAGAGAGTGTTACAGCGAGGGGTGTGGCGTATATCAGAGTGTTACAGTGAGGGGTGTGGGGTATATCAGAGAGTGTTACAGTGAGGGGTGTGCGGTATATCAGAGAGTCTTACAGTGAGGGGTCTGAGGGATATCAGAGAGTGTTACAGTGAGGGGTGTGGGGGATGTCAGAGGGTGTTACAGTGTGTGGGGTATATCAGAGAGTGTTACAGTGAGGGGTGTGGGGTATATCAGAGAGTCTTATAATGAGGGGTGTGGGGTATATCAGAGAATGTTACAGTGAGGGGAGTGGGGTATATCAGAGAGTGTTACAGTGAGGGGTGTGGTGCATATCAGAGAGTGTTACAGTGAGGGGTGTGGGGTATATCAGAGAGTGTTACAGTGAGGGGAGTGGGGTATATCAGAGAGTGTTACAGTGAGGGGTGTGGGGTATATCAGAGAGTGTTACAGTGATGGGTGTGGGGTATATCAGAGAGTGTTACAGTGAGGGGTGTGGGGTATATCAGAGAGTGTTACAGTGGGGAGTGTGGGGTATATCGGAATGGACATTGAGTAGTGTGGGGTATATCAAAGAGTGTTACCGTGAGGGGTCTGAGGTATATCAGAGAGTGTTACATTGAGGAGTGTGGTGTATATCAGAGAGTGTTACAGCGAGGGGTCTGAGGTATATCAGAGAGTGTTACAGTGAGGGGTGTGGGGGATGTCAGAGGGTGATAGTGTGTGGGGTATATCAGAGAGTATTACAGTGAGGGGTGTGGGGTATATCAGAGAGTCTTATAATGAGGGGTGTGGTGTATATCAGAGAATGTTACAGTGAGGGGAGTGGGGTACATCAGAGAGTGTTACAGTGAGGGGTGTGGGGTATATCAGAGAGTGTTACAGTGAGGGGAGTGGGGTATATCAGAGAGTGTTACAGTATGGGGTGTGGGGTATATCAGAGAGTGTTACAGTGAGGGGTGTGGGGTATATCAGAGAGTGTTACAGTGAGGGGTGTGGGGTATATCAGAGAGTGTTACAGTGAGGGGTGTGGGGTATATCAGAGAGTGATACATTGAGGAGTGTGGTGTATATCAGAGAGTGTTACAGCGAGGGGTGTGGCGTATATCAGAGTGTTACAGTGAGGGGTGTGGGGTATATCAGAGAGTGTTACAGTGAGGGGTGTGGGGTATATGAGAGGGTGTTACAGTGATGGGTGTGGGGTATATCAGAGAGTGTTACAGTGAGGGGTGTGGGGTATGTCAGAGAGCGTTACAGTGAGGGGTGTGGGGTATATCAGAGAGTGTTACAGAGAGGGGTGTGGGGTATATCAGAGAGTGTTACAGTGAGGGGTGTGGGGTATGTCAGAGAGCGTTACAGTGAGGGGTGTGGGGTATATCAGAGAGTGTTACAGTGAGGGGAGTGGGGTATATCAGAGAGTGTTACAGTGAGGGGTGTGGTGTATGTCAGAGAGCGTTACAGTGAGGGGTGTGGGGTATATCAGAGAGTGTTACAGTGAGGGGAGTGGGGTATATCAGAGAGTGTTACAGTGAGGGGTGTGGTGTATGTCAGAGAGCGTTACAGTGAGGGGTGTGGGGTATATCAGAGAGTGTTACAGTGAGGGGAGTGGGGTATATCAGAGAGTGTTACAGTGAGGGGTGTGGGGTATAAAATATCGTGGATAATCTTCAGCCTTAGGTTCAACTTTATCACCCCAACCCTTTGCCCCCAAATCTATCCCTCTTTGTCGGTGGCTTAACCATTCTCTGCTGTTACGGCGCCCAGGCCAGACCCCAATTTATATCAGGAAGCCGATCGAGACCCCAACAATTTTCCGATTTGTAAACTGTTAATCAACGATACTTCACTCCCGGAGTGATTCCGCTGACAAATAGGGATCATTCATATGAAAACAAACTTTATTATTAATACAGAATTTACCCCATTAAAGTCCAAGAAAATAAGCTTTTTAATTAACAGATTATTAGTTCTGACAAAAAAGTAAAGAAAGTTCTTTGAGCTCACTGTGCCATCTACTTCCAAACTTACAATTAAACAAAATTCACACACACATATAGAGATCAAATGCCACTTATTAATAAAGTTAACACTCGGTGGCTTACTGATTTATTAACAACGTCCTTGGGAGAGAAGCTTTCAGACATCAGTCTGAGAAACACAATCCTTTCCCCAGAACCCAGAGCAGAGCTCGCAAAACTGACACCAAAAACACCAGACATGGGGCAGGGCTGAAAAGGAAGCTAAAAAACAGCAGACACGGGGCAGGGCTGAAAATGAAACTAAAAAACAACAGACACAGGGCAGGGCTGAAAAGGAAACTAAAAAACAACAGACACAGGGCAGGGCTGAAAAGGAAACTAAAAAGCAATAGACACGGTGCAGGGCTGACAATGAAACTAAAAAACAACAGACACAGGGCAGGGCTGAAAAGGAAATTAAAAAGCAATAGACACGGTGCAGGGCTGAAAATGAAACTAAAAAACAACAGACACAGGGCAAGGCTGAAAAGGAACCTAAAAAACAATAGACACGGTGCAGGGCTGAAAATGAAACTAAAAAACAACAGACACAGGGCAGGGCTGAAAATGAAACTAAAAAACAACAGACACAGGGCAGGGCTGAAAAGGAAACTAAAAAGCAATAGACACGGTGCAGGGCTGAAAATGAAACTAAAAAACAACAGACACAGGGCAGGGCTGAAAAGGAAACTAAAAAGCAATAGACACGGTGCAGGGCTGAAAATGAAACTAATAAACAACAGACACAGGGCAGGGCTGAAAAGGAAACTAAAAAACAATAGACACGGTGCAGGGCTGAAAATGAAACTAAAAAACAACAGACACAGGGCAGGGCTGAAAAGGAAACTAAAAAGCAATAGACACGGTGCAGGGCTGAAAATGAAACTAAAAAACAACAGACACAGGGCAAGGCTGAAAAGGAACCTAAAAAACAATAGACACGGTGCAGGGCTGAAAATGAAACTAAAAAACAACAGACACAGGGCAGGGCTGAAAATGAAACTCAGGGCAGGGCTGAAAATGAAACTAAAAAAACAACAGACACAGGGCAAGGCTGAAAAGGAACCTAAAAAACAATAGACACGGTGCAGGGCTGAAAATGAAACTAAAAAACAACAGACACAGGGCAGGGCTGAAAATGAAACTAAAAAACAACAGACACAGGGCAGGGCTGAAAAGGAAACTAAAAAGCAATAGACACGGTGCAGGGCTGAAAATGAAACTAAAAAACAACAGACACAGGGCAGGGCTAAAAAGGAAACTAAAAAGCAATAGACACGGTGCAGGGCTGAAAATGAAACTAAAAAACAACAGACACAGGGCAGGGCTGAAAAGGAAACTAAAAAACAATAGACACGGTGCAGGGCTGAAAATGAAACTAAAAAACAACAGACACAGGGCAGGGCTGAAAAGGAAACTAAAAAACAACAGGCACGGGGCAGGGCTGAAAATGAAACTAAAAAACAACAGACACAGGGCAGGGCTGAAAAGGAAACTAAAAAAACAACAGGCACGGGGCAGGGCTGAAAATGAAACTAAACAACAACAGACACAGGGCAGGGCTGAAAATGAATCTAAAAAACAATACACACAGGACAGGGCTGAAAATGAAACTAAAAGCAACAGACGCAGGGCAGGGCTGAAAATGAAACTAAAAAACAACAGACACAGGGCAGGGCTGAAAAGGAAACTAAAAAACAACAGGCACGGGGCAGGGCTGAAAATGAAACTAAAAAACAATAGACACGGTGCAGGGCTGAAAATGAAACTAAAAAACAACAGACACAGGGCAGGGCTGAAAAGGAAACTAAAAAACAACAGGCACGGGGCAGGGCTGAAAATGAAACTAAAAAACAATAGACACGGTGCAGGGCTGAAAATGAAACTAAAAACAACAGACACGGGGCAGGGCTGAAAATGAAACTAAAAAACAACAGACACAGGGCAGGGCTAAAAATGAAACTAAAAACAACAGACACGGGGCAGGGCTGAAAATGAAACTAAAAAACAACAGACACAGGGCAGGGCTAAAAATGAAACTAAACAACAACAGACACAGGGCAGGGCTGAAAATGAATCTAAAAAACAATATACACAGGACAGGGCTGAAAATGAAATTAAAAGCAACAGATGCGGGGCAGGGCTGAAAATGAAACTAAAAAACAGACACAGGGTAGGGCTGAAAATTAAACTAAACAACAGACACAGGGCAGGGCTGAAAATTAATCTAAAAAACAATATACACAGGACAAGGCTGAAAATGAAACTAAAAGCAACAGACACGGGGCAGGGCTGAAAATGAAACTAAAAAACAACAGACACGGGGCAGGGCTGAAAATGAAACTAAAATTCAACCCTAGTCCCTCCCTTGAGTGACACCACGGCCTGCCCAGCTGTTAACCCTTTAATCACAGCATTAGCAGACATATCATCTGGATACCTCAACCTAGTGACGTTCCTGCAGCAGGCACACAGCACAATGCATATTAAAAAATTCCTACATTCATCACACTGGGATGGAGAATTCCAGAGATTTGACACCCTCCGACGTGAGGAATGTTGACATCACCCCTATCCAAAATGGCTGACATCTTACCCTGTGACCTGACTCACAGCTCAGGGAAAGGGAAACGGTCTTCCGGCCTCTTAAGTGAAGGCGAAATACTATGTGTGAGGCAAGGCGGCATGGTGGTTAGCGTCGCTGCCTCACGGCGCCAGGGACCCGGGTTAGCGTCGCTGCCTCACGGTGCCAGAGACCCGGGTTCGATTCCGGCCTCGGGTCACTGTCTGTGCGGAGTCTGCACGTTCTCCCCCCATGTCTGCGTGGGTTTCCTCCGGGTGCTCCGGTTTCCTCCCACAGTCCAAAGATGTGCAGGTTAGGTGGATTGGCCGTGCTAAATTGCCCATCAGTGTCCAAAGATGTGCAGTTTAGGTGGATTGGCCATGCTAAATTGCCCCTCAGTGTCCAAAGATGTGCAGGTTAGGTGGATTGGCCGTGCTAAATTGCCCCTTAGTGTCCAAAGATGTGCAGGTTAGGTGGATTGGCCGTGATAAATTTCTCCTTAGTGTCCAAAGATGTGCAGGATGGGTGGATTGGCCGTGCTAAATTGTCCCTTAGTGTCCAAAGATGTGCAGGTTAGGTGGATTGGCCGTGTTAAATTGCCCCTTAGTGTCCGAAGATGTGCAGGTTAGGTGGATTGGCCATGCTAAATTGTCACTTAGTGTCCAAAGATGTGCAGGTTAGGTGGATTGGCCATGCTAAATTGCCCCTCAGTGTCCAAAGATGTGCAGGTTGGGTGGATTGGCCGTGCTAAATTGCCCCTTAGTGTCCAAAGATGTGCATGTTAGGTGGATTGGCCGTGCTAAATTGCCCCTTAGTGTCCAAAGGTGTGCAGGTTAGGTGGATTGACCGTGCTAAATTGCCCCTTAGTGTCCAAAGATGTGCATGTTAGGTGGATTGGCCGTGCTAAATTGCCCCTTAGTGTCCAAAGATGTGCAGGTTAGGTGGATTGACCGTGCTAAATTGTCCCTTAGTGTCCAAAATTGTGCAGGTTAGGTGGATTGGCCGTGCTAAATTGCTTCCTTAGTGTCCAAAGATGTGCAGGTTAGGTGGATTGGCCGTGATAAATTGCCCCTTAGTGTCCAAAGATGTGCAGGTTAGGTGGATTGGCCGTGCTAAATTGCTTCCTTAGTGTCCAAAGATGTGCAGGTTAGGTGGATCGGCCATGCTAAATTGCCCCTCAGTGTCCACAGATGTGCAGGTTAGGTGGATTGGCCGTGCTAAATTGCCCCTTAGTGTCCAAAGATGTGCAGGTTAGGTGGATTGGCCGTGATAAATTGTCCCTTAGTGTCCAAAGATGTGCAGGTTAGGTGGATTGGCCGTGCTAAATTGCCCCTTAGTGTCCGAAGATGTGCAGGTTAGGTGGATTGGCCATGCTAAATTGTCACTTAGTGTCCAAAGATGTGCAGGTTCGGTGGATTGGCCATGCTAAATTGCCCCTCAGTGTCCAAAGATGTGCAGGTTGGGTGGATTGGCCGTGCTAAATTGCCCCTTAGTGTCCAATGATGTGCAGGTTAGGTGGATTGGCCGTGCGAAATTGCTGCCTTAGTGTCCAAAGATGTGCATGTTTGGTGGATTGGCCGTGCTAAATTGCCCCTTAGTGTCCAAAGGTGTGCAGGTTAGGTGGATTGGCCGTGCTAAATTGCCCCTTAGTGTCCAAAGGTGTGCAGGTTAGGTGGATTGCCCGTGCTAAATTGCCCCTTAGTGTCCAAAGATGTGCATGTTAGGTGGATTGGCCCTGCTAAATTGCCCCTTAGTGTCCAAAGATGTGCAGGTTAGGTGGATTGGCCGTGCTAAATTGCCCCTTAGTGTCCAAAGATGTGCAGGTTAGGTGGATTGGCCGTGCTAAATTGCTTCCTTAGTGTCCAAAGATGTGCAGGTTAGGTGGATTGGCCGTGATAATTTGCCCCTTAGTGTCCAAAGATGTGCAGGTTGGGTGGATTGGCCGTGCTAAATTGCCCCTTAGTGTCCAAAGCTGTGCAGGTTAGGTGGATTGGCCGTGCTAAATTGCTTCCTTAGTGTCCAAAGATGTGCAGGTTAGGTGCATTGGCCGTGCTAAATTGCTTCCTTAGAGTCCAAAGCTGTGCAGGTTAGGTGGATTGGCCGTGATAAAATTGGCCCTTCGAGTGGGGATTGCAGTGATAGGGAAAAGGATTGGGGTTAGGCAGGGTGGTCTTTCGAAGTGTCGGTGCAGACTCGATGGGCCGAATGGCCTCCTTCTGCACTGGATGGGTTCAATAATTCTATGATCACGAGTGGACCTGGGCAGAGCAGATAAGATAGAAACCGTTCCCGCTGGTGAAGAGTTCGAGGACGAGGAGGTGCAGATCGAAGGCGATCAGTAAGCTGAGGAAAAAAGTGAAGCACGCGGACAAACGTTCTGACAAGTGTGGTGGAGGGCAGATCGATCGAGGTTTCCAAATGGGAATTGGGATGTTGTGCGACGATGGGGGGAATGCACGGGGGTTCGGGGAGGTGGGAGAGAGGCCGGTGGGGCCGGGGGGGGGGGGGGGGGGGGTGTTGGGACTAGGTGGGCTGCTTACCGGGTGAGAGAGGGCGCAGATGTCATGAGCGGCTTGGCCTCCTTCTGACTGCGGGATTCCGGAGACTTGGACCGAGCTGGCCCGGGCCGCGTGTCCTTGTGGACCGAGTTACAATTGGCCACAAAGGAAGGAATCGCAGAGGAGCGTTCTTGATATCGCCGACAGGGGGAGCGAGGGGAGGCTGTGACGGTGAGCCGGGAAGGGGGAACGTTCGTTCCGTGTCAAGGCTTCACGTCTCCAGTGAAATGAGGAACACGGCGGCGGGTCAGTTGCAATTCAATCCTCTCGTCTGCCCGGAATTGAAAAGGTTTCGGGAAGAAAAGAGGTGTCCATCCCGAAAGAGTAATCTTTCGCAACGGCTCCCTTAATTAAAAAACATCTCCGATTTCCACTTGAGATGGAAGGAGATAGTGAAGCCAAGGGGGTCGCGATGGATGACAAAGGAAAGAGACGTCAAATTGGAGAGATAGCGGCTGTGTGTTGGATAATGAAACTGTGGCGATGTATTATCCCCTCTGCTGCTCCTCTACTGTTGACTGGCATCCCTATTTGTGCTTCTGTGAGGAAATGCTGTCTGCATTACGCGGGGTGGCGGCACTATTAGCTTCGTTCGGACGAGAGAGGAATCCAGGATCGGGTGGCACGGCCTCGGGCATTGCCTCCGAGCTCCAGAGGCAGAGTTGTCTCATAACGCTCCGCGGAGGTGAGGCAGCTGGGCGTGGGTGATAGCCTCACGCTGCGTAGGTTTAGCACAGGAGAACTGGAGGAGGGCCTGTCTGCCACTCGAGCGCCGTCCGCCACGGACGGAGACCGCTCGACCCGTCGGGTATTGGATTGGATTTGATTTGTTTATTGTCACGTGTACCGAGGTACAGTGAAAAGTATTTTTCTGCGAGCAGCTCAACAGATCATTAAGTACATGAGAAGAAAAGGGAATAAAAGAAAATACATAATAGGGCAACACAACATATACAATGTAATTTTCTAGAACGAACGGGTATTTTCTAGCCCCTCCTGCAGGAGCAATCTAGCAAGCCCACGCACCCCTCCTCCTTTCCCATCGGAATCCCGCTCCTCTGCACCCCCCTCCCACCCCTCGTTAATCGAGAATCTATCCACCTCGGCCTTGAAAATATTCAGAGATTCCACTTCCGCCGCCTCTCGAGGAAGAGAGTTCCAGAGACTCGCCACCCTCTGCGAGAAAACATTTCTCCGCGTCTCCGTTTTAAACGGGCCACCCCCTTATTTTTAAACAGTGACCACCCACCCCCCGTTCTCGATTCTCCCACAAGAGGAAACATCTTCTCCGCGTCCCACCCTGTCAAGACCCCCCCTCAGGATCTGAAAGGTTTCGATCGAGTCGCCTCTCAGTCTTCTAAACTCCAGAGGATACAAACCCGACCTCTCCAACTCCCCATTTGAGATCCCTGACCACACACCGCATAAAAAGATGTTTTCCTCGCTCGTTTTCCCAGTCGTCTTAAATCCGTGCTCTCTGCTTTCAATCGCTCTACACCAAAGGATACCATTCCTCGTTGCTAGACTCATTCCAGGTGAGCTCGAATACAAGAGCAGGGATGTACGTCTGAGGCTGTATAAGGCTCTGGTCAGACCCCCATTTGGAGTATTGTGAGCAGTTTTGGGCCCCGTATCTAAGGAAGGATGCGCTGGGGCCTTGGAAAGGGTCCAGAGGAGGTTCACAAGAATGATCCCTGGAATGAAGAGCTTGTCGTATGAGGAACGGTTGAGGACTCTGGGTCTGTACTCGTTGGAGTTTAGAAGGATGAGGGGGGATCTTATTGAAACTTACAGGATACTGTGAGGCCTGGATAGAGTGGACGTGGAGAGGATGTTTCCACTTGTAGGAAAAACTAGAACCAGAGGACACAGCCTCAGACTGAAGGGACGATCCTTTAAAACAGAGATGAGGAGGAATTTCTTCAGCCAGAGGGTGGTGAATCTGTGGAACTCTTTGCCGCAGAAGGCTGTGGAGGCCAAATCACTGAGTGTCTTTAAGACAGAGATAGATAGGTTCTTGACTAATAAGGGGATCAGGTGTAATGGGGAGAAGGCAGGAGAATGGGGGTGAGAAAATATCAGCCATGATTGAACGGCGGAGCAGACTCGGTGGGCCGAGTGGCCTAATTCTGCTCCTATATCTTCAGGTCTTATGGTTGCTCACTCCATCCGCACCCCTTACGATTTTGATCAGCTCTGCCAAATCTCCCCCTCAACCTACTCTGAAGAACCCCAGTCTCTCCGCGTTCACTGAAGTCTCCTATCTATTCTGCTAATATGGTTCCACACGCTGGTGTCTCTGTGGCGGAGACGGGTGGGTGCCAAGCTAACGCACTCGTCCCATTCAATCCTGGCTTTGTAGATTCAGGCATCTGGGGTCGGTGTGCGAGATCGGTAGGCGGCCATGTGGTGCCGGGGGGGGGGGGAAGTAGGCCAATTGGCCCATCGAGTCTGCATGAGTTTAACTGGACCGGAACAGGCACCCCAAAGCTTGTCCACCGATTGACAGTCAGGTCGACACCCAACTCGATTTTCAAATTTGCTGATGACACCACCCGTAGTGGGTCGGCTCTCAAACAATGACGAGACAGAGTACAGGAGCGAGATAGAGAATCTGGTGAACTGGTGTGACGACAATAATCTCTCCCTCGATGTCAACAAAACGAAGGAGGTTGTCATCGACTTCAGGAAGCGTAGTGGAGAACACGCCCCTGTCTACATCAATGGGAACGAAGTAGAAAGGGTCGAGAGCTTCACGTTTTTAGGTGTCCAGATCACCAACAGCCTGTCCTGGTCCCCCCCATGCCGACACTAACGCCCACCAACGACTCTACTTTCTCAGAAGACTAAGGAAATTTGGCATGTCAGCTACGACCCTCACCAACTTCTACAGATGCACCAGAGAAAGTATTCTTTCTGGTTGTATCACAGCTTGGTATGGAGCCCGCTCTGCCCAAGACCACAGGAAACTACAAAAGGTTGTGAATGTAGCCCAATCCATCACGCAAACCAACATAATTAAGGACCCCACGCATCCCGGACATACTCTCTTCCACCATCTTCCGTCACGTACCAACCGACTCAAGAACAGCTTCTTCCTGCTGCCATCAGACTTTTGAATGGACCCACCTCGTGTTAAGTTGATCTTTTCTCTACACCTTGCTATAACTGTAACATTATATTCTGCAGTCGCTCCTTCCCTATGTACGGTATGCATTGTTTGCACAGCATGCAAGAAACAATACTTTTCACTGTATACTAATACATGTGACAATAAATCAAATCAAGCCAGGAGTGTGAGGGAATACTCTCCACTCGCCTGGATGAGCGCGGCTCCCAACAACACTCGAGAAGCTCAACACCATCCAGGACAAAGCAGCCCCGCTCAATCGACACGCTAACCACAAACATTCACTCCCTCCACCCCCCGACGCACAGCGGCAGCCGTGTGCACCGTCTACAAGACGCCCCGCAGGCACTCGCTCCTTCGACAGCACCTGCCAAACCCGCCACCTCTACAGTCTAGAAGGACGAGGGCAGCAGCAGACGCACGGGGAACGCCACCGCCCGCAAGTTCCCCCCCTCCGAGCCGCTCGCCATCCCCACTCGGAAATATATCGGCCATTCCTTCGCTGTGGCTGGGGTCAAAATCCTGGGAACTCCCTCCCTAACAGCACAGCGGGTGTACCTACACCACACGGGGACTGCGGCGGGTTCAAGATGGCGGCTCGCCCACCACCTTCTCGAGGGGCGACTAGGGATGTGCAATAAATGCTCAGCCGTGCTGAGCCGTGCCGTGCAATAAATGCTCACTGCATCCCGTGAATCAAAGAAAAAAATACAGTGGAATTTATTGAATACCAGCTTGGTCGTTCGCTCACACACAAACTATTTGGCATTCGTTTGTTTGGTTGACAGTACTGTCCAGTAATCGATCTGAGAGAACAAGGGAAGGGGGGTGGGGGGAGACAATACCGCAGGGTTGGCCGCACCTGAATCATTTTATAAATACCCGTTACCCGTGGGTTGTTTTTTTCTGCGTGAGTTTTCTTTTGCTGGAAATTGCCTGCTCGCTGAAGAATGAACATTTGACGGCAGGGGGACGAGAGGGGGCGGGGGGAGTGGTTCCCGTAGCAACGGCACCAGGCCTCGATTCAGAAGGACCTCGCCCCACAGACGAAGGGGTTCTGTGCACTGACGCCGCCAAGGCTGGAGAGTTCTCGGTTTCAAGGCAAGGGAGGGGGCCACGAACAAGTTAAAGGACGTGCCTCCCCCCCCCCGCCCCAATTCACGTCCAATTCACTTAACCTGCATGTCTTTGGACTGTGGGTGGAAACCGGAGCACCCGGAGGAATCCCACGCAGACACGGCGAGAATGTGCAGACTCCGCACAGTCACCCAAGGACGGAATCGAACCCTGGTCCCTGGCGCTGAGAGGCAGCGGTGCTAACCACCGCGCCGCCCACTAATTACACCTCCTGTTGAAACTCAAACACAAGCCGTGCGCTGACAGGCAACACCCGGCTCAACGCGTCAATTGTGGATAGAACCTTCACCATCCCCACCTCCTCTCCTCTCCCACCACGCTGCAGGTAAACCTTGAGTTGGGTCGAAAGCAGCTCAAAGATGAAATATCACATTTTATTCATCGAATTTAAATTCCACCAGCCGCCGGGGTGGGGATTCAAACTAACCCTGGGACATCTGGATTACTGGCCCAGTGATATTACCACGACTCCACTGGCCTTTGATAAGGTGCCTCACGGGAGACTGCTGAGTAAAATAAGGGCCCATGGTATTCGAGGCAAGGTACTAACATGGATTGACGATTGGCTGTCAGGCAGAAGGCAGAGAGTTGGGATAAAAGGTTCTTTTTCGGAATGGCAACCGGAGACGAGCGGTGTCCCGCAGGGTTCAGTGTTGGGGCCACAGCTGTTCTCTTTATATATTAACGATCTAGATGACGGGATGGGGGGCATTCTGGCTAAGTTTGCCGATGATACAAAGATAGGTGGAGGGGCAGGTAGTATGGAGGAGGTGGGGAGGCTTCAGAAAGATTTAGACAGTTTAGGAGAGTGGGCCAAGGAATGGCTGATGAAATTCAACGTGGGCAAGTCTTGCACTTTGGAAAAAAGCATAGAGGCGTGGATTATTTTCTAAACGGTGACAAAATTCATAATGCTGAAATGCAAAGGGACTTGGGAGTCCTAGTCCAGGATTCTCTAAAGGTAAACTTGCAGGTTGAGTCTGTAATTAAGAAAGCAAATGCAATGTTGTCATTCAGCTCAAGAGGCTTGGAATCTAAAAGCAGGGATGTACTTCTGAAGCTTTATAAAGCATTAGTTAGGCCCCATTTAGAATACTGTGAGCAATTTTGGGCCCCACACCTCAGGAAGGACATACTGGCACTGGAGCGGGTCCAGCGGAGATTCACACGGATGATCCAAGGAATGGTAGGCCTAACATACGATGAACGTCTGAGGATCCTGGGATTATATTCAGTGGAGTTTAGGAGGTTGAGGGGAGATCTAATAGAAACTTACAAGATAATGAATGGCTTAGATAGGGTGGATGTAGGGAAGTTGTTTCCATTAGCAGGGGAGACTAGGACCCAGGGGCACAGCCTTAGAATAAAAGGGAGTCACTTTAGAACAGCGATGAGGAGAAATTTCTTCAGCCAGAGAGTGGTGGGTATGTGGAATTCATTGCCACAGAGGGCGGTGGAGGCCGGGACGTTGAGTGTCTTTAAGACAGAAGTTGATAAATTCTTGATTTCTCGAGGAATTAAGGGCTATGGAGAGAGAGCGGGTAAATGGAGTTGAAATCAGCCATGATTGAATGGTGGAGTGTACTCGATGGGCCGAATGGCCTTACTTCCACTCCTATGTCTTATGGTCTTATGGTCTCCGCAAGATGAAGTGACTTGAAGCAAAGATGGGTAATAACCCCCACTAGGCCCAAGGGGAAGCCATAATGTATCTCCCCCTGGGGCCTCATGAACTACGGGCATCCCCGCTAGGGGGCCAAGGCCCAACCAGCTGGGACTCATAAGATCGAGCATTTAAGCCGGCCCGGATAGGGACCGGCACGTTGGTGGTCTCAACAGGGACCGTGAAGTGTAAACAGTGGAAGGGTGCTTCCCGCTTATTCCCCCGCTCTTTTGTTTTGCCGTTGTCGTTTTTGATCCATGGCTGACTCATGGACACGCGTCTTTAAGTCAGGCAGCCGAGGGAATGAGGAATTCGGCAGTTACAGGATGGAATGCTCTGCTCATTTGAACAGGAGCTTCAGACTTGTCGGCAACGGAGAGAGAGAGGGGGCGGGACTCGGTTTGATCGATCGGTTGGTGGCCAATGAATTGTCCCAAAAGGCCGTACTCTGCCCGGCAACAGATGGTATCCTGTCCCAGTGGAATGATTTTCAGAGACCCAAGGAGCTCAGTTTAACTCTCGGAAGCACAGGGACAAGGACCCTCTCTCTCTCCTCCTTGTTTTATCCAGAAAAGTTGCGAGTCGATGTATTTCTAAAGCCGCAGCGAACCTGAATGAGTGAATCTACAGGAAGACCATTACAGGCAGCAAACAAAAACCAGGACCCTTCCTTGCTCTCCAGAAAGGTTGTGAGCGCTGTGTTTCTGAAACTGCCGAGGCCTGAATGAATTGTCATGTGAGAGAGTACCTTTAAGAAATGGGTGTTTAAGAAATGTATCTTGAAGAAATGGGTGTTTATCAGAGTGTGGGTGGAGCTGTCAGCTTTTTACTTTCATTTTAGGCTGTTTGCTGCAGGGTGTGTTTTTAGTTTCGTTTTCAGTGTTGGAGCTGAAGCCAGACAGAGCAAGTGTACTGTTGAGCTCTCTGCCATGAAAAGACTATCTCTTGATCATTTGGTGAATTCAGAATTATAAATGTTCTCAGTAGTGAATGTAAACCTGATGTGCTTCTGTGAAAAGGTGTTTCTTTTGTCTTCTGGATGTTGTTTGGGAAGTTATTAAGGGTTACTTAGTGTCGTATTCTTTGGGGGTTGTATTTGAATTGATGGTTGCTAAGATGTTCACTGTATGTTTTAAAAAGGTTAACTTGAGTTCATAGAATAAACATTGTTTTGCTTTAAAAAATACTTTTCCATTTCTGCTGTCCCACACCTGTAGAGTGGGCCGTGTGCTCCCCATACCACAATCTATTAAAAGTTGTGGGTCAGGTGAACTCCATGATACACTTTGGGGTTCTCTAAACCCTGGCCCGTAACAAATTGGGGGCTCGAGGGGGATAAAAGTCTATCTAATGGATTGGCTGAATGAACTTAAAGACAGTGAGGGGTGAGCACATTATGGTTGCTGGATTCAACCATCTGAAACAAGACACCCTTTTTCGCATTTACTTATGTTTTTTTTTTAACCTCTCTCCTCTCCACTGTGTTTGTCTGTCTTGTGGGTGGGGGTGTGCGTGTGCAGAGGATGGGGCGCACGTTAAAGCGGGGAATTAGAAATTAGATAACAGTTGTATTTGCTGCATATTTTATTCTAGTCCTTGTTATAAATAAACAGTAATTGCGTTTACATTAATAAACCTGGTGACTATGATTATTGGGCCGCCAAGGGCAAAAGACTGGGTATTTGCCTGAGAATTATTGGTCAATTCCAATTGGGGCTCTTGGGCCTGTGAGGCTGGAGTTGACCGAGCGTTCGCTCATGGCGTCGTAATAATAGTTTGCTGCCGTGGGCAGATTTTATGTTGCTTTGATAAATTCTATGTCCTTCCTATTGCTGGCTTCATAGAACATAGAACATGCAGTGCAGAAGGAGGCCATTTGGCCCATCGAGTCTGCACCGACCTACTTAAGCCCTAACTTCCACCCTATCCCCGTAACCCAATAACCCCTCCGAACCTTTTTGGTCACGAACAGAAAGTTATCGTTGCCAACCCACCCAACCAGCACGTCCTGGGACTGTGGGAGGAAACTGGAGCACCCGGAGAAAACCCACGCAGACACGGGAAGAACGTGCAGACTCCACACAGACAGTGACCCAAGCCGGGAATCGAACCTGGGACCCTGGCGCTGTGAAGACACAATGCTATCCACTTTTGCTACCGTGCTGTCCTAATCTGACTTTGTAACTGCGTTGACCTTTCTATAGTTCACACACAATCATTGCGTTCCATCTGGTTTTGGTACCATCACAACAGATGAGCTCCAATTCACTGCGACTCACTTCAATGCTATCATTCTTAAGCATGCGAACAATCTCCTTTTGTACCTATGTTAACTTTAGTGGATTGAGTCGATATGGATGTTATTTAATTGGAATTAATTTAATTCGGGGGCATTATAGGTACAAGGAGATCAGCCAGGACGCCATTGATTGACAGAACAGGCTCGAGGGGCAGAACGTCCTCCTCTTGTTCCGACACCCCCAGCCACATCCTGATATTCAACCCCAGACTCAATAGCCTTTTGGGGAGGGGGGGAGGAGGGGGGGTGCGCAGGGTTGATAACCTGAAGCTTATTCGGGAAGGAGTGGAAGCCTCGAAAACCAAGAGCTGGCGAAGGCACAGCGTTGATAACCGAGAGTGCGCGATGGCGCGTGACATTGACATGAACTTGAAATGGGGACTTACCAGAGTGTAGGGGTTCTTCAGAGCCTGTGGAGAGGTGACATTGATGAATGTAAATTAGAAGCATTGTTAGACAAGAAAATATAACATCAGCAATCAAGCGGCTACGGGGAGGAGGACGGTTACCAAACCAATGGTTGCCCCAAACAATAAAATCCGGGCGAATGGGGCCTCGTGCGCAGCGCATGAGACATTCTCCACTATCCCAAGAGGCGTTTCCTCACCGTTATACGGGGCTCCACAGAATGAGGGAACGTAAGTGCGGATCGCCCCTTCTTCCATCCCCCTGCCTCACCCCTGCCTCTTGGCACGCGTGAGCGCGGTGCGCATCGCAACACCCAGTGTCCGACACCCACTGGGGGTGGCGGGGTCAAGACTTTTACTTCTTAGAGGGGTCGTGAACCCCGAGGCAGCGGCGGCGACGCGACCCTTCGAGCGTCCGCGACTCGGACGTCTCGCGGGCTCAGGCAAACGCCCGCCCCAGCCAGCGGAGCACGGGTCCCGCAGGACGAACGAGGCGTTGAGATGGGGTGGGGTGGGGTGGGGGTCATGCCGGCAAGAAGCCCGGGAAGGGCTGACTTCGAGAGAGCATCGATCGTATCAGGCCGGACGTGGATAGGCGGGGAGTGAAGTTCGGCTACCAAGCTGCCCTAACCATGCGTCGTAAATTCTTATCATCTGCAGCGTCACCCCCCCCCCCCCCCCCGCCGCCCCCCCACCATTGCAGTGGGCTAAGATATATCCACTCACAATCTCTACCCCATCCCCGGCCCTGCTACGTAAATATTGGATGATATGTTTCAACAAATATACGCTCCGCATTCACAGTTTGACATTGGAAATCTTTTAACACTGGGGCACCCAAACTGGCTTTGCATGATAACCGTGTTCTCAACACCATCCTGAATCACCCCACCATCCACCACCTCCAGCGTTCGCTCCCTCCACTATTGACGCACAGCCGTGTGCACCATCCACAAACATTCACTCCCTCCACCCCCGACGCACAGCGGCAGCCGTGTGCAGCGTCTACAAGACGCCCCGCAGCCACTCGCTCCTTCGACAGCACCTTCCAAACCCGCCACCTCTACCGTCTAGAAGGACGAGGGCAACAGCAGACGCACGGGGAACGCCACCGCCTGCAAGTCCCCCCCCCCCCCTCCGAGCCGCTCGCCATCCCGACTCGGAAATATATCGGCCGTTCCTTCACTGTGGCTGGGGTCAGAATCCCGGAACTCCCTCCCCTACAGCACGGTGGGGTGTGCTACTACTCCCACGTGTGAGTGTCAGCTGCACTCTCAGCTCTCAACCACAAGGTTTACCCCACCCGCTGTTTCCCCCGACATTGGCATCCTTGTGAGTGGCCTGATGAGTGCAAGGTGCAAAACTTCGACAAAATGTACTTTTTTCAGCGACACCCAGGTTCTGCGTGACCAAACCACTCTATGTTGCGGCAAAGGAGGTAACTGATCATGGCCGACCCACCTAACATGCACAACCTTGGACGCTGAGGGGCAAAGTAAGATCACACTGGATTAACCGACGACTATGTTGAATTCACCGGGAGGTCCCACCCGCTGCAAGTGGGGAGGCCTCTTCTGCGTCCACCCAATCAAACCCCCTTTCGGGATCTCGGTGACCTCTCTCAGGTCAGCCCCGTCGCCGTCCACTCCCCAACCCCACCCCAACCCCCGTCTTCTGTGTCCGAGAGAGGAACCTGTCCATTCCCAGAGCATGAGCTAATGACCGGGATTCGTTTCCAATTGGGAGCGTGACATGATTTCAGCCCCCCCCCATCCCCCCACCCCCGGAAGGAGGCAGGGAAGCCGTCCGATGAAAAATCGCGAAACACGCCTCGCATTAGTGCTGCCTCTCAGTGAATCAATGCTCCGATTGAGTGCAAAGCTCCGGCCCTTGTCACTGAGCCTCCTCTATTATTATTGGCTGATCAATTATTAAATGGACCCACGGCGAAGAATCACTGAAACGACTACACGATGACATTAATAAGTTCCATCCAACCATCAGACTCACCATGGACTACTCTCCAGAATCGGTTGCATTCTTGGACACACTCGTCTCCATCAAGGACGGTCACCTCAGCACTTCGCTTTACCGCAAACCCACGGATAACCTCACGATGCTCCACTTCTCCAGCTTCCACCCTAAACACATTAAAGAAGCCACCCTCTATGGACAAGCGCTCCATATACACAAGATCTGCTCAGACGAGGAGGAGGGTAACAGACATCTACAGACGTTGAAAGATGCCCTCGTACGAACGGGATATGGCACTCGACTCATCGATCGACTGTTCCAACACGCCACAGCGAAAAACCGCACCGACCTCCTCAGAAGACAAACATGGGACACAACCGACAGAATACCCTTCGTCGTCCAGTACTTCCCCGGAGCGGAGAAACTACGACATCTTCTTCACAGCCTTCAACACGTCATTGATGACAAAGAATATCTTGCCAAGGTCATCCCCACACCCCCACTACTTGCCTTCAAACAACCGCGCAACCTCAAACGAACCATTGTTTGCAGCAAACTACCCAGTCTTCAGAACAGTGTCCACGACACCACACAACCCTGCCATGGCAATCTCTGCAAGACGTGCCAGATCTTCAACATGGATACCACTATTACACGTGAGAACACCACCCACCAGGTACGCGGTACATACTCGTGCGACTCGGCCAACATTGTCTACCTCATACGCCGCAGGAAAGGATGTCCCGGAAGCGTGGTACATTGGCGAGACCATGCAGACGCTGCGACAACGAATGAACGGACATCGCGCAACAATCACCAGGCAGGAATGTTCCCTTCCAGTCGGGGAACACTTCAGCAGTCAAGGGCATTCAGCCTCTGATCTCCGGGTAAGCGTCCTCCAAGGCGGCCTTCAGGACGCGCGACAACGCAGAATCGCCGAGCAGAAACTTATAGCCAAGTTCCGGACACATGAGTGTGGCCTCAACCGGGACCTGGGATTCATGTCGCATTACATTCATCCCCCACCACCTGGCCTGCAAAATCCTACCAACTGTCCTGGCTTGACACAATTCACACCTCTTTAACCTGGGGTTACCCCATCTCTGGATCTGTAAAGATTTAATCACCTGCTAATGTTCGCATTCCAAGCATTGTCTGGCATCTTTGAATTTGTCTATATATGTGTTTCTGGAACATACCTCTTCATTCACCTGAGGAAGGAGCAGCGCTCCGAAAGCTAGTGACATCGAAACAAACCTGTTGGACTTTAACCTGGTGTTGTAAGACTTCGTACTGTGCTCACCCCAGTCCAACACCGGCATCTCCACATCATAATTATTAAATGGGTTTGTAATTGGGCGAGGGGATTAAACATTGGGCTCGCTTTCAGGAGCAGGGACCGCTCTCACTCAGGTCGTACCCGTGCCAGCAACCAGAGATCGATTGTCGATGAAGTTTGGGGCAGCACGGTAGCATTGTGGATAGCACAATTGCTTCACAGCTCCAGAGTCCCAGGTTCGATTCCGACTTGGGTCACTGTCTGTGCGGAGTCTGCACATCCTCCCCGTGTGTGCGTGGGTTTCCTCCGGGTGCTCCGGTTTCCTCCCACAGTCCAAAGATGTGCAGGTTAGGTGGATTGGCCGTGATAATTTGCCCTTAGTGTCTAAATTTGCCCTTAGTGTTGGGTGGGGAAAGGTATGGACCGGGAATCCCTTGGCGGCTGGCGGGACTCTGCTGCCGCCCCTCCACTGCCCACAGTGCACCCCCGGGTCTCCCATTGACGAGCGTCAGGACCAGAGAATCCCACTGAAAAATTCCTGAGAAAGGGGGTCTTGACAGGGTGGGATGTGGAGAGAACGTTTCCGCTTGTGGAAGAATCGAGAACGAGGGGGTGGGGGCTCACTGTTTAAAAATAAGGGGGCAGCCCGTTTAAAACGGAGACGGGGAGAAATGGTTTCTCTCGGAGGGGGGGGGGGGGGGGCGAGTCTCTGGAACTCTCTCCCTCGAGAGGCGGCGGAGGCGGAGATTGCGAATGTTTTCAAGGCCGAGGTGGATAGATTCTCAATTAACGAGGGGGTGGGGGTGAAAGGTTATCTGTGGATAGGCGAGATGCACATCTGGAGACCACACCTGGAATATCGTGCTCAGTTTTGGTGTCCTTACCTGAGGGAGGATGTTCTTACTATGGAGGGAGCGTGGCGAAGGTTTACCATCCTGGGATGGCGGGACTGACGCACGAGGAAAGACTAAGTGGGTTCGGATTATATTCATTGGAGTTTAGACGAGTGAGAGGGGACTCGAAGAAACTTATAAAATTCGAACAGGATTAGACAGGGTATATTCAGAAAGAATGTTCCGGATGGTGGGGGGAGTCCAGAACTAGGGCTCATAGTTTGAGGGTCAGGGGTAAACCTTTTAGGACTGAGGTGAGGAGAAATGTCTTCACCCAGAGAGAGCGGTGAATCTGTGGAATTTGCTACCACAGAAAGTAGTTGAGGCCAAATCGTTGCGTCACTTCAAGACGGAATTAGATACAGCTCTTGGGGGTTAAAGGGATCGAGGGATATTGGGGGGGAGGCGGGATCAGGGTACTGAACTCGATGGTCATCCATGATCGTAATGAATGGCGGGGCAGGCTCAAAGGGCCGAACACTTTCCCGCATGTCCCTCTCCAATCGTTCTCCCAATCTCCTTAAATCCGTGACATTTCCCACCCTCCCACCCCAGGGGAATTGGCCCCCTCAGCTAAGGGGGAGACTCGTCTGTCCTGTCTTACCCTATCTCGGCCTCTCATAGTTTAATCTACCTCGGGTGAGGTCGCCCCCTCAGCCTCCTGCATTCTGAGGCAAACAACCCTCACCTATCCAATCTCTCCTGGTAGTTGCAATTTTGAAACTCTGGCACCACGAGTGGAAAAAGCTACAACTGGGCTCCGTCTGTTCGATATTAATGATGAAACAAAGTGTGCAAGCATCGCCATAGATTATCATAGAATTTACAGTGCAGAAGGAGGCCATTCGGCCCATCGAGTCTGCACCGGCTCCCGGAAAGAGCACCCTGCCCAAGGTCAACACCTCCACCCTATTGCCACAACCCAGTAACCCCACCCAGCACTAAGGGCAATTTTGGACACTAAGGGCAATTTATCATGGCCAATCCACCTAACCTGCACATCTTTGGACTGTGGGAGGAAACCGGAGCACCCGGAGGAAACCCACGCACACACGGGGAGGATGTGCAGACTCCGCACAGACAGTGACCCAAGCCGGGAATCGAACCTGGGACCCTGGAGCTGTGAATTGAACAGTGTAATTTAAACAACAAGGGGCGGGGGCCAGACGCGGAGCAGAGAGAGGAGTTTGGCAGCAGCGAGAATTCCCTGGAATTCTAGAAATAGATTAGAACTCAAGCAGTTGGCATCACTGAGTCATTCTCGGGTGCAAGAATATCCTCTGCCAGGCGTAAAAGACTCCGCTGTTTCGTCAGCGTTAAAGGGCTGTCAGTTGGTGTAATTAGACGATTTGCTCTCTTTGTAAGTGTCCCAGTCCAGCACCGACCATCAGTGAGCTGTGGAGGATGCTGGGGCGCAAATGTCCCCGAGCCACAACCAATGGTGGAGCCTTAATTTGGCACTCTGCGTTGCTGTCGGAAACGCTGGTTAGGCCACAGCTCGAGTACAGTGCGCAGTTCTGGTCGGCGCGCTATAGGAAGGATACGATTGCAGTGGCGAGGGTGCAGAGGAGATTCACCCAGGATGTTGCCTGGAGCTGGAGCGTTTCATTGACGGTGAAAGGCTGGTTAGGCTGGGGTTGGTTTCCATGGAGCAGAATAGGCTGAGGGGGGGGGGGGGGGGGGGCGCTGAGGGGGGGTACAAAATTATGAGGGACATTGATATAATTTCAATAGGAAGGATCTTTTCTCCTTAGTAGACCATCACGATCCCGGTTGGTGTTATAATTGGACTGGAAAGTCCCAGAATGGAAACCCTGTCAAAAGACTCTTGTTTTTCACGTGGAGGAACAGAGGCACAATGGTTAGCACCGCTGCCTCACAGCGCCCAGGGACCCCTGTTCGATTCTGCCCTCGGGTCACTGCCTGTGCGGAGTCTGCACGTTCTCCCCGTGTCTGCGTGGGTTTCCCCCGGGTGCTCTGGTTTCTTCCTACAGTCCTAAGATGCGCAGGTTAGGTGGATTGGCCGTGCTAAATTGCCCCTTAGTGTCCAAAAGGTTAGGTGGGGTAGTTTACAGGATTACGGGGATAGGGTGGAGGCGTGGTCTTAAGTAGGGTGCTCTTACCAAAGGCCGGTGCAGACTTGATGGGCCGAATTGCCTCCATCTGCACTGTAAATTCAATAATCTATGAACTTTTGACGCTGAGGAACTCTCCATCCAAATGGTTCTGAAAGATTTACCATCAGGAGCTCTCCATTCCACTGGTGCTGAAGTGTTTGATCATCAGGAGCTCTCCATCCAAATGGTTCTGAAAGATTTACCATCCGGAGCTCTCCATTCCACTGGTGCTGAAGTGTTTGATCATCGGGAGCTCTCCATTCCACTGGTGCTGATGTGTTTGACCATCCGGAGCTCTCCATTCTGCTGGTGCTGGACTGTTTGACCATCGGGAGCTCTCCATTCCACTGGTGCTGAAAGGTTTGACCCATCAGAATCATACTTTACGCTGCAGAAGGAGGACATTCGGCCCATCGTAAATGTAAATCGCTTATTGTCACAAGTAAGTTCAAAATGAAGTTACTGTGAAAAGCCCCTAGTCGCCACATTCCGGCGCCTGTTCGGTGAGGCTGGTACGGAGGCATCGAGTCCGCACCGGCCCTTGGAAAGAGCACCCTACCCAGACCCACGCCTCCACCCTATCCCCGTATCCCAACCTAACCTTTCTGGACACTAAGGGCGATTTAGCATGGCCAATCCACCTAACCTGCACATCTTTGGACTGTGGGAGGAATCTGGAGCATCCAGAGGAAACCCACTCAGACACGGGGAGGACATGCAGACTCCGCACAGACAGTGACCCAAGCCCGGGAATCGAACCCGGGGACCCTGGAACTGTGAAGCAACAGTGCTAACCACTGTGCTCCCAAGGGCTCTCCAGAAGGTTTTAGACCTCAGGAGGAATTCAAGGGAAGAGCTGGACAGTCCAAACCACAGGATCTCTCGCTCTCCTCCGTTGCAAGAGGTCCAATATTGTCTGGAATCTCAGAATCCTTTTGCTGGTAAAATAAACAGGACCCTCTGTTGTGTCAGACACGCAAAGGGAACATCCCTTTGAGCAAAATGTTTTGCAACGGAACACAGGATAAAATGTAGAGAGCTTTGTGATTATCCACAAGCTTTCTGGTTGGATTACAAGTGACGTGGGAATGTTTGATGCAAGTATGTGCCAAAATACCACACTCCTTCTCACCAATATCCTTTGCCTTGATATGCAGGCAACATTTCAAATCCTATTGTGATAGTCTCCAGCTTCGGTGCAACTTTTATGAGGGACAGGAGGAGGCCATTCTGCCCCTCCACACCATTCATTCAGAACGTGGCTGAACTTAACATGCCCTCCTCAGGGTAGAAGCTGAGAGGATGTTTCCCCCTGTGGGAGAGTCTGGGACCAGAGGGCGGAATCTCAGAGTGAGGGGGGGGGCCCCATTTCAGACAAAGATGAGGAGGAATTTCGTCTCTCGGAGGGGAGTGAATCTGTGGAATTCTTTACCGCAGAGAGGCTGTAGAGGCTGGGTCGTCAAGTGTGTTTGAGGGCGAGAGAGAGAGAGACGGATTTTTAATCGATGAGGGAATCGCGGGTTACAGAGACGAGGCGGGAAAGTGGAGTCGAGGATTATCACATCAGATCAGTCACGATCTCATTGAATGGTGGACCAGACTTGATGGGCCGAATGGCCTCCTTCTGCTGCTACGTCTTCTGGTCTCACGGTCCTACGATCTCCTTTGCCGCGGGTTCCTGAACACCATATGCCAACACAAAGGTAATAACCTCAGATTTAAAGTGAGCAATTGGTGTAGCATCAGTTGATGGCTGTGGAAGAGAGTTTTCAAATTCAGTTACCCCCTTGGGTGTGAAGGTTTCATTCCTGGTCATTCGGGGTATAATTTGCAGATGAATCCCCTTGTCATAGACCAGCAGAAATAGTTACCCCTTGCCCAACTCATTCTGTCAGTTGCACCTTAATATTTGCAATGAAATTATATCCTTCATGTCGAGAGGGCTGGAATACAAGAGCAGGGATGTACTTCTGAGGCTGTATAAGGCTCTGGTCAGACCCCCATTTGGAGTATTGTGAGCAGATTGGGCCCCGTATCTAAGGAAGAATGTGCTGGGGCCTTGGAAAGGGTCCAGAGGAGGTTCACAAGAATGATCCCTGGAATGAAGAACTTGTCATAAGAGGAATGGTCGAGGACTCTGGGTCTGTACTCGTTGGAGTTTAGAAGGATGAGGGGGGAATTTTATTGAAACTTACAAGATACTGCGAGGCCTGGATAGAGTGGACGTGGAGAGGATGTTTCCACTTGTAGGAAAAACTAGAACCTGAGGACACAGCCTCAGACTGAAGGGACGATCCTTTAAAACAGAGATGAGGAGGAATTTCTTCAGCCAGAGGGTTGGTGAATCTGTGGAACTCTTTGCCGCAGAAGGCTGTGGAGGCCAAATCACCGAGTGTCTTTAAGACAGAGATAGATAGGTTCCTGATTAATAAGGGGATCAGGGGTTATGGGGAGAAGGCAGGAGAATGGGGATGAGAAAAATATCAGCCATGATTGAGTGGCGGAGCAGACTCGTTGGGCTGAATGGCCTAATTCTGCTCCTACGTCTTATGGTCTTAATGTCCAGGGAATACAATACAAGTTTGCCTGATCTCTCTTTCTGATCTCCCTCTTGCAGACCAGGTCTAATTCTGACAAACCGACTCCGATGCTAGTAATGTTGCCCATAAATAATCCTTAAACTTCCTCCCCTGACCCCCACCCCCTCGCTAGTTGTTCCTTCAATACCCCGTGTGCGCGACCCAGAATATTATCTCTGCTTCCTTTGCCTGCATCAGCACTTTTCCACATGAAGGATGACCACTCAGACAAGACATTGGAGGGCAGCCAAACCCCCCCCCAGCCTTTGACCGAGAGAGAGAGTGTGAACGTGGCAAAGGAAGCTCGGTGAGGAAATAGAACCGGGCGATATATTCTCTCAGGCCCTGCCTCAGCATTTGTAAAGTTAATGAGTTACACCGTTGGCGTAAATCATTTCCAAGGCCGTTCCCTGCGATTAGCAACTGAATCATCCCGAGAGGGCTTTCTGAAACGTCAACAGAAAACTCTTTCCAAACTGGGTGGCGCTGTGGTTAGCGGCGCAGCCTCGCGCGCCGGAGACCCGGGTACGATTCCGGCCAAGGGTGACCACCTGTGCGGAGTTTGTACGTTCTCCCCGTGTCTGCGTGGGTTTCACAGAAAATCACAGCGTGGAGGAGGCCCTTCGGCCCATCGGGTCTGCCCCCACACGTGAAAAGCACCTGACCTGCCCACCTAATCCCATTGGCCGACACTTGGCCCAGAGCCTCCAATGGTACGACGTGCCAAGCGCTCATCCAGGTACTTTGTAAAGGACATGAGGCAACCCGCCTCTACCACCCTCCCAGGCCGTGCGTTCCAGACCCTCCCCACCCTCTGGGTAACAAGGTTTCTCCTCAAATCCCCCCTAAATCTCCCGCCCCTCACCTTGAACTTGTGCCCCCCTCGTGACTGACCCTTCAACAGCTGCTCCCTCTCCACCCGGTCCACGCCCCCCATAATCTTGTCCACCTCGATCAGGTCGCCCCCTCAGTCTTCTCTGCTCCAGTGAAAACACCCCGAGTCTATCCAACCTCTCTCCATAACTTCAACGCTCCATCCCAGGCAACATCCTGGTGGATCTCCTCTGCACCCCCTCCAGCGCAGTCACATCCTTCCTATAATGTGGCGACCAGAACTGCACACAGTACTCCAGCTGTGGCCTCACCAAAGTTCTGTCCAACTCCAACAGGACCTCCCTGCTTTTGTAATCTGTGCCTGATGGATATTGGCGAGTGTGCCGTGTGCCTTTTTCACCTCCCTATTAACCTACCCTCCCCCCTTCAGACATCTATGGATAAACACGCCAAGGTCCCTTTGTTCCTCGGAACCTCCCAGTGTCTGGCCGTCCATTGGATACTTCCTTGTCAAATTACTCCTCCCAAAGTGCATCGCCTCGCACTTTTCAGGGTTAAATTCCATCAGCCACTTGTCCGCCCATTTGACCATCCCGTCTACATCTTCCTGTGACCCAAGACACTCAACCTCACTGTTAACCACCCGCCCAATCTTTGTGCCATCTGCAAACTTACAGATCCTCCAGGTGCTCCGGTTTCCTCCCACAGTCCAAAGATGTGCAGGTTAGGTGGATTGGCTGTGCTAAAATTGCCTCTTTGTGTCTAAAAGATTAGGTACTGTTGCAGGAATAGGGCAGGGGAATGGTCCAGGGTAGGGTGCTCTTTCAGGAGGGTCAGTGCAGATCCGAATGCCCTCCATCTGCAGTTCAGGGATTCTACGATTGATTCTGTGATACAGGAGAGCCCTGACGCATCACGCAATGAATCTCCTAGGAAATTGGCAGAATCCCTATGGCCGGAGTGACGAGTAACCCACGATACCCTGGAGGTGTCTCTCGGGATTGTCAAGGGGGGAGTGGGAGACGACAGGCCTGACGAAGCGGCTTCGGAGTTTGGAGGGCTAGGCAAGAAAGTTGGCGTGGAAGAGCCGGTGTGGGGAGGGGGTGGGGGGGATATATAAACCCTCAGAACAGAACAGTGCAAAGCAACCTGAGGTGGGTGCGGCCCAGCGAGAGACATTTTGTTGACCGCTGTCCAGGCACGGGGTGGCCACATCCGCTGAATTCCGTTTTTTTTTTTCCTGCCGGTATGGCTGAAGTGATTCGCCTGTGAAGCGAGGGGCGAGTGAAGTGAGGTGCGCGCTGATCGCTCACAACATCGACTGTGAGAGCCGTGCGTTCCCCCTGCGTCTAAGGTGTAAATATGTATTTTGTTTTTACCATTTGAAGTTGATGACGGTTCTATTAATACATAAATGATTAAGCATTTTCTATAACTCGCGATGAAATATTGGGCGTGTATTAAATGCATTAAATCTGATTCACAGGGTCGAGCGAACAAGGCCCGATATCAATCTCGTGCCCCACTCAGATGAAGGGGGGCCACGCGTGCGGCCCACTCCCTCGCCCATGTTGACGACCGCTGCCTTGTAGAATGTGCCGAATCATACCTGGGAGGGCCCTTTCCCCCAGGGCGGCGACTCCAAGGATCACAGTCTCAGAGTAAGGAGTTGATCACATGGGACTGAGATAAGAAGCCATTTCTTTCAGACAGAGGAATCTGAAGCTTGGGAAAGCTCCGCCCCATGGTCCCTCGTCACTTGTGTCTATCTGAGGCCGAGATTAATAGGTTGTTGCGGAGGAACAGGATGAAAGATCTGAGAGACTGCCGGAGGACGGGATTAACAGCAGAGAAAGGTTCGGAGAGGTCGGGTTCGTATCCGCTGGGAGTTTAGAAGAGTGAGAGGCGACTCGATCGAAACCTTCCAGATCCTGAGAGGGGGGTCTTGACAGGGTGGGATGTGGAGTGGACGTTTCCTCTTGTGGGAGAACGAGGGGGAGGTGTCACGGTTTAAAAATAAGGGGGCGGCCCGTTTAAAACGGAGACGGGGAGAAATGTTTTCTCTCAGAGGGTGGCGAGTCTCTGGAACTCTCTTCCTCGAGAGGCCGGTGGAAGCGGAATCTTTGAATGTTGTTTAGGCCGAGGTGGATAGATTCTCGATTGGGCGGGGGTGAAAGGTGAAAAGGTGATGGGGGTGTGGCGGGGATATTGAGTCAAGGTTCCAAACTGTTCCGCCACGATCTTATTGGGAACATAGGAACTGGAGGTGACCATTCAGCCCCTCGAGATCTGCGGCCTAATTCCATAAACCTGCCTCTGGGCCCACATCCCTGGATATCTTTGCTTGACAAAAACCTATCCATCTCAGATTTAAAATGGTCCGATCTCGCTGTCGCTTCACCTGCTGAGTGTGGGAGAGAGTTCCAAAACTCTACCGCCCTTTTAATGGCGAGGTTCTTCCTAACATCTCTCGCACGGCAGCACAGTGGTTAGCACCGTCGCTTCACAGCGCCAAGGACCCGGGTTCGATCCCCGGGCTTGGGTCGCTGTCTGTGTGGAGTCTGCACGTTCTCCCCCGTGTCTGCGTGGGTTTCCTCCGGGCGCTCCGGTTTCCTCCCACAAAGTCCCGAAGGACGCGTTGTTAGGTGAATTGGACATTCCGAATTCTCCCTCCGTGTCCCCGAACAGGCGCCGGAGTGCGGCGACGAGGGGATTTTCACAGTAACTTCATAAGAAGAATCGCTTATTGTCACAAGTAGGCTTCAATGAAGTTACTGTGAAAAGCCCCTAGTCGCCACATTCCGGCGCCTGTTCGGTGAGGCCGGTACGGGAATTGAACCCGCGCTGCTGGCCTAGTTCTGCATTACAAGCCAGCTGTTTAGCCCACTGTGCCAAACCAGCCGCTGACAGTGTTAATGTGACATTAATAAAGATTATGAATGCCTGACCGTAATTTTTAGACTCTGACACCCCTAGTTTTAGAATCTCCAACCAGTGGAAACAGTTGATCTTTACCTGCCCCATCTTTCCCTGAATGTTAGGACAGGTTCGATGTGCTGATGTGTTGTTCCTGCTACTCCACGCCTGTATGTTCGGAAGGCCCCTATTTCACACACTTATGTGCCAGTCTCACGCCTCCCGTCATCCAGCCCTCGCACACCCGACCGGCTGCACTTGCCCGGAACTTTTAATTGGCCTCCGCCAATTGTGGGGCGAGGGTCCCATCCAACAATGTGCAGACCTCGCACAGACGGTGACCCGAGCTGGGAATCGAACCCGGGACCCTGGCGCCCGTGGAGCGACGGCGCCAACCACTGGCCGACCGTGCCTCCTGCTTCCCAGCTCTGCGGATAGGCAGAGATAGGCGGGATCGATGCAGGCCTGCCCGGTGACTGATCCTCTGCCAGACGGAGAAAACCTTCTGCTCATCAAGGGTGCGGGGTTGGGGAGGAGGGGGGGTCAGAGTTTGGCTGTGCAGGCTGTCGGTTTCGGAGGGGGCTAAGGGCGGGAGTGACTGCGTTTGCTGGCAGTGGGGTCCGCTGTAATCCGGCATGGAGTGGAATCCGGGCTGACGCATCCTGTCGATGCCGGCTGGGAACTGTAGAAGCCTAATAGGAATGTGTTGAACGGCGCAGGTAATGGGTTGGGGTGGGGGGCAGTGTGGGCACAGAAAGGCTGGGATAGTGGCACGAGAATGGACAAAATGGACCATAGAATCCCTACAGTGCAGAAGGAGGCCCTTTGGCCCACCGAGTCTGCATTGACCCTCTGAAGGAGCACCCTAATCTAAACCCACTCCTCTGCATTAACCCTGCAACCCCACCTACCCTTTGGACACTAAGGGGTAATTTAGCATGGCCAATCCACCAAACCTGCACATCTTTGGACACTGAAGGGCAATTTAGCACGGCCAATCCACCTAACCGGCACATCTTTGGACGCCAAGGGACAATTTAGCACGGCCAATCCACCTAACCTGCACAGCTTTGGACACTAAGGGACAATTTAGCACGGCCAATCCACCTAACCTGCACATCTTTGGACACTAAGGGACAATTTAGCACGGCCAATCCACCTAACCTGCACATCTTTGGACACTAAGGGACAATTTAGCACGGCCAATCCACCTAACCTGCACATCTTTGGACACTAAGGGACAATTTAGCACGGCCAATCCACCTAACCTGCACAACTTTGGACACTAAGGGACAATTTAGCACGGCCAATCCACCTAACCTGCACATCTTTGGACACTAAGGGACAATTTCGCACAGCCAATCCACCTAACCTGCACATCTTTGGACACTAAGGGGCAATTTAGCACGGCCAATCCACCTAACCTGCACATCTTTGGACACTAAGGGGCAATTTAGCACGGCCAATCCACCTAACCTGTACATCCCTGGACATAAGGGGCAATTTATTATGGCCAATCCACCTAACCGGCACATCTTTGGACTGTGGGAGGAAACCGGAGCACCCGGAGGAATCCCTCGCAGACACGGGGAGAACGTGCAGACTCCACACAGACAGTCATAGTGTCATAGAGGTTTACTGCATGGAAACAGGCCCTTCGGCCCAGCTTGTCTATGCCGCCCAGTTTCTATTACTACGTTAGTCCCACTTGCCCGCATTTGGCCCATATCCCTCTATACCCACCCTGCCCCTGTAACTGTCCAACTGCTTTTTAACGGACAAAATCGTACCCGCCTCTACCACTGCCTCTGGCAGCCCGTTCCAGACGCCCACCACCCTCTGTGTGAAGAAATTTCTCCTCTGGTCTCTTTTGTATCTCTCCCCTCTCACCTTAAACCTCTGCCCTCTAGTTCTAGACTCCTCTACCTTTGGGAAAAGATGTCAACTATTTACCTTATCGCTGCCCCTCATTATTTTATCGACCTCGATAAGATCACCCCTAAGCCTCGAGGATGTCTCTCAGTCTCCACAGACCAAAAGGGTCGGCGTTCCAAGCTGAGACCGCGATCTCTGGTCCCGGACCCTCCGGAAGTTGGGTGGCCCGCTCTCAGCGTCTACCCCTGTCAAGCCGGCCAAGAATTCGAAACGTTTCACCGGGACGACCTCTCGTTCTTCCGAGCGTCAGAGAGCACCGCCCAATCTGCTGAATATCGCCTCAGAGGACAGCCAACTTCCCCGAGAATCTGCCTGCCCAGGAAAGTAGATGGTTCATCAGGTAAGGAGGCCGGGACACATTACACGCCCCCCCCCCCCCTCAGGCCAGGTATCAAGGCTCTGATCGCCTCAAAGCCGAACTGTGACTGAGCCAAGGGCTGAGACAGTACGAGATGGGTGAGTGCTTGGCCCGAAGTGCACCGATTGCCGGCTGAAACAACTCACCCCCTCACTCGCTCTTTATGATATGCCTCAGAATACATTTGTGACCACGTTTTGGCCATCAATGCTAATATCACCAAAGGGTGTGTCTATATGTGTGAGTAGTGCTTGAGTGTGTGTGAGAGTGTGTGATTGAGGGTTTGTGAGTGTGTGTGCGAGTGTGCAAGTGTGTGGATGTGAGTGTGTGTGTGAATGTGTGTGGGTGAGTGTGTGCGTGTATGAGCGTGAGTGTGTGTGGGTGCATCCGAGTGTGTGTGAGTGTGTGTGTTTGAGAATTTGTGTCCGAGTGTGTGTGAGTATCGCTGATAGTGTGTGTGTGATCGAGTGAGTGAGTGAGGGTGCCTGTGGGTGCCTGTGACAGTGTGCGTCTGTATGTGAGCGCATGTGTGTAGATGTGTGTGAGTGTGTGTGTGTGTGAATGTGTGTGCGTGAGTGTGTACGTGTGTGTGAATGTGTGTGTGTGAGTGTTTGTGTGTGTGTCTGTGTGTGTGTGTGCGAGTTTGTGCGTGTGAGTGTCTGTGAGTGAGTGCGTGAGTGAGTGCGTGAGAATGTGTGTGAGTGTGTGTGTGCAGGTGTATGTGTGTGAGTGTATTTGTAACTGTGAGTGAGTGTGTGTGTGTTTGATAGTTTGTGTATGAGTGTGTGAGTGAGTGTTGGTGTGTGTATCTGACAGGAGGTGGGTGTGTGTAAGCATGTGTTTGAGTGAGTGCATGTCGGGGTGTGTGTGTGTAAATGTGTGTGTGAGTGCATGTGTAGTTGCGTGGGTGAGTGCATTTGTGTAGGTGTGTGTATGTGAGATGTGTGTGTGTTTGAGAGTTTGTGTATGAGTGCGTGTGAGTGTGGGTGTGGATGTAAGTGCGTGTATGAGTGAGTGCGTGTGCACGTGCATGTGTGTAGGTGTGTGTGTATGTGAGATTGTGTGTATGTGAGATTGTGTGTATGTGAAATTGTGTGTGTGTGTGTGTTAGTGCGTGTGTGTGCGTATGAGTGTGAGTGTGTGTGTATAGGAGTGTGTGGGAGTGTGTGTGTGTGTGTTTGAGTGTGTGTGTGTGAGAGAGAGAGTGTGTGTAAGAAGTTTGTGTGTGTGTGTCTGTGAGTGTGTGCAGGTGAGTATGTGCGTTTGAGAGTTTGTGTATGAGTGTGTGTGAGTGAGGGGGGGGTGTAAGTGCGTGTTTGAGTGCATGTGTGTATGCGTGAGTGTATGTGAGATTGTGTGTGTGTGAGAGTGTGAGTGTGTGTGTGTGCATGAGTGTGAGTGTGTGTGTATAGGAGTGTGTGTGTGTTTGAGTGTGTGTGTGAGAGTGTGTGTGTAAGAAGTTTGTGTGTGTGTGTCTGTGTGTGTGTGCAGGTGAGTGTGTGTGAGTGAGTGTGTTTGTGAGTGTGTGTGTAATATACTCTTATGCCGACATTTTTCGTAGAAACAACATAAATCCTCCCCAATTGTGGCCTCGACAGAACATGTTCACCGAGAGGGATGAATGTTGGCCAAGAGGAGATTCTGCAATTTCAGAATGTGCAGCCTGCCACATTGCTCGGATTAACCTGCAGCATTTCAGCTGTCTAACGGGCAGAACGATTCTCAATCGTAACAAAATATCCAAACGGCTGTTTCCCAAAACATTGCCAGAATAAAGCTAATGCAACATGCGAACCAGAAGGAGGCCATTCAGTCCCTGGAGTCTGTGCTAGCTCTCTGTAAACCAGTTCAGTCAGTCACTTTCCCCGTCGCTCCACCCTCGTACCCCTCTGCAAGTTAATCTCCTTCTCACGCCCATCCAATTTCCTTTCAAAATCATTCATTGTCTGCGCCCCCACCCCCACCCCCACCCCCTCTCATTGGTAGCGGGTTTTGGGTAGTTATTCTTTAGATATAATTGTGGGCTTGTATGTGGTTGTCCGTGTCTAGACTAACAGAGAATGCTGGAGGATATGTTCTTTATAAACTCTACCTCTTATTGAACATCATACTATCAATGTACAGTACAGACTTGGCACGAGGCTCTACATAGAGCTATCTCTCCCCATGTTCTGTTGACATATGACCTCAGGTCACCAATGATGTTGACTCAAGAGCCAAACATCTAACATTAACCCTGGACACAACATTTACCACTGCACAAAATGATTCTTTGATATATCTCCCCTGAATCTCAGGGCTCACAATTTTACTCTGTGACCCTTGAGCCTTGCACACTTTGTTGATGATGGCCTCATGTTCAGCATTATTCACGGCTCCTCAGATACTGAAGCAGTCCATGTCCAAATGCAGCAAGGCCTGGACAATATCCAGGTTTGAGCTGACAGGTGGCAAGTTACATTCACGCCACACAAGTGCCAGGCAATGATCATTCCTGCAAGAGAGGATCTAACCATCCCCGCTTGACATTCAATGGCGTTACCATCGCTGAATCCCCCCACAATCAACATCCTGGGGGTTACTATTGGTCAGAAACTGAACTGGACCCAGCCACATTAATACTGTGGCTACCAGAGCAGGTGAGAGGCTGGGAATCCTGCGGAGAGTAACTCACCCCCTGACTCCCCCCAAAGCCTGTCCACCATCTACAAGGCACAAGTCAGGAGTGTGAGGGAATACTCTCCACTCGCCTGGATGAGTGCGGCTCCCAACGACACTCGAGAAGCTCGACGCCATCCAGGACAAAGCAGCCCCGCTCGATCGACACGCCAACCGCAAACATTCGCTCCCTCCACCCCCCCGACGCACAGCGGCAGCCGTGTGCACGTCTACAAGACGGCCCGCAGCCACTCGCTCCTTCGACAGCACCTTCCAAACCCGCCACCTCTACCGTCTAGAAGGGCGAGGGCAGCAGCAGACGCACGGGGGACGCCACCGCCTGCAAGTTCCCCCCCCTCCGAGCCGCTCGCCATCCCGTCTCGGAAATATAACGGCCGTTCCTTCACTGTGGCTGGGGTCAAAATCCGGGGAACTCCCTCCCTCTCGGCTCACCCACCACCTTCTCGAGGGACCCCAGCGACAAAGAACGGGTGGCATTCGAAGATCCTCAAGGCCCATTCAACCGCTGGGCGCGCGTTCCTCCGCGGAGAATAGGCGCGTGCCGAGAGAGAGAATACATGGAAGCAATGCACGAGGGGTGAAATGGTGTGAAAGGGGGCAGTCGTGGGGACAGTGAGCTTCTTCAAGTGAATAATTCATCGTCGAAAAACAATATTATTAATTGGCCAAATAGATCGACTCGAGCCGTGGCTGATCAGGCAACAGGGGATTACTTCTCCCTCAAGCAGCCCCTGCCAGCTCAAATATCTCCTCCGCAGATCAAGGATATGTGCTTAATGTTGAAATATTAGTTTAAGCTTTGCTCGAACGCTGTTTTTTTTTTTGAAAGCTCGACAAGTACACGAGAGTCAAGGGGCTGCAGACACCGATGATGGATGGGCCATCGAAGGCAGCCGAGGCCACAATTTGTTCTGATGTGATGTTATTACGCGGAAAAATCAATTATACACACACACGCCACGGCCTGTGCTTACTGTATCGGCAGCCCCGGCGTCAGACAGTCTTGGGGCGCGCAGAGCCCTGCCGGCGCGGGAGAGGGAGCCGCCAGCACCGTGGGGTCCGAGAGGCCGCCGAGCGCCCACGCCAACCGGTGGGGGGCGCCATCGCTACGTTCGATTCCTCGCAGTAGCGCATCCTCAGTACTGACCCTCTGACAGTGCAGGACTCCCTCAGTACTGACCCTCCGACAGTGCAGCGCTCCCTCAGTACTGACCCTCTGACAGTGCAGCACTCCCTCAGTACTGACCCTCTGACAGTTTAGCACTCCCTCAGTACTGACCCGCTGACAGTGCAGCACTCCCTCAGTACTGACCCTCTGACAGTGTAGCACTCCCTCAGTACTGACCCTCTGACAGTGCGGCACTCCCTCAGTACTGACCCTCTGACAGTGCGGCACTCCCTCAGTACTGACCCTCTGACAGTGCAGCACTCCCTCAGTGCTGACCGTCTGACAGTGCAGCACTCCCTCAGTACTGACCGTCTGACAGTGCAGCACTCCCTCAGTACTGACCCTCTGACAGTGCAGCACTCCCTCAGTACTGACCGTCTGACAGTGCAGCACTCCCTCAGCACTGACCCTCTGACTGTGTGGCACTCCCTCAGTACTGACCCTCTGACAGTGTAGCACTCCCTCAGTACTGACCCTCTGACAGTGCCGCACTCCCTCAGTACTGACCCTCTGACAGTGCAGCACTCCCTCAGTACTGACCCTTTGACAGTGCCGCACTCTCTCAGTACTGACCCTCTGACAGTGCAGCAGTCCCTCAGTACTGTCTGGCGGAAGAAAAGGAAAAGAACTATCTGTCCCCGGAACACGGGAGGCCTCCGAGGAACGGGCCTCGCCAATTGTTCCCAGTGAGATGCCACTTCGGAACAGCACACGAGACAGGAGGCAGCAGGGCAGAGCATAAAGCATAGGGGTACGGCGCCGTAATGATCCAAGTCAAACATGTTGTCTACATTCGCTTTTAAATTAATAAACAGCAATGCTCGACACTCCGAGTTTGCACTTTATTTTGCAAAGCCTAGAAATGCTGCTTGGCCCCTCTGCTCTGTGCCAGCGATCCTGCTTCACTCCAGCGTCCTCCCATCTCCCCATCCCCGTCATGTCCCCGCATCGTCACCATATCCCTCTCTCCACGTTCTCCCCCACTCCCTGTGGGAGCGAGTTCCACATTCTCCCCCACTCCCTGTGGGAGCGAGTTCCACATTCTCCCCACTCCCTGTGGGAGCGAGTCCCACATTCTCCCCACTCCCCGTGGGAGCGAGTCCCACATTCTCCCCACTCCCTGTGGGAGCGAGTCCCACATTCTCCCCACTCCCTGTGGGAGCGAGTCCAACATTCTCCCCCACTCCCTGTGGGAGCGAGTCCCACATTCTCCCCCACTCCCTGTGGGAGCGAGTTCCACATTCTCCACCACTCCCTGTGGGAGCGAGTTCCACATTCTGCCCCACTCCCTGTGGGAGCGAGTTCCACATTCTCCCCACTCCCTGTGGGAGCGAGTTCCACATTCTCCCCACTCCCTGTGGGAGCGAGTCCAACATTCTCCCCCACTCCCTGTGGGAGCGAGTCCCACATTCTCCCCCACTCCCTGTGGGAGCGAGTTCCACATTCTCCACCACTCCCTGTGGGAGCGAGTTCCATATTCTCCCCCACTCCCCGTGGGAGCAAGCCAACATTCTCCCCCACTCCCTGTGGGAGCGAGTTCCACATTCTCCCCACTCCCTGTGGGAGCGAGTTCCACATTCTCCCCCACTCCCTGTGGGAGCAAGTCCAACATTCTCCCCCACTCCCTGTGGGAGCGAGTTCCACATTCTCCCCACTCCCTGTGGGAGCGAGTCCCACATTCTCCCCCACTCCCTGTGGGAGCGAGTCCCACATTCTCCCCCACTCCCTGTGGGAGCGAGTTCCACATTCTCCCCACTCCCCGAGGGGGCGAGTCCCACATTCTCCCTCACTCCCTGTGGGAGCGAGTCCCACATTCTCCCCACTCCCTGTGGGAGCGAGTTCCACATTCTCCCCACTCTCTGTGGGAGCGAGTCCCACATTCTCCCCCACTCCCTGTGGGAGCGAGTTCCACATTCTCCCCCACTCCCTTTGGGAGCGAGTCCCACATTCTCCACCACTCCCTGTGGGAGCGAGTCTCACATTCTCCCCACTCCCTGTGGGAGCGAGTCCCACATTCTCCCCACTCCCTGTGGGAGCGAGTCCCACATTCTCCCCACTTCCTGCGGGAGTGAGTTCCACATTCTCCCCCACTCCCTGTGGGAGCGAGTCCCACATTCTCCCCCACTCCCCGTGGGAGCGAGTCCCACATTCTCCCCCACTCCCTGTGGGAGCGAGTTCCACATTCTCCCCACTCCCACTGGGAGCGAGTCCCACATTCTCCCCACACCCTGTGGGAGAGAGTCCCACATTCTCCCCCACTCCCCGTGGGAGCGAGTCCCACATTCTCCCCCACTCCCTGTGGGAGTGAGTTCCACATTCTCCCCCACTCCCTGTGGGAGTGGGTCCCACATTCTCCCCCACTCCCTGTGGGAGCGAGTCCCACATTCTCCCCCACTCCCTGTGGGAGCGAGTCCCACATTCTCCCCCACTCCCTGTGGGGGCGAGTTCCACATTCTCCCCCACTCCCTGTGGGAGCGAGTTCCACATTCCCCCCACTCCCCGTGGGAGCGAGTCCCACATTCTCCCCCACTCCCTGTGGGAGCGAGTTCCACATTCTCCCCACTCCCTGTGGGAGTGAGTTCCACATTCTCCCCCACTCCCTGTGGGAGCGAGTCCCACATTCTCCCCACTCCCCGTGGGAGCGAGTCCCACATTCTCCCCACTCCCAGTGGGAGCGAGTTCCACATTCTCCCCACTCCCTGAGGGAGCGAGTTCCACATTCTCCCCCACTCCCTGTGGGAGCGAGTCCCACATTCTCCCCCACTCCCTGTGGGAGCGAGTTCCACATTCTCCACCACTCCCTGTGGGAGCGAGTCCCACATTCTCCCTCACTCCCCGTGGGAGCGAGTCCCACATTCTCCCCACTCCCTGTGAGAGCGAGGCCCACATTCTCCCCCACTCCCTGTGGGAGCGAGTTCCACATTCTCCCCACTCCCTGTGGGAGCGAGTCCCACATTCTCCCCCACTCCCTGTGGGAGCGAGTTCCACATTCTCCACCACTCCCTGTGGGAGCGAGTCCCACATTCTCCCCCACTCCCCGTGGGAGCGAGTCCCACATTCTCCCCACTCCCTGTGGGAGCGAGTCCCACATTCTCCCCCACTCCCTGTGGGAGCGAGTCCCACATTCTCCCTCACTCCCTGTGGGAGCGAGTCCCACATTCTCCCCACTCCCTGTGGGAGCGAGTCCCACATTCTCCCCCACTCCCTGTGGGAGCGAGTTCCACATTCTCCACCACTCCCTGTGGGAGCGAGTCCCACATTCTCCCTCACTCCCTGTGGGAGCGAGTTCCACATTCTCCACCACTCCCTGTGGGAGCGAGTCCCACATTTTCCCCACTCCCTGTGGGAGCGAGTCCCACATTCTCCCCCACTCCCTGTGGGAGCGAGTTCCATATTCTCCCCCACTCCCCGTGGGAGCGAGTCCCACATTCTCCCTCACTCCCTGTGGGAGCGAGTCCCACATTCTCCCCACTCCCTGTGGGAGCGAGTCCCACATTCTCCCCCACTCCCTGTGGGAGCGAGTTCCACATTCTCCCCACTCCCTGTGGGAGTGAGTCCCACATTCTCCCCACTCCCTGTGGGAGCGAGTCCCACATTCTCCCCCACTCCCTGTGGGAGCGAGTCCCACATTCTCCCCCACTCCCTGTGGGAGTGAGTTCCACATTCTCCACCACTCCCCACGGGAGCGAGTCCCACATTCTCCCCACTCCCTGTGGGAGCGAGTCCCACATTCTCCCCCACTCCCCGTGGGAGTGAGTCCCACATTCTCCCCACTCCCTGTGGGAGCGAGTCCCACATTCTCCCCACTCCCTGTGGGAGCGAGTCCCACATTCTCCCCACTCCCTGCGGGAGTGAGTTCCACATTCTCCCCCACTCCCTGTGGGAGCGAGTCCCACATTCTCCCCCACTCCCCGTGGGAGTGAGTCCCACATTCTCCCCCACTCCCTGTGGGAGCGAGTTCCACATTCTCCCCCACTCCCTGTGGGAGTGAGTTCCACATTCTCCCCCACTCCCTGTGGGAGTGGGTCCCACATTCTCCCCCACTCCCTGTGGGAGCGAGTCCCACATTCTCCCCCACTCCTTGTGGGAGCGAGTCCCACATTCTCCCCCACTCCCTGTGGGAGTGAGTCCCACATTCTCCCCCACTCCTCGTGGGAGCGAGTTCCACATTCTCCCCCACTCCCTGTGGGAGTGAGTCCCACATTCTCCCCCACTCCTCGTGGGAGCGAGTTCCACATTCTCCCCACTCCCTGTGGGAGCGAGTCCCACATTCTCCCCACTCCCTGTGGGAGCGAGTTCCACATTCTCCCCCACTCCCTGTGGGAGCGAGTTCCACATTCTCCCCACTCCCTGTGGGAGCGAGTTCCACATTCTCCCCACTCCCTGTGGGAGCGAGTCCCACATTCTCCCCACTCCCTGTGGGAGCGAGTCCCACATTCTCCCCACTCCCTGTGGGAGCGAGTCCCACATTCTCCCCACTCCCTGTGGGAGCCAGTTCCACATTCTCCCCACTCCCTGTGGGAGTGAGTTCCACATTCTCCCCACTCCCTGTGGGAGCGAGTTCCATATTCTCCCTCATTCCCTGTGGGAGCCCGCTACCCAGACACACACTCACCCAGAGAGGAACACACATGCTCGCACACATACACAAACTCGCACACACACGTGCACACAGGAACACACAAGAACGCACTCGCAGCCAACAGGAATATACACACATTCATACATGCACAGAAACACACACAGAACCACACTCTCTCACACACTGGAGCACATCCTCACTCCACACAGACACACTCTCACACACAAACACACACTCACACACGCACTCACACAGACACACACTCACCCACACACAGGAACACACACTATCCGACACACACACGTACTTATTCACACACACTCGCACCGGAACACGAACACACACACACGCACACAAATTCAGAAACATTCACACACATGCACAAACAGTCACAAACTCACATTCACACTCACGTTCACCACCACTCACTCACACACTGGCAAGTGGAGCGTATTCCCTCACACTCCTGACTTGTGCCTTGTAGATGGTGGACAGGCTTTGGGGGGAGTCAGGAGGTGAGTTACTCTCCGCAGGATTCCCAGCCTCTGGCCTGCTCTGGTAGCCACAGTATTACTGTGGCTGGGCCCAGTTCAGTTTCTGGTCAATGGTAACCCCCAGGATGTTGATTGTGGGGGGATTCAGCGACGGTAACGCCATTGAATGTCAAGCGGCGATGGTTAGATCCTCTCTTGCAGGAATGATCATTGCCTGGCACTTGTGTGGCGCGAATGTAACTTGCCACCTGTCAGCTCCAAGCCTGGATATTGTCCAGGCCTTGCTGCATTTGGACAGGGACTGCTTCAGTATCTGAGGAGCCGTGAATAATGCTGAACATGAGGCCATCATCAACAAAGTGTGCAAGGCTCAAGGGTCACAGAGTAAAATTGTGAGCCCTGAGATTCAGGGGAGATATATCAAAGAATCATTTTGTGCAGTGGTAAATGTTGTGTCCAGGGTTAATGGTAGATGTTTGGCTATTGAGTCAACATCATTGGTGACCTGAGGTCATATGTCAACAGAACATGGGGAGAGATAGCTCTATGTAGAGTCTCGTGCCAAGTCTGTACTGTACATTGATAGTATGATGTTCAATAAGAGGTAGAGTTTATAAAGAACATATCCTCCAGCATTCTCTGTTAGTCTAGACACGGACAACCACATACAAGCCCACAATTATATCGAAAGAATAACTACCCAAAACCCGCTACCAATGAGAGGGGGTGGGGGTGGGGGCGCAGACAATGAATGATTTTGAAAGGAAATTGGATGGGCGTGAGAAGGAGATTAACTTGCAGAGGGGTACGAGGGTGGAGCCACGGGGAAAGTGACTGACTGAACTGGTTTACAGAGAGCTAGCACAGACTCCAGGGACTGAATGGCCTCCTTCTGGTTCGCATGTTGCATTAGCTTTATTCTGGCAATGTTTTGGGAAACAGCCGTTTGGATATTTTGTTACGATTGAGAATCGTTCTGCCCGTTAGACAGCTGAAATGCTGCAGGTTAATCTGAGCAATGTGGCAGGCTGCACATTCTGAAATTGCAGAATCTCCTCTTGGCCAACATTCATCCCTCTCGGTGAACATGTTCTGTCGAGGCCACAATTGGGGAGGATTTATGTTGTTTCTACGAAAAACGTTGGCATAAAATTATATTACACACACTCTCACACTCACACACACTCGCAAACACACACACACCCACACACTCTCGCACACTCACACACACACTCAAACACTCGCACTCACACACTCACACTCGCACACTGACACATTCACACTCACACAATCACACGTACACACTCACACACACTCAAACACTTGCACACATGTGCACTCACACACTCACATACACACACACACTCTGAAACGCACTCACACAGGCACACACACTCACAGACCTACACACACACTCAACCACACACACAAACACACACTCAAACACTCGCACTCACACACAAGCACTCGCACTCACACACACATCCACTCACTCTCACACACACTCGCACACTCACACATTCACACTCACACACACACAATCACACACACACCCACTCAAACACTCGCACTCACACACTCACACTCGCACACTGACACATTCACACTCACACACACACAATCACACATACACACACTCAAACACTTGCACACATACACACTTCACATACACACACACTCTGAAACACACTCACACAGGCACACACACTCACAAACCTACACACACACTCAACCACACTCACGCACACACAAAGATACACTCAGACACACACACTCAACCACACTCACGTGTACACACCCACACACTCCTGCACCAAATCAAACACACATACTCACACACACACACACACACAAACAAACTCTCACACAAGAAGTTGCCGTGACCAGCCCCATTGCGATTTTTGGCGAGCTCTCCAATCTGTAGCCAGGGAGCGCGCGCCTTATCTGATGAAGCAATGCCAGGTGGATTAGTGAGGCCGGAGGAGGCCCTGCGAGAATGCTAGCCCCGCCCCCCCTCCCTGTTCACTGCCATCCAGTGGAACCCTAATATCACGGCGGGACCCGCGGCCCTCAAGCACCCACCCCCGGAACGTGGCGCCAATCCTCCCCCCGCCCCGGGGAGCAAAACAGACGAGGCCGGGAGACAGGGCGTGGTCTTTCCGTCGACCCCCCCATCCCCCCGCAGCGGGAAGCACTCTCCCACCGCTGCCATGCCAGTGGGAGAATTACACCCCCCCCCCCCACCACCACCGCCGGCCTTCGGCCTTCTGGAGGGCGTGGAGGAAGATCGGACCCCCAAATGTGGCCCCCGCTCCTCCCCGCCAAGGTGGAGCCACACCCCCGCGTTCCTCCCACAACCCAAAACGGACGGGCCTGCCCGATGAAAGGGGCAGCGATCAGTGCTCAAGGGACCCACGTATCAGCTTGAGTTGAGATGGAATATCAGCCATGATCACATGGAACCTGAACGGCCATTCTCCAACTCCGATTTCCCTCTCATTTGCCAGTGAGAAAATTGAGCTCATCGTGCTTGAGCATCGGAAGCGGGTTGATAAGGAAAAGGCAGGATTCTTGGAAGTGTGGAGGAACAGAGGGATCTTTGGGTCCACGTACATAGATCCCTCAAAGTTGCCACCCAGGTTGATAGGGTTGTTAAGAAGGCGTATGGTGTGTTGGCTTTCATTAACAGGAGGATTGAGTTTAAGAGCCGTGAGGTTTTACTGCAGCTTTATAAAACCCTGGTTAGACCACACTTGGAATATTGTGTCCAGTTCTGGGCGCCTCGTTATCGGAAGGACGTGGATGCTTTGGAGAGGGTACAGAGGAGATTTGCCAGGATGCTGCCTGGACTGAAGGGCATGTCTTATGAAGAAAGGTTGAGGGAGCCAGGGCTTTTCTCACTGGAGCGAAGAAGGCAGAGAGGTGACTTGATAGAGGTGTACCAGGTGATGAGAGGCATGGATAGAGTGGACAGCCAGAGACTTTTCCCCAGGGCGGAAATGGCTGTCACGAGGGGACATAATTTTAAGGTGATTGGAGGAAGGTATAGGGGAGATGTCAGAGGTCGGTTCTTTACACAGAGAGTGGTGGGTGTGTGGAATGCACTGCCAGCAGAGGGGCTGGAGTCAGAGTCATTCGGGACATTTAAGCAACTCTTAGACAAGCTCATAGACGGCAGTAAATTGAAGGGTGCGTGGTAGTCACCAGTGTTGTATTACATTGTATATACTGCACTGCATATGAGGGTAATATGGTAAGGCCCCTGTACTACAGGTACGGGGGTAGATCCCTGCCTGCTGTGGCTCCGCCCAGTAGGCGGAGTATAAATGTGTGTGCTCTCCGAGCTGCAGCCATTTCGGCAGCAGCTGCGGGAGGCCACACATCGCGGCGTAACAGAGCCTCGATTACTCTCTACTCTCGTCTCGTCGTAATTGATAGTGCATCAGAGTGTAGGTTAGGCTGATCTTATATTAGGATAAATGGTCAGCACAACATCGTGGGCCGAAGGGCCTGTACTGCGCTGTACTGCTCTATGTTCTATATAACCATCAATCAGAGAAATCTTTCTTCAAATTTTAAATGCAAATTGCACCATTAAAATCTTTGCAACAAACAAAACGCAAAATAGGCGGTCTCAGTGGAGGGAGTATTTTTCATTCGAACTCTGAAAAACTTGCAATTAAAAGTCCATGAAATATTACTTCCTTCCTCCTGGTGTGGTTTAAGATCTGGTCCTGATGTTGAGGGAGATCAAACTCCCCCAAACAAAACCCGACTTGAGTTCAGGATTGCAGACAATCGAAGATCAGCTTCTTTATTTAACCCTGGGCCACCGCCACCCCCCCCCCCCCCCCTCTCATTCTTCTGAGCCCCAGCGAATACAATCCTAACCGACTCAATCTCTCCTCGCACGTCAGTCCCGCCATCCCTGGAATCAGCCTGGTAAACCTTCGCTGCACTCCCTCGAGAGCAAGAACATCCTTCCTCAGAGAAGGAGACCAGAACTGCCCACAATACTCCAGGTGTGGCCTCACCAAGGCCCCGTACAACTGCAGCAACACATCCCTGTTCCTGTACTCGAATCCTCTCGCTATGAAGGCCAACACACCATTTGCCTTCTTTACCGCCTAATGCACCTGCGTGCTTACCTTCAGCGCCTGGTGCACAAGGACACCCAGGTCCCGCTGCACACTCCCCTCTCCTCATTTATGGCCATTCAGATAATAATCTGCCTTCCTGTTTTCGTTACCAAAGTGGATAACCTCACATTTACCCACATTATACTGTACCTGCCATTCACTTGCCCACTCACTCGGCCTGTCCAAATCTCTGCATCCTCCTCACAGCTCACCCTCACCCTCCCAACCAGCTTTGCGTCAGGACAATCCGTTCACCCAGTGAGTGGCAATGTGCTGGAACCCGCTGCCCAGTATCAAGGAACAGTACAGCACAGGAACAGGCCCTTCGACCCTCCAAGCCTGTGCCGACCATGCTGCCCGTCTAAACTAAAATCTTCTACACTTCCAGGGTCCGTATCCCTCTATTCCCATCCTATTCATGTATTTGTCAAGATGCCCCTTAAATGTCACTATCGTCCCTGCTTCCACCACCTCCTCCGGCAGCGAGTTCCAGGCATCCACCACCTGCTGTGTCAAAAACCTCTCTCACACATCCCCTCTGAACTTTGCCCCTCGCACCTTAAACCTATGCCCCGTAGTAATTGACCCCTCTACCCCAGGGAAAAGCCTCTGACTATCCACTCTTGTCTATGCCCCTCATAATTTTGTATACCTCTATCAGGTCTCCCCTCAACCTCCGTCGTTCCAATGAGAACAAACCGAGTTTATTCAACCTCTCCTCATAGCTAATGCCCTCCATACCAGGCAACATCCTGGTAAACCTCTTCTGCACCCTCTCTAAAGCCTCCACATCCTTCTGGTAGTGTGGCGACCAGAATTGAACACTATACTCCAAGTGTGGCCCAACGAAGGTTCTATGGAACATGACTTGCCAATTCTTATACTCAATGCCCCGGCAAATGAAGGCAAGCATGTCATATGCTTTCTTGGCTACCTTCTCCACCTGCGTTGGTCCTTTCAGTGACCTGTGGACCTGTACACCTAGATCTCTCTGACTGTCAATACTCTTAAGGGTTCTACCATTCACTGTATATTCCCTACCTGTATTAGACCGTTCAAATTACCTCACATTTGTCCGGATAAAACTACATCTGCCATCTCTCCGCCTCTTTATGACCTTCGAGAAGACCTACTGGATGCTCCTTACAAACTCTGCCTTGTCCAAGCCCCTAGCACTAAGTGAGTCCCAGTCAAAATTGGGGAAGTTAAAATCACCCACCACAACTACCTTGTTGCTTTTACTCCTTTCCAAAATCTGCCTACCTATCTGCTCCTCCTGTTTAAATGCAGGATCGGCCTGTAGTAAACCCCCAACATCGTGACTGCACCCTTCCTTATTCCTGAGCACTGCCCATGTTGCCTCGCTGCCTGAACCCGCCGAGGATCTGGTTCAGCACAGTGGGCTAAACAACTGGCTTGTAATGCAGAACGAGGCCAGCAGCGCGGGTTCATAATAAGAACATAAGAACTAGGAGCAGGAGTCGACCATCTGGCCCCTCGAGCCTGCTCCACCATTCAATGAGATCATGGCTGATCTTTTGTGGACTCAGCTCCACTTTCCAGCCCGAACACCATAACCCTTAATCCCTTTATTCTTCAAAAAACTATCTATCTTTATCTTAAAAACATTTAATGAAGGAGCCTCAACTGCTTCACTGGGCAAGGAATTCCATAGATTCACAACCCTTTGGGTGAAGAAGTTCCTCCTAAACTCAGTCCTAAATCTACTTCCCCTTATTTTGAGGCTATGCCCCCTAGTTCTGCTTTCACCCGCCAGTGGAAACAACCTGCCCGCATCTATCCTATCTATTCCCTTCATAATTTTATATGTTTCTATAAGATCCCCCCTCATCCTTCTAAACTCCAACGAGTACAGCCCCAGTCTACTCAACCTCTCCTCGTAATCCAACCCCTTCAGCTCTGGGATTAACCTAGTGAATCTCCTCTGCACACCCTCCAGTGCCAGTACGTCCTTTCTCAAGTAAGGAGACCAAAATTGGACACAATACTCCAGGTGTGGCCTCACTAACACCTTATACAATTGCAGCAGAACCTCCCTAGTCTTAAACTCCATCCCTCTAGCAATGAAGGAAAAAATTCCATTTGCCTTCTTAATCACCTGTTGCACCTGAAAACCAACTTTTTGCGACTCATGCACTCAATTCCCCGTACCGGCCTCCCCGAAGAGGCGCCGTAATGTGGCGACTAGGGGCTTTTCACAGTAACTTCATTGAAGCCTACTTGTGACAATAAGCGATTATTATTGTTATTATTATTATTAGGTGTCCTCCCCCAGTACAGCTGTGATATCCTCCTTAACCAGTAGTGTGACTCCCTCGCCACTTTAACATCCTCCTCGAACCTTCCCTAAGCATCTTAATCCTGGAACGTTTAGCTGCCAATCTTGTCCCCCTCTCAACCAAGTCTCTGAAAAAGCAACAATCACTGTGCCCCCGTGTTAGTCATTTGGTTACATTCAGCGTACCCCAATCAGTGTTACAGCATGTTAAACAAGGCTCTCACAAGCCAGCAGCAGGGTGTACGTGCTCTTGCGTTACTCTAAATAAGCCCACTGGTCAGGAGTCCACTAAACCATATTTTAATAAGATTTATTTTAATTTCATAAAACAGAAAACGAAAGAGAAAAAAAACCGAATTGAAGAAGGAACAACGGAGCCCAATAACCAGCCAAGGTGCCGATACACTCTTACATTGTCTTCCCACTGTCCAGCACACACTCACACTCACTGGCACACTCACTCACTCACACTCACTCACTCACTCACACTCACTGACACACACTCACACACACTCACTCACTCACACACACACTCACTCACACTCAGCTGACACACACTCGCACACACTCACTCAGTCACAGTCACTCACTCACACACTCACTCACACACTCACTCACTCTTACACACACACACTCACTCACTCACTATCTCACTCACACTCACTGACACACTCACACTCACTGACTCACTGACACACACTCACTAACTCACTCACACTCACTGACACACTCACTGACTCACGCACACACTCACTCACTCACACACATACACTCACTCACTGACACACTCACTCACACTCACTCACATACACACACGCATACTCACTCACACACTCACTGACACACTCACTCACGCACACACACTCACTCACTCACACTCACTGACACACTCACTTGCTCACACTCACTGACACTCACTCACTCACACTCACAGACTCACTGACGCACGCACACTCACTCACTCACTCACACTCACTGGCACACTCACACACACTCACACACTCACTGACACACTCAGTCACACACACTCACTGACACACTCACTCACTCACTCACTCACACTCACTCACTCACTCACACTCACTCACTCACACGCTCACTGACACACTCACTCTCACTCACTCACTCACTCACACTCACTCACTCACACTCACACACTCACTCACTCACTCACACGCTCTCACGCTCTCACTCACACACTCACACACTCACTCACTCACACACACTCACCCTCACTCACTCACACTCAGCTGACACACACTCACACACACTCACACTCAGTCACAGTCACTCACTCACACACTCACTCACACTCACTCACTCATACACACACACACACTCACTGACACACACTCACACTCACTGACTCACACACTCACTCACATACACACACTCATACTCACTCACACTCACTCACACTCACTGACACACTCACTCACACTCACTCACACTCACTCACATACACACACGCATACTCACTCACTCGCACACTCACTGACACACTCACTCACGCACACACACTCACTCACTCACACTCACTGACACACTCACTTGCTCACACTCACTGACACTCACTCACTCACACTCACAGACTCACTGACGCACGCACACTCACTCACTCACACTCACTGGCACACTCACACACACTCACACACTCACTGACACACTCAGTCACACACACTCACTGACACACTCACTCACTCACTCACTCACTCACTCACACTCACTCACTCACACGCTCACTGACACACTCACTGACACACTCAGTCACACACACTCACTGACACACTCACTCACTCACTCACTCACTCACACTCACTCACTCACACGCTCACTGACACACTCACTCTCACTCACTCACTCACTCACACTCACTCACTCACACGCTCTCACGCTCTCACTCACTCACTCACACACTCACACTCACTCACTCACTCACACACACTCACCCTCACTCACTCACACTCAGCTGACACACACTCACACACACTCACACTCAGTCACAGTCACTCACTCACACACTCACTCACACTCACTCACTCATACACACACACACACTCACTGACACACACTCACACTCACTGACTCACTGACTCACACACTCACTCACATACACACACTCATACTCACTCATACTCACTCACACTCACTCACACTCACTGACACTCACTGACTCACGCACGCACACACTCACTCACACACTCACTGACACACTCACTCACTCACACACACTCACTGACACACTCACTCGCTCACACTCACTGACACTCACTCACTCACACTCACTCACTCACTCACTCACACTCACTGACACACTCACTCACTCACTCACTCACACACACTCACTGACATGCTCACTCACGCACACACACTCACTCACACACACTCACTCACACACACACTCACACATGCTCACTGACACACACACTCACTGGCACACTCACACACACACTCACTGACACACTCACTCACACTCTCACACTCACTCACATACACACACTCATACTTACTCACTCACTCACACTCACTGACACACACACACTCACTCACACACACTCACTCACACACACACTCACACATGCTCACTGACACACACACTCACTGGCACACTCACACACACACTCACTGACACACTCACTCACACTCACTCACACTCTCACACTCACTCACATACACACACTCATACTTACTCACTCACTCACACTCACTGACACACACACACTCACTCACACTCACTCACTCACTCTCACACTCACACACTCGCATACACACACTCATACTCACTCACACTCACACTCACTCACTCACTCACTCACACACACACACACACTCGTACTCACTCACACTCACTGACATACTCACTCACTCACTGACACACTCACTGACACTCACACACTCACACACACATACTCACTCACACACAGACTCACTCACATGCACTCACACTCACTCACTCACTCACTCACTCACACTCACTCACACTCACTGACATACTCACTCACTCACTGACACACTCACTGACACTCACACTCACATACTCACTCACACACAGACTCACTCACATGCACTCACACTCACTCACTCTCACTCACTCACACACTCACTCACTCACACACACACTCACTCACACTCACTCACTCACTCACACACACACTCACAGACACTCCACTCACTCACTCACTCTCACTCACACACTCACAATCACTGCCACTCACTCACACACACAAACTCACTGACACACTCACTCATTCGCACACATTCACACACACACTCACAATCACTGCCACACTCACTCACACACACTCACACACACTCACTCACACACACTCACACACACTCACACACACTCACACACACTCAGACACACACTCACTCATTCACACACACTCATTCACTCACTGTCTTCCCACTATCCAACACACACTCACTCACTCACTCACACACTCACTCACTCACTCACACACTCACAGACACACACTCACTCACACTCACTCACTCACTCACTCACACACTCACAATCACTGCCACTCACTCACACACACAAACTCACTGACACACTCACTCATTCACCCACATTCACACACACACTCACAATCACTGCCACACTCACTCACACACACTCACACACACTCACACACACTCAGACACACACTCACTCATTCACACACACTCATTCACTCACACTCACTCACTCACTGTCTTCCCACTATCCAACACACACACACTCACTCGCATACACAGACTCACACACACACACACACTCACTCACACACACGCACACTCATACACACTCACACATACACATACACACACATGCACTCACACACACACTCCCTCCATCGCGTTCACATCTTTCCTATAACGGGGTGCCCAGAACTGGGCACAATATTCCAGCTGGGATCTAACGATAATTGTTCGGCACCTTTCTGGAAAAGTAACTGGAACCAGCTCGTCTCCGTCGAAGCTTCATTCTCACAACCCAGTGTAATATCAAGTGCAGACTACACTTTCCACTCAACCATTCCCACTGACCCCTGACCCCTCCCCACCCATGTGTACCCTCCCCTTTGCCCAACTGCGGAAAGCAAAATACTGCAGAGACTGGATATCTGGACTAAAGGCAGAAAGCGCTCGATAAACTCCCGAGGTCGGGCTGCGTGTGTGGAGAGAGAAGGAAAGTTAACGTTTCGAGAGCGCGTGCCTCCCAGAGCTGGAGAGAGCGAGAGAGGGAGAAACGTGATGGATTAAATGGTCGCGGTTGGGGTGTTGGGGGGTCGGCGGCAGAGCATGTGGAGCTGAATAGGAGGGCAGAGGTGGGTTGGAGGTGGGGAAGGTGCGATGGGCACAAGACAAAGGGAGTGTTCGAATAGTAGCATTAAGGACTAGAGAAGGTGCGAATGGCAGCGCAAAGGTAAGATGGCAGAACGAAGATCAGTCAAACTCGAGGGAAGGAACAAGTGACAGATGGCCCTGCGGGGGAGGGGGTGGAGTTGGGAGAGACAGAGATAGCAACAAATTAAAAAGCGGTCACGAGGGGGGGGGGGGGAGGTCACAGTCCAAAGTTGTGGAACTTGATATCGAGTCCGCGAGTCTGGAGCGCGGCAAATCGGAAGATGAGGTTGCATCGCCAGTTTCGCGTTGGGATTCAATGGACCACCGACTCGTTTCGGACCGTTAACTCTGTTTCTCTCGAGGGGGCTTCTCGCTGCAGAGGCAGCCGGGCCCCTCGCCCCGGGCGCGCCTCGGAATTAGCTTGGCCGCATTTTAAACTCCTGTGATTCAATCTCGACCTCTGGCCTCTCAGCAGTCTTATTCACCCGTCGGGGGTGTTGTCGTCACTGGCCATGCCGATCAATAATGGGGTGGTGGTGGTAACGGCACCGGACGGGTAGCCCAGAGGGCCGTTTGAATCTATTCCCCCTTGTCGCCCGCCTCTGTGCTAAGGGAGACCGCCCCTTTTCTTCCACGTTACCCAGGCGCCACTCAACGTTGTACCCCTCAATCAAATCTCACCTGTGCCACGGCATACCGGCGCGACTTGTAGCTGAAGACCAAGGTCGGCGGTGTGCCCTGGCATATATATAAGGTTGATCTTCTCCGGCACCTTCCAAACCCGCCACCTCTACGGTCTAGAAGGACGAGGGCAGCAGCAGACGCACGGGGAACACCACCGCCTGCAAGCTCCCCCCTCCGAGCCGCTCCCGACTCGGAAATATATCGGCCGTTCCTTCGCTGTGGCTGGGGTCAAAATCCTGGGAACTCCCTCCCTAACAGCGCTGTGGGTGCTCCTACGCCATGCCCGACCGCGCGGCGGGTTCAAGATGGCGGCTCTCCACCAACCCTCTAGTGGCGATTAGGGATAGGAACGTAGGAATTAGGAGCAGAAGTCGACAATTCGGCCCTTCGAGCCTGCTCCACCATTCAATCAGATCATTGCTGATCTCTTCTTGGTCTCAAATCCACCTCCCCAGTCTGTGCCCCATAGCCCTTCAACCCGTTTAAAAAAATCAAAAATATATCCATCTTCTTCTTGAGACCATTTAATGACCTGGATTCCATCGCACTTTGGGGCAGCGGGATCCACAAATTCACCCCCCTCTCCGAGAAGTAGTTCCTCCTCGTCTCAGTTCAAAATCTATCTGTGATCTCTCGTTCTAGATTGCCTCACATTTGGTCTACCTTTACTTTATAAATCCCTCTCCGTGTTTTGTACACCTCGCTCAGAACCCCTCTCTAAACTCCAGCGGATATAAGGCCGACAAATGCCGGCGAGGGCCCCAAATGAAGTTTAAAAAAATAAATAACCGGCGCGGGATTTTTATGTTCACTTTAGAGGGCAGGCTTCGGGTTGACGACCGTCCTGAGAGCTGGCACCTCCAGCGGCAAGGTGCCCCCCCCCCCCGCCCCCCCCATCAGTCCCCGTGCTGGAGTGTTGGGCCTAGATTGTGCCCTCAGGCCTGCGAAACGGAAGACGTGCCTGGCTCCACGGCGGGAGCAACCGGCCGCGAGCGAGCAACGGAAGAGATTTAAGCACTGCTGAGGCATCCGCGCGAGAGAGTTATGTTGCATTCTACTCAGCCATTGACCCAATTAATTGCTCTCGTGAGCTAGGAGGAGAGCATTACAGCTTCTCGGAGACGTTCTGTGGTGATTTAGATGAATAATATTTAGCTCGGTGTTTAGCGCGCTGCACCTTTACAGGGCAGCCCGGGAACAATATTCCGAGCCTGCTTCATGGATTATGAATTATGAATGGATTATGAATGGATTATCCCTCCTGTGGCGGTGGGAGGGGGGGGGTTAGCAATAAATCTGCCGCAACCCTTGCCTCGCTCTTGGAAAAAAAAAAACCACAACCGGCCTCTCCCCCCGAATCCTGCGGCTGGGATTATGGTGAAGCCGATCGGCGCCGGCTTGTGGCTGAAGACGAAGGTTCGCGGTGCGCCCCGGCATATATACAAGGTTGACCTTCGACAGCGCCTTCCAAACCCGCCACCTCTACCGCCTAGAAGGGCGAGGGCAGCAGCAGCCGCACGGGGAACGCCACCGTCTGCCAGTCCCCCCCCGCCCCTCCGAGCCACTCGCCACCCCGGCTCGGAACTATATCGGCCGCTCTGTCGGCGAGCGCGTTGGACTGGCGGTTCCGTGGTCCGCACGTGCTTGGTGGGAGGCGGACGTCGGCGACCCGGGTCGACCCGTTTCCCCCTTCGGGCCTCCGCTGCACCGCTGCCACGTCAAGATTTTCTGAGGGCAAGGAGATGGAATTGTGGCGGTCAACCCACCATTTACTCCCCCCTCTCCCCCCCCCCCCCCCTCCTCCAAACATGGCAGGAAAGTCCGAGTTTTGCATTGAGGCGGGGAGCGAACTTTTAAAAAACTATCCGTTAAGTCTTAAACACCGGAGCACGAAGCTAGTGCCAGTCATGGGGTTGGGCTTACATCAACTCCCTGACTGACAGTCCACCCAGGCATCAGGTGCTAAATGTTCAAAATGACTTGGCCGTAGCAAATCCCTACCCGGGACTGCGAGGGTGAATTCACAGGGGCACTGAGCACATTTTGTGCAGATTGGAAAGAGTTGATCGGAATCCCCGAACCGGCGAAAGAGAGCGTCGCCTTTTTTTTGACCGATCGTCAACGTGACCCCGGCGAGATTAGTGGAAGTACGAAGGAGAGTGGCCGATCCTGCATTTAAACAGGAGGAGAACAATTCAGCGCTCCGGCTGACTGAGGCATTGGGGGGCGATTCTCCGAGCCCCGCGCCGGGCCGGAGAATCGGGGACAACCGCGCCCACGACGCCCCGGCGCGCGATTCTCCGAGGTGTGGAAAATCGGCGCCGTTTGCGTCGGCGCGTTTGACGCGGCGCCGGCCGCTGGAACCGGCGGGGCAGCCGATTCTCCAGCCCGGATGGGCCGAGCGGCCGCTCCGGCACGACAGAGTCCCGCCGGCGCCGTTCACCCCTGGTCGCTGACGGCGGGAACTCTGCGGGAACGCTCGGGGGGGGCAGCCTGTGGGGCGGGGAGGGGGGCTCCTTCACCGGGGAGGCCTCCGATGGGGTCTGGCCCGCGATCGGGGCCCACCGATCGGCGGGCCGGACTCTCCCCCCTCCCCCGGGACTACTTGCCGGCATGGCTGGCCCCTTAACACCGACCCCATGTTGGGTCGGGGCCGCGCACGTAAGAAGTTCCCCGCGCATGCGCAGGATTAAGCTGGCCCAACTGCGTATGCGCGGGACCCAAGGTGCTGCGTCTTTTATACGGTGCCGGGTTTCCGAAGCCGAGGCCCCACCCCTGCAAATCGCACCACGCCCCTGCCAGCCCCACGGAGGCCCCAGAATAGGGGTCTGGGAACGGGCGCCGACGCCGGGGTAAAACACTCCGGTTTGTACTCCGCCGTCGGCACTTTAGACTCCCGTTGGGAGAATCCCGTCCATTCTCTTTCGACCCGGACAAACGAAAAGCCTGCGGCCAGGAAAGAGAAGTGAGATCCAGCTTTTGAACCCTGAACAAAGTTGTCGTGCGGGCAGCACGGGTGGTGCAGTGGGTCAGAATTGCGGCCTCACGGCGCCGAGGTCCCAGGTTCGATCCCGGCTCTGGGTCACCGTCCGTGTTTGCATATTCTCCCCGTGTCTGCGTGGGTTTCACCCCCACAACCCAAAGATGTGCAGGGTTAGGTGGATTGGCCGCGCTAAATTGCCCCTTAATTGGAAAAAATTAATTGGGTACGGGTTGTCGACGGGCTATCAAAGAATTTACAGAATTTACAGTGCAGAAGGAGGCCATTCGGCCCATCGAGTCTGCACCGGCTCTTGGAAAGAGCACCCTACCCAAGCCCACACCACCCTATCCCCATAACCCAGTAACCCCACCCGTCACTAAGAGCAATTTATCACAGCCAATCCACCTAACCTGCACATCTTTGGACTGTGGGAGGAAACCGGTGCGCCCGGAGGAAACCCTCTTGAAAGGCTGACACCGTCTGGGAGCGAAATGAGGACAATTTTTTTTTTGTCCCCGAGGGTTGTGCGAATTTAGAACTCTCTGCCTCAGAAGGCGGTGTGGGGAGGGGAGGGGCGGGGGGGGGGGGGGGGGGGAGTGCCGCACCACCTTAGCGCTGTCGCCGGGGTAGCTTCCCCCTCGATCGCCAGGGCCCTCAGGCCCCTTGCGAAGCACGGCTACAGGTGGGGGCACTGGAGGCACGCTCCGAGCGATGCCCGCCCCTGTTCAACAGCACGCGGACCGATCCATTGGCAAGCGGCGATTATCCAAGAGCCACGGGCTGGAGGCGCCGGCTCGGAGCCAGCCGGCTGATTTTGGGATGCGAAGGGAAGCAAAGGGTAGGGTTGGGGGAGGGGGTTTGGGCGGAGGCCTTTATGGAACGACACGAGTGGGCCCTCGGCGACCCGGTCTTGCCCGCTCAAGACTGGGAAGGTGCGCCAGGCGAGTGGCACGGCGGGACGTGACCTCCAGTCCCCTCCCACGGCAAGCTAGGCGTGGAGGGTCACCGCATCGGAGTCACCGTAGTGAGGGGCGGCGGAGGAGGGCGCCGGTCATATCCAACGATGAATACTGAACGGGGTTGTGAGATTCAGGAGGCCACGCATGGCGCCTGTTCGTTCCGTGACCAGGTGGCATTGGCCAAGCTGGAAGGATCGTGTTACAGGGAGTCGCCAGGACATTAATAAATAAATAAATGCGTACACACAGGGGATAAAAACTGTCTGAGAAAATAAAACAAACCTACACGGCATTAATAACAATCTCGCTGTTGACATGTCAGCTCGCTCCTTGGAGACGGGCCAGGAATCAGATTTACGTGTAAAATATTCCCTGCTCGTGTTCAGCCGCAGGGCGCAGAGATCGCTCAGACTGGAGGTGCCACCGGAACGTCTCAACCCACGGCCGGATACACTTCAGCGGGGCTGAGACATCAGAGGGTAGCACGGTGGTTAGCACTGTGGCTTCACGGGTCCCGGGTTCGATTCCCGGGCTCGGGTCACTGTCTGTGCGGAGTCTGCACGTTCTCCCCCGTGTCCGCGTGGGTTTCCTCCGGGTGCTCCGGTTTCCTCCCCACGGGTCCCGGAAGACAGTCTCGTGAGGTGAATTGGGCATTCTGAATTCTCCCTCCGTGTACCCGAACAGGCGCCGATATGTGGCGACGAGGGGATTTACACAGGAACGTCATTGCAGAGTTAATGTAAGCCGACTTGCGACACTAATAAAGATTATTGTTATTAGTCCGGGCAGAGTCGAAGACTTACCCCCGCACTGTCGCCAACATCATCCCCCCAACCCCTCCACCCCCCCACTAGAGAAATGAACGGGGGCAATTGTTACGGCCCTGGGACCCTGTCGTTGAACCCTGATATAACAACGCTATGACCAAGGGGGTTTTCCCACCTTTGCCATGCACCGGTCCGCCCCCAGCCGCGGTCCAAATTCTGGGCGGCACTCCTGAGGAAGCGAGCGAAGGCTTCTGGGAGCATCGGGGGGGGGGGGGGGGGGGGGGGGGGGATTGGCGCGCATGGTCCCGGGAATAAGCGACTACAGTTAGGTCGACAGATTGGAGAATCTGTGGCTGCGATCTCGAGGGCAGCGAGGCCAGCACATTTTGTCACGGAACCCCCCTCCGGTGCAGAATGAGGCCATTCGGCCCATCGGGTCTGCACCCACCCTCCTAAAGACCACCCTAACCGAGGATTTGATGAGGCTGTTCAAAGCCGTCTTGCTTCAAAGGTCATGAAGTAGGCTTGGTCGGTCCAAAATATATTTACGGCAAGTTTTTTTTAATCAGCAAATCATAATCCTGTTCATATTTTACAGCAGAGGGTTTGGGGTATGGAGCTGACTCCAGTCTGCTTCTTTGCACATCTCTGTCCATCCAGACCATAAGGCCACAAGAAACAGGAACAGGCCATTCGGCCCCTCGAGCCTGTTCTCCATTCCATAGGATCATGGGCTGATTCGACATCCGTCTTGTCCAGTTTCCTGCCCTTTCTCCGAGACCCTTAATTCCCTTCCTGATCAAGGTCTACCTCCGCTTTCAGTGTAAACAAGAACTTTGCCCCCCACACCTCTTCGTCGCAAGGAGATCCAAAAACTCTCAATACTCCGAGAGACAAAATTCCGCCACAACTCAAGTCTTCAATGGGGACCCCTTTATTCTGAGGCTGTGCCCTCTGGTCCGAGACTCCCCCACGAGGGGAAACATCCTCCTGGCTTTTACCCTGTCAACCGCCTTGAGAAGCCAATAACTCCGGACTGACCCCTGGTCAATACAGAAAGGCTCATAGAATCCCTACCGTGCAGAAGGACCCATCTTTGGACACAGAGGGACAATTTAGCACGGCCAATCCACCTAACCTGCACATCTTTGGACACTAAGGGGCAATTTAGCACGGCCAATCCACCTAACCTGCACATCTTTGGACACTAAGGGGCAATTTAGCACGGCCAATCCACCTAACCTGCACATCATTGGACACTAAGGGGCAATTTAGCACGGCCAATCCACCTAACCTGCACATCTTTGGACACTAAGGGGCAATTTAGCACGGCCAATCCACCTAACCTGCACATCTTTGGACACTAAGGGGCAATTTAGCACGGCCAATCCACCTAACCTGCACATCTTTGGACACTAAGGGGCAATTTAGCACAGCCAATCCACCTAACCTGCACATCTTTGGACACTAAGGGACAGTTTAGCACGGCCAATCCACCTAACCTGCACATCTTTGGACACTAAGGGACAATTTAGCACGGCCAATCCACCTAACCTGCACATCTTTGGACACTAAGGGGCAATTTAGCACGGCCAATCCACCTAACCCGCACATCCTTGGACACTAAGGGGCAATTTAGCACGGCCAATCCACCTAAGCTGCACATCTTTGGACACTAAGGGGCAATTTAGCACGGCCAATCCACCTAACCCGCACATCCTTGGACACTAAGGGGCAATTTAGCACGGCCAATTCACCTAACTTGCACATCCTTGGACACTAAGGGGCAATTTAGCATGGCCAATCCACCTAACCTGCACATCTTTGGACACTAAGGGGCAATTTATCACGGCCAATCCACCTAACTTGCACATCTTTGGACACTAAGGGGCAATTTAGCACGGCCAATCCACCTAACCCACACATCTTGCAGATGTTGGGCAGCACGGTAGCGCATGTGGCTAGCACTGTGGCATCACAGCTCCAGGGTCCCAAGTTCGATCCCGGGCCTTGGGTCACTGTCTGTGCGGAGTCTGCACGTTCTCCCCCGTGTCTGCGTGAGTTTCCTCCGGGTGCTCCGGTTTCCTCCCACAGTCCAAAGATGTGCAGGTTAGGTGGATTGGCCGTGCTAAATTGTCCCTTAGTGTCCAAAAAAAGGTTAGGGGTGGTTATTGGGTTCGGGGATAGGGTGGAAGTGAGGGCTTAAGTGAGTCGGTGCAGACTCAATGGGCCGAATGGCCTCCTTCTGCACTGTAGTTGGTTTACAGGTGCAACAGGTGATTAAGAAGGCAAATGGAATTTTGTCCTTCATTGATTGAGGGATGGAGTTTAAGACTAGGGAGGTTATGCTGCAATTGTATAAGGTGTTAGTGAGGCCACACCTGGAGTATTGTGTTCAATTTTGGTCTCCTTACTTGAGAAAGGACGTACTGGCACTGGAGGGGGTGCAGAGGAGATTCACTAGGTTAATCTGAGAGTTGAGGGGGTTAGATTACGAGGAGAGGTTGAGTAGACTGGGACTGTACTCGTTGGAATTTAGAAGGATGAGGGGGGATCTTATAGAAACATATAAAATTATGACGGGAATAGATAGGATAGATGCGGGCAGGTTGTTTCCACTGGCGGGTGAAAGCAGAACTAGGGGGCATAGCCTCAAAATAAGGGGAAGTAGATTTAGGACTGAGTTTCAGAGGAACTTCTTCACCCAAAGGGTTGTGAATCTATGGAATTCCTCGCCCAGTGAAGCAGTAGAGGCTCCTTCATTAAATGTCTTTCAGATAAAGATAGATAGTTTTTTGAAGAATAAAGGGATTAAGGGTTATGGTGTTCGGGCCGGAAAGTGGAGCTGAGTCCTCAAAAGATCAGCCATGATCTCATTGAATGGCGGAGCAGGCTCGAGGGGCCAGATGGCCTACTCCTGATCCTAGTTCTTATGTATGTTCTATGTTCTTTGGACACGAAGGGACAACTTAGCACGGCCAATCCACCTAACTTGACACCAAATCATGGTGTGGAAGGTACTTTACTCAGGCCCATCACACTGATGCGGTTGACTCTTAAACACTCTCCAAATATGGGCAGGCAAGGCACTGTGTTCAAGGGGCAATTAGGGTCTGGCCAAACCACAGGCCGTGAATGGATATTTTAAAAATCTAACGGTCCCTACAACTACAGCATTCCGAATCAAGAGGGGGATCTGCACAGAGAAGATGGGGCGAGATCGTACCCACCCGGTACTGATTTTAGGTGATGGTCGACGTGAGGGATATCATTCTCACGGTTAGCGATGAGGAGAGATGGAAAAAACTGGGATCGTTCTCCATAGAGAGACGGAGGCTGAGGGGCGACCTGATAGAAGTTTATAAAACTATTAGGGCGGAATTGACAATGACGAGGGGGCACAAGTTCAAGGTGAGGGGGGGAAAGGTTCAGTGGAGATGTGGGGGGGAAGTATTTTACACAGAGGGTGGTGGTGGCCTGGAATGCACGGCCAAGTGAGGTGGTTGAGGTGCGTTAGCGACCTTTAAGATTTATCTGGACAGGCACTTCACCAGACGGGGGATAGAAGGATTGAGGCGGTTGGTCGAGATAGGATTTGTGATCGGCATAGGGCCTGTTCCTGTGCTGTACTGTTCTTTGTTCTTGTTCTATCTAACTGTACAGAGTCACTGTTTATTCAGCAGGGTGAGGATCTCTCACTGTGTAACTGTACAGAGTCACTGTTTATTCAGGGTGAGTATCACTCACTGTGTAACTGTACATAGTCACTGTTTATTCAGGGTGAGGATCACTCACTGTGTAACTGTACAGAGTCACTGTTTATTCAGCAGGGTGAGAATCACTCTCTGTGTAACTGTACAGAGTCACTGTTTATTCAGCAGGGTGAGGATCACTCACTGTGTAACTGTACAGAGTCACTGTTTATTCAGGGCGAGGGTCACTCACTGTGTAACTGTACAGAGTCACTGTTTATTCAACAGGGTGAGGATCACTCACTGTGTAACTGTACAGAGTCACTGTTTATTCAGCAGGGTGAGGGTCACTCACTGTGTAACTGTACAGAGTCACTGTTTATTCAGCAGGGTGAGGATCACTCACTGTGTAACTGTACAGAGTCACTGTTTATTCAGCAGGGTGAGGGTCACTCACTGTGTAACTGTACAGAGTCACTGTTTATTCAGCAGGGTGAGGGTCACTCTCTGTGTAACTGTACAGAGTCACTGTTTATTCAGCAGGGTGAGGATCACTCACTGTGTAACTGTACAGAGTCACTGTTTATTCAGGGCGAGGGTCACTCACTGTGTAACTGTACAGAGTCACTGTTTATTCAGGGTGAGGATCACTCACTGTGTAACTGTACAGAGTCACTGTTTATTCAGGGTGAGGATCACTCACTGTGTAACTGTCCAGAGTCACTGTTTATTCAGCAGGGTGAGAATCACTCTCTGTGTAACTGTACAGAGTCACTGTTTATTCAGCAGGGTGAGGATCACTCACTGTGTAACTGTACAAAGTCACTGTTTATTCAGCAGGGTGAGGGTCACTCACTGTGTAACTGTACAGAGTTACTGTTTATTCAGCAGGGTGAGGGTCACTCACTGTGTAACTGTACAGAGTCACTGTTTATTCAGCAGGCTGAGGGTCACTCACTGTGTAACTGTACAGAGTCACTGTTTATTCAGCAGGGTGAGGATCACTCACTGTGTAACTGTACAGAGTCACTGTTTATTCAGCAGGGTGAGGATCACTCACTGTGTAACTGTACAGAGTCACTGTTTATTCAGCAGGGTGAGGATCTCTCACTGTGTAACTGTACAGAGTCAATGTTTATTCAGCAGGGTGAGGATCACTCACTGTGTAACTGTACAGAGTCACTGTTTATTCAGGGTGAGGGTCACTCACTGTGTAACTGTACAGAGTCACTGTTTATTCAGCAGTGTGAGGATCACTCACTGTGTAACTGTACAGAGTCACTGTTTATTCAGGGTGAGGGTCACTCACTGTGTAACTGTACAGAGTCACTGTTTATTCAGGGTGAGGATCACTCACTGTGTAACTGTACAGAGTCAATGTTTATTCAGCAGGGTGAGGATCACTCACTGTGTAACTGTACAGAGTCACTGTTTATTCAGGGTGAGGATCACTCACTGTGTAACTGTCCAGAGTCAATGTTTATTCAGCAGGGTGAGGGTCACTCACTGTGTAACTGTACAGAGTCACTGTTTATTCAGGGTGAGGATCACTCACTGTGTAACTGTACAGAGTCACTGTTTATTCAGCAGTGTGAGGATCACTCACTGTGTAACTGTACAGAGTCACTGTTTATTCAGGGTGAGGGTCACTCACTGTGTAACTGTACAGAGTCACTGTTTATTCAGGGTGAGGGTCACTCACTGTGTAACTGTACAGAGTCAATGTTTATTCAGCAGGGTGAGGATCACTCACTGTGTAACTGTGCAGAGTCACTGTTTATTCAGGGTGAGGATCACTCACTGTGTAACTGTCCAGAGTCACTGTTTATTCAGCAGGGTGAGGATCACTCACTGTGTAACTGTCCAGAGTCACTGTTTATTCAGGGTGAGGATCACTCACTGTGTAACTGTACAGAGTCACTGTTTATTCAGCAGGGTGAGAATCACTCTCTGTGTAACTGTACAGAGTCACTGTTTATTCAGGGCGAGGGTCACTCACTGTGTAACTGTACAGAGTCACTGTTTATTCAGCAGTGTGAGGATCACTCACTGTGTAACTGTACAGAGTCACTGTTTATTCAGGGTGAGGGTCACTCACTGTGTAACTGTACAGAGTCACTGTTTATTCAGGGTGAGGATCACTCACTGTGTAACTGTACAGAGTCACTGTTTATTCAGCAGTGTGAGGATCACTCACTGTGTAACTGTACAGAGTCACTGTTTATTCAGCAGGGTGAGGATCACTCACTGTGTAACTGTACAGAGTCACTGTTTATTCAGCAGGGTGAGGATCACTCACTGTGTAACTGTACAGAGTCACTGTTTATTCAGGGTGAGGGTCACTCACTGTAACTGTACAGAGTCAATGTTTATTCAGCAGGGTGAGGATCACTCACTGTGTAACTGTGCAGAGTCACTGTTTATTCAGGGTGAGGATCACTCACTGTGTAACTGTACAGAGTCACTGTTTATTCAGGATGAGGATCACTCACTGTGTAACTGTACAGAGTCACTGTTTATTCAGCAGAGTGTGGATCACTCACTGTGTAACTGTACAAAGTCACTGTTTATTCAGCAGGGTGAGGATCACTCACTGTAACTGTACAGAGTCACTGTTTATTCAGCAGAGTGAGGATCACTCACTGTGTAACTGTACAGAGTCACTGTTTATTCAGGGTGAGGGTCACTCACTGTAACTGTACAGAGTCAATGTTTATTCAGCAGGGTGAGGATCACTCACTGTGTAACCGTGCAGAGTCACTGTTTATTCAGGGTGAGGATCACTCACTGTGTAACTGTACAGAGTCACTGTTTATTCAGGATGAGGATCACTCACTGTGTAACTGTACAGAGTCACTGTTTATTCAGCAGAGTGTGGATCACTCACTGTGTAACTGTACAAAGTCACTGTTTATTCAGCAGGGTGAGGATCACTCACTGTGTAACTGTACAGAGTCACTGTTTATTCAGCAGAGTGAGGATCACTCACTGTGTAACTGTACAGAGTCACTGTTTATTCAGCAGAGTGAGGATCACTCACTGTGTAACTGTACAGAGTCACTGTTTATTCAGCAGGGTGAGGATCACTCACTGTGTAACTGTACAGAGTCACTGTTTATTCAGCAGGGTGAGGATCACTCACTGTAACTGTACAGAGTCACTGTTTATTCAGCAGGGTGAGGATCCCTCACTGTGTAACTGTACAGAGTCAGTGTTTATTCAGCAGGGTGAGGATCACTCACTGTGTAACTGTACAGAGTCACTGTTTATTCAGCAGGGTGAGGATCCCTCACTGTGTAACTGTACAGAGTCAGTGTTTATTCAGCAGGGTGAGGATCACTCACTGTGTAACTGTACAGAGTCACTGTTTATTCAGCAGGGTGAGGGTCACTCACTGTGTAACTGTACAGAGTCACTGTTTATTCAGCAGGGTGAGGATCACTCACTGTGTAACTGTACAGAGTCACTGTTTATTCAGCAGGGTGAAGGCCTGTCCCTATCGTAGTTGAACTCACCTTCTGCTTAGTCAGCGTGGATACACTGCCTCTGAGCCCCCACAACTGTTCGCCTTGCTTCTCCTGCAGTGTCGACTGCTCACAGCATGTTCCAATCTGGCAAATTTTTAGACAGCTCAAGGTCAGCACACACGAATGTCGTTCGCTCAAGCTTTGTCATTCCCTCCCTGGCTGCAGCTCCGAGATCAGGCGCACAATCATTTGGAAGTCTATTGATCCCAGGGCTGAGCGGGGAGATAAACCAGGTGCTCAGATCCAATTGTTTAACCAAATCTGCCTGCTCCCGGCCCCTGGAGCACTGCCCATCACAGTCCTTCAGCCATAACGCCGCCGACAATCCTTTCACCGTACCTCGAGCGCCGGGGGGGGGGGGGTTCGATTTTCTAAAGGCTGTGCCCGCTGCCGTGAGAGCCCGTCCCCGGAATTTGGGAACGCTCAGCGATTCTGACACAGAGTCATCGCCTCCACCCTCCGCTCAATGAATAGCTGGCAATATCCCCCCCCCCCTCCCCCAACCCCCAACCCCTGTCACTATCAGTATCCCGGGGGGGGGGGGTTTATCATTGATCTGATCCTGACGTGGACCAGCACTGAAACACTGGCTGCGATTAAGTCAGAGGCTGGGAATACTCCGAAGGCTGACGCACCTCCCAACTCCCGAAAGCTTCTCCGCCTTCTGCAAGGCACAATGCAGCAGCACGATGGAATGCACCCCACTCGCCTGGGGTAGCGCGGCTCCAACAACAGTCGACCGCTCGAGAGGCGCAACTCCGGAACTAGGCCGCCCCACAGGCCTCAAGACTCAATCACGGGTTCATCAACTTCCCACTGTGACCTTTCTCCTCCACCTTTGACCTTTCTTTTTATCTACCCGCTTTAATTTAGCGTGGATTGGCCGCGCTAAATTGTCCCTTAGTGTCCAAAGATGTGCAGGTTAGGTGGATTGGCCGTGCTAAATTGTCCCTTAGTGTCCAAAGATGTGCAGGTTAGGTGGATTGGCCGTGCTAAATTGTCCCTTAGTGTCCAAAGATGTGGTTAGGTGGATTGGCCATGCTAAATTGTCCCTTAGTGTCCAAAGATGTGCAGGTTAGGTGGATTGGCCGTGCTAAATTGCCCCCTTAGTGTCCAAAGATGTGCAGGTTAGGTGGATTGGACGTGCTAAATTGTCCCTTAGTGTCCAAAGATGTGCAGGTTAGGGGGATTGGCCGTGCTAAATTGTCGCTTAGTGTCCAAAGATGGGCAGGTTAGGTGGATTGGCCGTGCTAAATTGTCCCTTAGTGTCCAAAGATGGGCAGGTTAGGTGGATTGGCCGTGCTAAATTGTCCCTTAGTGTCCAAAGATGTGCAGGTTAGGTCGATTGGCCGTGCTAAATTGTCCCTTAGTGTCCAAAGATGTGCAGGTTAGGTCGATTGGCCGTGCTAAATTGTCCCTTAGTGTCCAAAGATGTGCAGGTTAGGTGGATTGGCCGTGCTAAATTGTCGCTTAGTGTCCAAAGATGTGCAGGTTAGGTGGCTTGGCCGTGCTAAATTGTCCCTTAGTGTCCAAAGATGGGCAGGTTAGGTGGATTGGCCGTGCTAAATTGTCCCTTAGTGTCCAAAGATGTGCAGGTTAGGTCGATTGGCCGTGCTAAATTGTCCCTTAGTGTCCAAAGATGTGCAGGTTAGGTCGATTGGCCGTGCTAAATTGTCCCTAGTGTCCAAAGATGTGCAGGTTAGGTGGATTGGCCGTGCTAAATTGTCGCTTAGTGTCCAAAGATGTGCAGGTTAGGTGGCTTGGCCGTGCTAAATTGTCCCTTAGTGTCCAAAGATGTGCAGGTTGGGTGGATTGGCCGTGCTAAATTGCCCCTTAGTGTCCAAAGATGTGCAGGTTATTAGGGGCTGGTTTAGCACAGTGGGCTAAACAGCTGGCTTGTAATGCAGAACAAGGTCAGCAGCGCTCAGAGAGTGTCGGAAAGGAGCGGAGGGGCTGACGGAGGCGACTCCCGCGCCCTGGTGCCCAGGCAGCTGAAGGCACGACTGCCAATGGTGGAGCGATGGGAGGAGGCCCTGGAAAGGCCAGAATTAGAGGAGCGTGGAGACCTCGGAGGGTACCGGGGGCTGGAGGAGGTTACAGAGATGGGGAGCAGAGTGAGGTGACTCCACTCCAGATGTGCGCAGTTTCAGTGACAGTTCTGCGCCTGTTGGACACCTCTGCTCAGAAGCTTTGACAGAGCCTCTGTAATAAGTGAACTCAAATCCACAGCATTAAAGTCAAGAGAGGAGAGATTCACGGTGTTATTTTTTTTTTGGTTGCAACTCTCGGTCCCAGAAGCAAAGAGATCATTTCTAATAGACTACCCTCTGCTGTAACCTCCACAAGAATCTCTCTGACGAAGCAGCTCTGATATTTATCTGCAAAAACCCTGAGTCAATCAAAACCAGCTCTAATCCACCCAGGCCGGCCAGCCAAGGCTAAATTGGGAGATTCAATCAAGAGCCTGGGTTTTATTTTTCTTTGTGCAGTAGGAGAGGGCCTCCGGAGACAAGAATCCGGCCTTCTCGCCATTTTCAGGCTGGGGGGGGGGGGGAAGAGGGAAGGGCGAGGGGTCGGGTTCACGGAGATCAGCGGCACGCAATGAAGTGCCCCTACCTTTGGTCCGATCTGATTTGCAACAAGCGGGAGTTGTCAAATATGACCTGCGCACGTCACACCTGTGAGGAGAAGGTCTAAAACTATCAGGGTTCCTTGGAGGTGATCCCGGGTCACCTTTGGGAGAGGTCAGGAGCCCTTTGGGATTGTTGAAAGCGGACGTGAATGTGCGTAAGAGGTGCACAAAATCCGCGGAATGGCAAAGCTCATTGGAACTGTCAAGGGAGATGTTGGAAGGAGCTGTCAAGTCATTAAAATGTCCTGCCCTTTAAAATTTCGAAAAGGAAACCGTCTGCAAAGTTGACACAAAACAGTGTTTGGGATTTGTTGGCATAGGCCTGAGGGTTAGCATTACAGGATTAGTGCTGCATGGTGGCACAGTGGTTAACACTGCTGCCTCACAGCTCCATGGACCCAGGTTCGATTTTGGCCTCCGGTGACTGTCTATGCGGAGTCTGCACGTTCTCCCAGTGTGCGTGGTTTCTTCCCACAGTCCAAAGATGTGCAGGTCAGGTGGATTGGCCACGCTAAATTGCCCCTTAAGTGTCCAAAAGGTTAGGTTGGGTGACAGGGATAGAGTAGAGGCATGGGCTTAAGTGGGGCGCTCGTTCCAAAGGCCGGTGCAGACTCGATGGGTGAATGGCCTCCTTCTGCGCCATAAGTTCTATGATTCTATGACTGATTTTGCAAGCTATCATTATCACAGTGGTGCCCTCGTCAGCCCACAGTTTGACTGACAGCTCCAGGTGTATACAAAGTCTTTGATGCCGGGCAGTAAACACAGATGCGTGTTGCTGTAAGGGATTAAGTGGTCAAAGGAATGTAAATGTCATGAATGGGTTTTTAAATCAATGAGTGGTTTTTTTTCAAAATAGCGAATCCATCTATAGGCAGACGGTGCTGAGAGCTGCCCATGATGGACTATGGGTGAGATAGCCTGGATAGTGCCATTGGAATGGGTGAGGGGACAGGAGTTGGCACGGGTTTGCACAGTTCACACAAGGGCTATAAAGGACCATGGGTTGGGCATGGAGGGACTGGTTGGCATGGAGGGTATGAGGACCAAGGGAATGGGTGTCAAAGATGCCCTGACCAGTCAGATGGTTGGTTTTCCTCTGGGGGAGATTTATTCACTCATCCGATGCAATGGGGCATGCCCCTCATTTATTCCCCCCCACCCACCCCTAATTGCCCTCGAATTGAGCGCCTCGCTTGGCCATTTCAGGGGGGGGCAGTTAAGAGTCGACCGCATTGCTGTGTGTGTGTGGGGGGGGGGGGGGGGGGGGAGGTGGAGCCACATGCTGTGTGTGTGTGTGTGTGTGTGTGTGTGGCAGGGTGGTCTGGAGTCACATGTAGGCCAGACCGGGGTAAGGACGGCAGATTTCCCCCGATATCATAGAACAGTACAGCACAGAACAGGCCCTTCGGCCCTCGATGTCGTGCCGAGCTTTGTCCGAAACCAAGATCAGGCTCTCCCACTCCCTGTCATTCTGGTTTGCTCCATGTGCCTATCCAATAACCGCTTGAAAGTTCCTAAAGTGTCCGACTCCACTATCACAGCAGGCAGTTCATTCCACACCCTAACCACTCCCTGAGTAAAGAACCTACCTCGGACATCCCTCCTATATCTCCCACCCTGAACCTTATAGTTATGCCCCCTTGTAACAGCTACATCCACCTGAGGAAATAGTCTCTGAACGTCCACTTTATCCCCCTCATTATCTTATAAACGTCTATTAAGTCGCCTCTCATCCTCCTCCGCTCCAAAGAGAAAAGCCCTAGCTCCCTCAACCTTTCCTCATAAGACCTACCCTCCAATCCAGGCAGCATCCTGGTAAATCTCCTTTGCACCCTTTCCAATGCTTCCACATCCTTCCTATAATGAGGTGACCAGAACTGCACACAATACTCCAAATGTGATCTCACCAGGGTCCTGTACAGTTGCAGCATAACCCCGCGGCTCTTAAGCTCAAGCCCCCTGTTAATAAACGCTAACACACTATAAGCCTTCTTGACGGCTCCATCCACTTGAGTGGCAACCTTCAGAGATTTGTGGACATGATCTCCCTGTTCCTCCACATTCCTCAGAACCCTGCCGTAGACCCTGTAATCCGCATTCAAATTTGTCCTACCAAAATGAATCACCTCGCACTTATCAGGGTTAAACTCCATCTGCCATTTTTCGGCCCAGCATCCTATCAATGTCTCTTTGCAGCCTACAACAGCCCCCCACCTCATCCACTGCTCCACCAATCTTGGTGTCATCAGCAAATTTACTGACCCATCCTTCAGCCCCCTCCTCCAAGTCATTGATAAAAATCACAAATAGCAGAGGACCCAGCACTGATCCCTGTGGTACACCGCTGGTAACTGGTCTCCAGTCTGAAAATTTTCCATCCACCACCACCCTCTGTCTTCTATGTGATAGCCAGTTACTTACCCAATTGGCCAAATTTCCCTCTATCCCACACCTCCTTACTTTCTTCATGAGCCGACCATGGGGAACCTTATCAAACGCCTTACTAAAATCCATGTATAGTACATCAACTGCTCTACCTTCATCTACACACTTAGTTACCTCCTCAAAGAATTGAGGGGGACATTAGTGAACCAGATGGTTTTTTTTCTGTTTACGTCAATCGAGGATCGTTGTCACGGTCACCAGATATGTCGGAACACCACCACCTGCAAGTTCCCCCTTCCGAGCCGCTCGCCATCCCGACTCGGAAATATACCGGCCGTTCCTTCACTGTGGCTGGGGTCAAAATCCTGGGAACTCCCTCCCTAACAGCACGGCGGGTGTACCTGCACCACACGGGGACTGCGGCGGGTTCAAGGTGGCGGCTCGCCCACCACCTTCTCGAGGGGCAATTAGGGATGGGCAATAAATGCTGAGCCTATAACCAGCGACTGCCCACGTACCGTAAAAACTGAATTTACAAAATTACCTCGACGAGCTTTATAGTTCCCGTTTTTATTAATTGAATTTAAAATCCACCAGCTGCCGGGGTGGGATTTGAACTCTCGTTCCCCCCGGGAACACGAACCTGCGGAGCCCTCTGGATAAACACTGAGCCATTGCCTCGCACTTTCTTCTGTCCTAAAACGTCAACCTTGTTTCTCCCTCCACAAAGAGTGGAGCTGAAGAGCGTGACGAAAGAATGTTTTCCTTCTCCTGCCTGGATTTAGTCATGGCTTGGGCCAGATGTCAGCACATCTGCGTCCGAGTGTTTTGTTGGTGAGAAGCCCAGTCGGGCAGCTTTGAAGTGCACAGCTGCCGGCCAACAGGCCCAATGCAGTACTGGGAGAAGGTCACACTGCCAGAGCTGCCGCTGTTTAGACAAGGGCGGATCTGAATCCGCCCCACTGCAGTGGACACTCTCATGAGAAATGTTTTTTGCCTCATCACATGGCTTCAGTGATGTCATTGTGTGGGTGGAGCCGGGGCTGTGGCTCCGGGAGTTGGTTTCACTTTCGCTACGGCACTTGGAGCTGGTTTGTGGCTGTGAGTTTTTACTTTCGTTTTCACATTTGTAGACTCAGACAGAGAAGTATTTTGGCCTGTCTCTCGATTTTCAATTTTGAAGAGTTATTCCAATGTAGAAACCCAATCTTTATCTACTGTTTTGGTAAAAAGGTTTTTTTTTTGGTTAATGGGATCTTGTTATTGAATTGGAACCCGCTGCAGCTGTTAGGTAGGTACACCCGCCGCGCTGTTAGGGAGGGAGTTCCCGGGATTTTGACCCCAGCCACAGTGAAGGTGCGGCTGATATATTTCCGAGTCGGGATGGCGAGCGGCTCGGAGGGGGGGAACTTGCAGGCGGTGGTGTTCCCCGTGCGTCTGCTGCTGCCCTCGTCCTTCTAGACGGTAGAGGTGGCGGGTTTGGAAGGTGCTGTCGAAGGAGCGAGTGGCTGCGGCGCGTCTTGTAGACGGTGCGCGCGGCTGCCGCTGTGCGTCGGGGGGTGGAGGGAGCGAACGCTCAAGGGCACGATGGGCGAGTAAGGTGCGGTCAAGATACTCCCAACACCCTCCAGCCGCGGGCGGGAAGGAGCGGGCGAGAGACGGCTGGTCAGGCGCGGTGGAGTGGCCGTTTCCTCCTCCTCTGGCGACCGGCTAGCGACCTGTTCCAGGGTGGGGGGGAAACTTCGCCGGGGGAACCGATGTAAGTCTGCCCTGCTCGGAGGGAAGAGATAGAACATAGAACATAGAACAATACAGCGCAGTACAGGCCCTTCGGCACACGATGTTGCACCGAAACAAAAGCCATCTAACCTACACTATGCCATTATCATCCATATGTTTATCCAATAAACTTTTAAATGCCCTCAATGTTGGCGAGTTCACTACTGTAGCAGGTAGGGCATTCCACGGCCTCACTACTCTTTGCGTAAAGAACCGACCTCTGACCTCTGTCCTATATCTATTACCCTTCAGTTTAAAGTTATGTCCCCTCGTGCCAGCCATTTCCATCCGCGGGAGAAGGCTCTCACTGTCCACCCTATCCAACCCCCTGATCATTTTGTATGCCTCTATTAAGTCTCCTCTTAACCTTCTTCTCTCCAACGAAAACAACCTCAAGTCCATCAGCCTTTCCTCATAAGATTTTCCCTCCATACCAGGCAACATCCTGGTAAATCTCCTCTGCACCCGCTCCAAAGCCTCCACGTCCTTCCTATAATGCGGTGACCAGAACTGTACGCAATACTCCAAATGCGGCCGTACCAGAGTTCTGTACAGCTGCAACATGACCTCCCGACTCCGGAACTCAATCCCTCTACCAATAAAGGCCAACACTCCATAGGCCTTCTTCACAACCCTATCAACCTGGGTGGCAACTTTCAGGGATCTATGTACATGGACACCTAGATCCCTCTGCTCATCCACACTTTCAAGAACTTTACCATTAGCCAAATATTCCGCATTCCTGTATTCCTTCCAAAGTGAATCACTTCACACTTCTCTACATTAAACTCCATTTGCCACCTCTCAGCCCAGCTCTGCAGCTTATCTATATCCCTCTGTAACCTGCTACATCCTTCCACACTATCGACAACACCACCGACTTTAGTATCGTCTGCAAATTTACTCACCCACCCTTCTGCGCCTTCCTCTAGGTCATTGATAAAAATGACAAACAGCAACGGCCCCAGAACAGATCCTTGTGGTACTCCACTTGTGACTGTACTCCATTCTGAACATTTCCCATCAACCACCACCCTCTGTCTTCTTTCAGCTAGCCAATTTCTGATCCACATCTCTAAATCACCCTCAATCCCCAGCCTCTGTATTTTCTGCAATAGCCTACCGTGGGGAACCTTATCAAACGCTTTGCTGAAATCCAGAAACACCACATCAACTACTCTACCCTCATCTACCTGTTCAGTCACCTTCTCAAAGAACTCAATAAGGTTTGTGAGGCATGACCTACCCTTCACAAAGCCATGCTGACTATCCCTGATCATATTATTCCTATCTAGATGATTATAAATCTTGTCTCTTATAATCCCCTCCAAGACTTTACCCACTACAGACGTGAGGCTCACCGGTCTATAGTTGCCGGGGTTGTCTCTGCTCCCCTTTTTGAACAAAGGGACCACATTTGCTGTCCTCCAGTCCTCTGGCACTATTCCTGTAGCCAATGATGACATAAAAATCAAAGCCAAAGGTCCAGCAATCTCTTCCCTGGCCTCCCAGAGAATCCTAGGATAAATCCCATCAGGTCCCGGGGACTTATCTATTTTCAGCCTGTCCAGAATTGCCAACACCTCTTCCCTACGTACCTCAATGCCATCTATTCTATTAGCCTGGGGCTCAGCATTCTCCTCCACAACATTATCTTTTTCCTGAGTGAATACTGATGAAAAATATTCATTTAGTATCTCGCCTATCTCTTCAGACTCCACACACAATTTCCCATCCCTGTCCTTGACTGGTCCTACTCTTTCCCTAGTCATTTGCTTATTCCTGACATACCTATAGAAAGCTTTTGGGTTTTCCTTGATCCTTCCGGCCAAATACTTCTCATGTCCCCTCCTTGCTCGTCTTAGCTCTCTCTTTAGATCCTGCCTCGCTACCTTGTAACTATCCATCGCCCCAACTGAAACTTCACACCTCATCTTCACATAGGCCTCCTTCTTCCTCTTAACAAGAGATTCCACTTCCTTGGTAAACCACGGTTCCCTCGCTCGACGCCTTCCTCCCTGCCTGACCGGTACATACTTATCAAGAACACGCAGTAGCTGATCCTTGAACAAGCCCCACTTATCCAGTGTGCCCAACACTTGCAGCCTACTTCTCCACCTTATCCCCCCCCAAGTCACGTCTAATGGCATCATAATTGCCCTTCCCCCAGCTATAACTCTTGCCCTGCGGTGTATACTTATCCCTTTCCATCATTAACGTAAACGTCACCGAATTGTGGTCACTGTCCCCAAAGTGCTCTCCTACCTCCAAATCCAACACCTGGCCTGGTTCATTACCCAAAACCAAATCCAACGTGGCCTCGCCTCTTGTTGGCCTGTCAACATATTGTTTCAGGAAACCCTCCTGCACACACTGTACAAAAAACGACCCATCTATTGTACTCGAACTATATCTTTTCCAGTCAATATTTGGAAAGTTAAAGTCTTCCATAATAACTACCCTGATGCCACAGAAACACTTCCTGGGGTCACAGACGACACAAAGGTTGGTGGAATTGCAGATAGCGATGAGGACTGTCTGAGGATACAGCAGGATTTAGATTGTCTGGAGACTTGGGCGGAGAGATGGCAGATGGAGTTTAACCTGGACAAATGTGAGGTAATGCATTTTGGAAGGGCTAATGCAGGTAGGGAATATACAGTGAATGGTAGAACCCTCAAGAGTATTGAAAGTCAAAGAGATCTAGGAGTACAGGTCCACAGATCACTGAAAGGGGCTACACAGGTGGAGAAGGTAGTCAAGAAGGCATACGGCATGCTTGCCTTCATTGGCCGGGGCATTGAGTATAAGAATTGGCAAGTCATGTTGCAGCTGTATAGAACCTTAGTTAGGCCACACTTGGAGTATAGTGTTCAATTCTGGTCGCCACACTACCAGAAGGATGTGGAGGCTTTAGAGAGGGTGCAGAAGAGATTTACCAGAATGTTGCCTGGTATGGAGGGCATAAGCTATGAGGAGCGATTGAATAAACTCGGTTTGTTCTCACTGGAACGAAGGAGGTTGAGGGGCGACCTGATAGAGGTATACAAAATTATGAGGGGCATAGACAGAGTGGATAGTCAGAGGCTTTTCCCCAGGGTAGAGGGGTCAATTACTAGCGGGCATAGGTTTAAGGTGAGAGGGGCAAAGTTTAGAGTAGATGTACGAGGCAAGTTTTTTACGCAGAGGGTAGTGGGTGCCTGGAACTCACTACCGGAGGAGGTAGTGGAGGCAGGGACGATAGGGACATTTAAGGGGCATCTTGACAAATATATGAATAGGATGGGAATAGAAGGATACGGACCCAGGAAGTGTAGAAGATTGTAGTTTAGTCGGGCAGCATGGTCGGCACGGGCTTGGAGGGCCGAAGGGCCTGTTCCTGTGCTGTACATTTCTTTGTTCTTTGTTCTTTATTTCTTTGAAGCAGTGAGGATGAGGCAGGACTGAGAGCTGACCAGGAGATTTGCACCCTGCAAGCGGTCAGCGCCTTCGAGAGCCAGGAACCAGTCATAATAATAATCTTTATTAGTGTCACAAGTAGGCTTACACTAACACTACAATGACGTTACTGTGAAAATCCCCTCGTCGCCACATTCCGGCGCCTGTTCGGGTCCACGGAGGGAGAATTCAGAATGTCCGATTCACCCAACAAGCATGTCTTTCGGGACTTGTGGGAGGAAACCGGAGCGCCCGGAGGAAACCCACGCAGACACGGGGGGGGGGGGAGAACGTGCAGACTCCGCACATACAGTGACCCCCAAGCTCAGGAATCGAACCTGGAACCCAGGCGCTGGGAAGCAACAGTGCTACCCGCTGTGCTACCCCATCGCCATGCAGCAAACCACACGTTAAACAGATTCTGCAGATTCCTCTGTCTGTGCGGAATCATTTTGATCACACCAACGTGCCCACAGGCATCCCAACACACTCATGGTTTATATATGATTTTGAAAAGAGAGTGTGTTAACCACTCGATGACATAATGAGGCAGGAATGCTGTGACCACATGGTCCAGCAGAGAATGCCAGCTAATGAGGTTATTAGTGGGACAGTTATAAATGGAATAATCCCTTCAAAATGACTATAAGTAAAATGATTCCTATTGTATTTAAATCAACCCCTAATGAGTTTGGTTAATGCAAAGAGTCCTGATGATATGGAGGGCAGTGGCGCGCGCTCCAGGCACAGGGCGACAGTTCACGTCACTCTTGACGCCACCAATCTCTCACTCGAAGGCCAATCATCAAGTGTCGCACTTGGCCAAGGGCTGTCCGAAGCTGAAGCCTCTTCATCAATGTCCTCCCTTCCGTCATAAGGTCAGAAGTGGGGATGTTTGCGGACGACTGCACGATGTTCAGCACCATTCGCGGCTCCTCAGATACTGAATCAGTCCCTGTCCAAATGCAGCAAGGCCCGGACAATATCCAGGCTTGGAGCTGACAAGAGGCAAGTTACATTCACACCGCACAAGTGCCCGGCAATGACCATCTCCTACAAGAGAGGATCTAACCATCGCCCCTTGACATTCCCATCGCTGAATCCCCCACAATAAACATCCTGGGGGTTACCATTGATCAGAAACTAAACTGGGCCCAGCCACATTAATACTGTGGCTACCAGAGCAGGTCAGAGGCTGGGAATCCTGCGGCGAGTAACTCCCCTCCTGACTCCCCCCAAAGCCTGTCCACCATCTACAAGGCACAAGTCAGGAGTGTGAGGGAATATTCTCCACTCGCCTGGATGAGCGCGGCTCCCAACAACACTCGAGAAGCTCGACACCATCCAGGACAAAGCAGCCCCGCTCGATCGACACGCTAACCGCAAACATTCGCTCCCTCCACCCCCGACGCACAGCGGCGGCCGTGTGCACCGTCTACAAGACGCGCCGCAGCCACTCGCTCCTTCGACAGCACCTTCCAAACCCGCCTCCTCCACCGTCTAGAAGGACGAGGGCAGCAGCAGACGCACGGGGAACACCACCGTCTGCAAGTCCCCCCCCCCCCCCCCCCCACCCCTCCGAGCCGCTCGCCATCCCGACTCGGAAATATATCGGCCGTTCCTTCGCTGTGGCTAGGGTCAAAATCCTGGGAACTCCCTCCCTAACAGCGCAGTGGGTGTACCTGCACCACACGGGGCTGCGGCGGGTTCAAGGTGGCGGCTCACCCACCACCTTCTCGAGGGGCAATTAGGGATGGCAATAAATGCTGGGCCTGTAGCCGGCGACGCCCCCATCCCGTGGATGAGGTTCAGAGTTGACCCGCGGAGGGGGCGGCCTTCGTTGTCCAGCACTCGGTGGCCGTGGTTCGCGCAGGGCCGAGCTGGGGCAGTCGATCCGGCGTCCGATCTCCCCGTCGACGGTGGCCCTTCCAGGGAGGAGTGGCTGCCAAGGTGTGGGAAATAATCAGCACACACTCCAGAGTCTCTCCTTCAACAGAGGGCGAGGGATTGTCCGGTCGCTGACGCGGCTTCCCATTTTCCCACGCTCCGCCCCGTCAAAGACGGCGTGCTTGGGGAGGACACCGCACGCCGTATGGACGGCCTCAGCTGACCGATGCTCCGAGTCCCCGGCGGTGTTGGTTGCGTGTCCAGCGCCACCACAGTCGGGGGGGCGGGGGGGGGGTGAGCCGTTCCGCTGGCAGGGGGGTCTTTGGCGGGGTCTGGGGGTACTGGAGGGGGGTGATCCGGGGGTGGCGAAGGGAGTTACATGGGGGGGCAGTTTTTGGACTGACCGGGTCGGCGTGCGGCTGCTACCACGTTCCACGCCGCCATGCACGGCCGTGTCGGCAGGTCAAGCCGGGAACTTTACGCTGCGCGGCTGATAGCCCGCCAATGGGCAGAGCATCGGTGCGGGGGGGGGGGGGGGGGGGGGGCAGCGCCTACTTTCTGGTCGTAAGACCAGACGGATCCTGCGGACGCAGCCGCGGAATCGGACAATCCAGCCCCTGGACGGGTGGAACATTGGGCCGACCGGTTTCGGGTTGATATGAGAGTTTCGTTTTTGGCGACGCTCGAGGGCAGGCCTCGTTTCCCCTCTGCAGCCTTGACAAGATCGAGAGTGGCCCGACGAACAGTACATCCCCCCCCCCACACACAGCCCACCGACTTCCCGCCGATGTGCGGTGGCTTCAATACGAATCCCGCCACCATTGAACGCCGCGCCGCCTCCCGCAGCCGAGAAGCATAAAGCTGGGGTAATCCTGCCACAGCTGCGTCTCCGGCGGTCAGTTTAGTTTCGGCACGGAGGCGGCTGAGGTTAAAGAGCTTCCCATCCAGGTGGCGTTCGACGCTGGCCGGTCTTTGCTGAGGTGACTGACCCCTGCGAGGTCACTCAGGCCCCTAGACTGACCCTTACCGAACTCGCCAGACCCACGATCCGGTCCCCACGGGCACAAGAGCCCCTTGGGTAACCAACGTCTGCCCCCTCCTCCGGGATCTCCCGTGCCAGCCGTCGGCTGACCAGCTCGGTGGACCAGTAACTTGCATTTACGTGGCGCCTCCCACGCCCTAAACCGTCCGGGGGGCGCCCGACAGGATCCGGTACAAAATGCAGCTTGGCGCCGGGGTCGCGTGGTTCAGAGACCACGGTCAGGATTCTCCCACCCCGCCCCCCCCCGGGTCGGAGAATCGCCGGGGGGCGGCGTGAATCCCGCCCCCGCCGCCTGCTGAATTCTCCGGCGCCGGGGATTTGGCGGGGGGCGGGAATCGCGGCGCACCTGTCGGGGCCGTTGGCAGCGGCCATCCCTCCCCCGGCGATTCTCCGGCCCGCGATGGGCCGAGTGGCCGCCCGTTTTCGCCGCGGGCGGCCTCTGGGGTCCTCGGGGGGGGGTGGGGGGCGCGCGGGGGGATCTGGCCCCGGGGGGTGCCCCCACGGTGGCCCGGCCCGCGATCGGGGCCCACCGATCCGCGGGCGGGCCTGTGCCACCGTGGGGGGCACTCTATTCCTCCGCGCCGGCTGGTGTAACGGTCCGCGATGGCCGACGCGGAGATGAACCCCCATCCTGCGCATGCGCTGGGATGATGCCAGCACATGCTGGCGCTCCCGCGCATGCGCCAACTCGCGTCGGCCGGCGGAGGCCCTTCGGCGCCGGTTGGCATGGCGCCAAGCCCCTTCCGCGCCGGCCTGCGCGGCACAAACCACTCTGGGGCCGGCCTAGCCCCTGAAGGTGCGGAGGATTCCGCAGCTTTGGGGCGGCCCGACGCCGGTGTGGGTCACGCCTCTCCTTCCCGCCCCGCCGGTACCCGCAGAATCTCGCCCCTCGTGACCCTCGCCTCGATCGAAGAGCTGGGCTTTAGGGAGCGTGCGAAAGGAGGGAGAGGGACGAACAGAGGCCTAGGCTGGGAGTTCCCTGGGCTTAGCCCTCCCCTCTCCCCACCGCACACTACCCACCCCCCTCACACAGCACCCCACCCCGCCCCGGAAACGGAAAGCAAGCACCTGTAGCAATGGATGATTCTCAAGGTACGGGAGCACTAATGGAAATGCCGCCAAACTGGGGTTAATTCCCAGCCAAACTCAATGAATAAAATCTGGAGTTGTCCAGCTCAGTCTGAGTAACGTCGGCCGTGACAACGATTGTCGCAAATAAAAGGAACCATCTGGTTCACTAATGCCCCCTTTGAGGAAAATCTGTCGTCCTTACCCGGGTCTTGCCGACATGTGACTCCATGATGTCACGTGACCCCGAAGAACGGTCTGCCCACTAACACCCTCCTTTGAGTCCAAGGAGAAGTCCAGTCAGGTCAGCACTCAACTGATGCTGAGATTGGATTGGGAGGAATCTCGCTTCTTATCAGAGATTAATAAACTAGCTGTTTCCAGAACTACATCTGGAGTGTTGTGGACGGTATCGCCCTCCTTATCTGAGGAAAGATGTCAACGTGTGGGAAGCGGTTCAGGGAAGGTTTCCCGGACTAACCCCGGGAATGGGCGCGTTGTCCGATGAGGAAAGGGTCGGAGAGGTCGGGTTTGTATCCGCTGGAGTTTAGAAGAGTGAGAGGCGACTCGATCGAAACCTTTCCGATCCTGAGGCCCTGACAGGGTGGGACGTGGAGAGGGTGTTTCCTCTTGTGGGAGAGTCTAGAACGAGGTGGGTGGGGATGCGGGGGGGTCACTGTTTAAAAATAAGGGGGCGGCCCGTTTAAAACGGAGACGGGGGGGGGGGAAATGTTTTCTCTCGGAGGGGGGGGGGGGCGAGTCTCTGGAACTCTCTCCCTCGAGAGGCGGCGGAAGCGGAGACTGCGAATGTTTTTAAGGTCAAGGTGGATAGATTCTCGATTGGCGAGGGGGTGGGGGTGAAAGGTTATCGGGGGGGGGGGGTCATCGGGAATGTGGTTCCAATCAGATCGGCCGCGATCCCATTGAATGGCAGGCGGGCTCGAGTGGCCGAGCGGCTTATTCCTTGCACCTGATTGGGGTTTATATATTTGTCGGTGTTCTCTTGCCAGGAGAGGGTGCGGAAGGTCAAGTGACCTTCAAGTAGCACGGTAGCACAGTGGTTAGCACAATTGCTTCACAGCTCCAGGGTCCCAGGTTTAATTCCCGGCTTGGGTCACTGTCTGTGCGGAGTCTGCACGTCCTCCCCGTGTGTGCGTGGGTTTCCTCCGGGTGCTCCGGTTTCCTCCCACAGTCCAAAGAGGTGCGGGTTAGGTGGATTGGCCATGATAAATTGTCCTTGGGGTCCAAAATTGCCCTTAAGTGTTGGTTGGGGTTACTGGGTAATGGGGATAGGGTGGAGGTGTGGGTTTGGGTAGGGTGCTCTTTCTAAGGGCTGGTGCAGACTCGATGGGCCGAATGGCCTCCTTCAGCACTGTAAATTCTGTGATATGATCTATGATACAAGTGTTCGCCTGTTCAGACAGGCGGGCAGTTTTTCGAGAGCGCCCATGATGAACAACGAGCTTAAACCTCCAGGTTGTAACAGCGGCGGAACGAATTGCTAAATTAGGCTCCCGGCCTTTAGGGTGGGTGGCTGAGTGAGGCGGACAGAGCGCGGTTGCCAGGCGGAAAGACAGCAGAGAGGCGGGATGCCTCTGCAAGTTGAGTAAGCAGGAAATCGGGGACAGGAGGGGCGGGGGGTCGGGAGCCACCTTCGGCAGGCCTGGCGAGGAAGGTTTCGGCCGAGGGTCGCCTTCTACGTATAAGAGGCCGCTGAGTTCCGGCGGAGTTGAGGAGAGATTCTGCGTTCCGGCCGCTACCAACGGGATCCGGAGGATCCCACCGCCAGCAGTCCTCCGGAGAATTCCGACCATAGTCTTTCGAAAAAAATCATCACTGAATCCCTACAGTGCGGAAGGAGGCCACCCGGCCCATCGAGCCTGCATCTCCCCTTTTCAAAGTTGCGCCCTAACCTAGGCCCAATCCCCGCTCTACCCTGAATCCAACCCAACCTTTGGACACTAAGGGACAATTTAGCACGGCCAATTCACCTACCCTGCACATCTTTGGACACTAAGGGACAATTTAGCACGGCCAATCCACCTACCCTGCACATCTTTGGACACTAAGGGACAATTTAGCACGGCCAATCCACCTAACCTGCACATCTTTGGACACTAAGGGACAATTTAGCACGGCCAATCCACCTAACCTGCACATCTTTGGACACTAAGGGGCAATTTAGCACGGCCAATCCACCCAACCTGCACATCTTTGGACACTAAGGGACAATTTAGCACGGCCAATCCACCTAACCTGCACATCTTTGGACACTAAGGGACAATTTATCACGGCCAATCCACCCAACCTGCACATCTTTGGACACTAAGGGACAATTTAGCACGGCCAATCCACCCAACCGCAACATCTTTGGACACTAAGGGCAATTCAGCACGGCCAATCCACCCAACCTGCACATCTTTGGGCACGAAGGGACAATTTAGCATGGCCAATCCACCTAACCTGCACATCTTTGGACACTAAGGGACAATTTAGCACGGCCAATCCACCTAACCTGCACATCTTTGGACACTAAAGGGCAATTTAGCACGGACAATCCACCCAACCTGCACATCTTTGGACACTAAGGGACAATTTAGCACGGCCAATCCACCCAACCTGTACATCTTTGGACACTAAGGGACAATTTAGCACGGCCAATCCACCCAACCGCAACATCTTTGGACACTAAGGGCAATTTAGCACAGCCAATCCACCCAACCTGCACATCTTTGGGCACTAAGGGACAATTTAGCACGGCCAATCCACCTAACCTGCACATCTTTGGACACTAAAGGGCAATTTAGCACGGCCAATCCACCTAACCTGCACATCTTTGGACACTAAGGGGCAATTTAACACGGCCAATCCACCTAACCTGCACATCTTTGGACACTAAGGGGCAATTTAGCACGGCCAATCCACCCAACCTGCACATCTTTGGACACTAAGGGACAATTTAGCACGGCCAATCCACCCAACCTGCACATCTTTGGACACTAAGGGACAATTTAGCATGGCCAGTCCACCTAACCTGCACATCTTTGGACTGTGGGAGGAAACCGGGGCACCCGGAGGAAACCCACGCAGACACGGAGGAAGAACGTGCAAAATCCGCACAGACAGTGACCTGAGTATGAAATCGGACCCGGGTCCCTGGCGCCATGAGGCAGCGGCGCTGGCCGCCATGCCGCTGTGTCGGAGTTTTCCCGCCGTTCATGCTGGTGGGACCTCCGGCGATGCGCCTCGCTGCGGGTCTCCCGATGTCCCCCCCCCCCCGTCCCCCCGTCATTCCTGTTCAGAAGTCACTATGTCCCGGCCTCCAGTCCAAAGAACATTCAGTGGTAGACACCCCTCACCCCTCAATACTTGCCCCGAAGCAAACAACCAACTTGAATTTGGAACAGGGAGCTTTTTCCAAATCCCACCCTATCTCCGACCAGGCGGGTGCCCAAAGCAACTTTCGATATTGGGGGGTAATCGTCCCGGCCCGTGGGTCGGTGACCTCAAACACCGGCAGAATCTGGGACATGCCTCCGATAGTCATCAACCACGGCTTGTCCAGCTTGGCACCATAACCGCTTCCCAGTCACGCAGAGGGAAACAAAACTGCACAGGAAATCCATTAGGGACAAAGAGCTCACTTGAATTGTCTCCCACAGATTTTCAAGTTACACCCCTACCTCAAAACATTATTCCCATTGAGCCCGAGGTAACAGAGCCACGGAGATGGTGGCGATGGTGGGTCGACCACATTGAGGGAGAAACCTACAGTTTTTGATTGTCGCAACACACAGACCAAAATCAAACATGTTTCACACTACGTCACACCCACTCACGTCCGTTTGTAATAAATCCAGGTCTTTGTACTCTCATACCATCGCCGGCATATCCTTCCCAAAGAGCTTACAGTGGAATAACCAGCCCCTAAGAGGTGTATCCCCGATACCCAGTTGGTCGAGGGCAGGCGCTGGACCAACCGTGACTCGGACCGACATTTAATCACGGAGCGAAAAAGTCACAAGCGCGCGTCTCCGAACCCAACCCGCGCCGCAGCCTCGAACAAGATCGCTCTCTGTCCCTGCTCGAGTCAAACGGTCAATCAGCGCACTCCGCCTGCACGCACAATGACACACAACTGACAATTTGCGTGACCCCGGTTCAAGGTTAGAAATGTGCTTCACCCAACACCACCATCCCCCCCCCCCCCCCCCCCCCCCCACCCTCCGGAAATACCAGTCCCCACCATCCCCACCTCCCAAATAATCCATGCATTCTTAAATCCCACAATGCATAGACCAAAATCAAAATTTAAAAAAATGGCAGACCCCACAAGCTCATTGCATCAAAGCGAAACACTGAAAGGAGAAGCGATTGGGTCAGTCTTAGGCTGTGATCACAAACCCGGCTACGGTATCAGACACGGTCCAATCTCAGGGTGGGGGAGGGGGGGGGGGGTGGTGGAGGGGGGACATGATTCAGCAACAATGGGGGTACAGAACAGAAAGGAGATGGTTAGGGAAAACGAAAAGGAAATTAGAAGGCCATACCTTGGCTGTTTAGCATCAGGTGAGCAGGACCTTGAGGGAAGAAAGAAAATTAAACAGAATAAAAAAAAGATCAAAACTTACGGGATAACGATTTTTTTTTTTTCGTTTCGTCACAAGCGGCAGCGTCCGCTTGTGACAGACATTCGCCCGGAAACGGCGGATGTCGAAACTAAAATGAGACATTCAGAGAGAGAGAGAGAGAGAGAGAGAGAGAGAGAGCAAAAAAAAAAGCATCCCCCAACCGGAGGTCGCGGACGAATGCCTTTTTTTTTGTGTGTGGAAAGGTTAATGGAATAAGGCACAGAGAACACAAAAGGATCATTGCAACCTAATCACGGACGTCGCAGGCGCCTTCTGTACTTCGCGCGCGGTGGCCCGGCCATGGTCCAACGCAGTCGGGGGGGGGGGGGGGGGGGGGCAGGGAACGGGGGGGGGGGGGGTCCCTGGTTGTGTACCGGCCAGTTGTGTAACGGCCCGGGTGAACTTTGTCCCACCACCCACCCACCCCACGCCCCCAACCGCACCCCCCCCCCTCGCCAAGCCCCCATCGCAAACCTCACGCCGCGCGACAGACGTCCTCCACTGTCGGTCGCCAGAGGATTTTCCTCGTGGCCTCCACTGCCATCCAAACCCTCCAACTCCCCCCCCCGCCCTCTCCTCCGCCTCGCCACCCCTGGCGACACTCGATGGAAAATGGCAGGCCCGCCAAAGTTCCCGATCCTCGACGCGCATTTGAAACAGGGAATATCTTCTGTCGGGGTGGGGCGGGGGTTGCAATGCTCCAAACGGTCATGCGAAAATCAGAAGACTGCAGACGCTGGATAGGCCCGGCCATACCCGCCCTCGGCATCCCGCCCCCCCGCCGTGCCCGCCTGTCCGCCCTCGGCCAGCCGCAATGCCCCAGTCAAGCCGGACCGCAAAGGCCCGGGCTCAACGCCGAGTTCGACAACCTGAGACTGTGTGAACTTGGCCCTCGGTTTTGAACCCCTTTATCAATTTTTATCCCGATACAAATCGCCCCTCCCCCACAAGGCCTCCTGCCACCATTATGCCGCCAATGGCACCTTCTTTAGTTCTTAATGCTACCGTTAACACTCCCTTCGTCTTGTGCCCGTGACATCTTTTGCAACCTCTCCTTAGCTCCGACCTATCCATGACCTTCTATTCTGTCCCCCCCCACTCTCCAACTAAATAATCCATCGAATCTCTAACCTTCTTCAGTTCTGAAGAGACATAAGGACTCGAAACGTCAACTATGTTTCTCTTTCCACGGATGCTGCCAGATCTGCTTGATTTTCCAGAATTTTCTGTTCTAATTGCTCTAAATAATCATCCTTGATTAACCTGCGTCCCAAAATGGCCGACTCCTTCCCCGAGTGAAGAAAGTTCTCCTCATCCCAGTCCCCAAAATGGCCGACTCCTTTCCCGAGTGAGGAAATTTCTTCTCATCTCAGTCCCCAAAATGGCCGACTCCTTCCCCGAGTAAAGAAATTTCTCCTCATCTTGGTCCCCAAAATGGCCGACTCCTTCCCCGAATGAAGAAATTTCTACTCATCTCGGTCCCAAAATGGCCGACTCCTTCCCCGAGTGAAGAGATTTCTCCTCATCTCGGTCCCCAAAATGGCCGACTCCTTCCCTGAGTTAAGAAATTTCTCCTCATCTCAGTCCCCAAAATGGCCGACTCCTTCACTGAGTGAAGAAATGTGTCCTCAACTCACTCCCCAAATTGGCCAACTCCTTCCCCGAGCGAACAAATTTCTCATCTCGGTCCCCAAAATGGCCGACTCCTTCCCAGAGTGAAGAAATTTCTCCTCAACTCAGTCCGAAATGATCAACCCCCTTATCCTGAGACTGTGCCCCCCACCGCCCGTGTTTATAGATTCCCCGACCAGTGGGGAACAGTCTCTCAGCCTCCACCCTATCGAACCCCCTTCAGAATCCTGGCGGTCTCAATGAGATTGCCTCTCATTCATCCAAACTCCAGAGAATATAAACCCGATTTACTCAGCCGCTCCTCATAGGACAACCCCTCCTCATCCCAGGGACCAATCCAGTGAACCCTGGCTGTACCGCCTCAGATGCAAGGGTATCTTTTCCTTAAATGTGGAGACGAAAAGTGTGCACGGTATTCCCCATGTGGTCTCGCCAAGACCCTGTACAATTGTAGCAACACCTCTTTATTCCTGTACTTTATACTTGTATGGGTAGATGACCCGGAAGGCAGACAATCTGAACACAAATTCAGCACAAGAGCAAGGAGGTTTGCTCACCTTACACAAGACAGTAGTTAGACCTCAGAAGGAATATTGGGTGCAGTTCTGGACGCCACACTGTTGGAAGGATGTGTCCGCGGTGGAGAGAGCGCGGAAGAGGTTAACAAGAATGGTCCCAGGGATGAGGAACTTCAGTTGTGGGGGTGGATTGGAGAGGATCGGGATTGTTCTCCTTGGAGAGAAGAAGGTTGAGGAGATTTGACAGAGGTGTTCTCGATAGGCCGAGTTGTTCTGCTC